>NC_040234.1:6234547-6539368 GCF_001444195.1 Xiphophorus couchianus | reverse complement strand
TACAGACGTCTTCTAGCAAAGGTAGAGCTAGCTAGTTGTTTTTTTTTATGTCCATCACTGGTAAGTGCAAAGTTATCTCCTGTTGGCTAAATGATGTTCGTCTTGGCCATCAGCTCACTTCTGTTGCTAACCTGTATGATTTATTTGTTTAGTCCATTTCTGTCTTGATACAGGCCTTAAATTCCATGTAGTCTGTGGTTTCAGTTGAAACCCTGCAAAACAAAAAAACTGCTGTTTAACTGACTGCTCTCTTGACATGTGAAGTTAGTGAAAAAATTAGTGCAACACTGGATGCAAATGAATCTTGTAACATTACAGCACCTTATCGAAACAATGCCGCAGCAACTTTGTGCTGTAATTAAAGTTAAAGTTGGCCTTTTCTTTGGCCTTGCAGAATATATTCTCCACATAGGATTAAGTGACTATTTTGAGTGGTGTGCAGATTTTTGAGGGAAGGTGGAACAAATTATTTTCACTGAGGGAAACTCATTTCTAAATTCAAATGATCAAAATACGCCCTTGTAGCTGTGACGTACTGTAGACACAGATGGGGGGGGTTTCTCTTCAAAATCTTGTCTTCCTGCCAGGCTGCGACAAATGCCATCTGAGCTGCTGCTGTTTCCGACACGCGCAATAAAAGTCAAAGTCGCTGGCTTCAAGGCGCCGAGCGTGGAGCGGCGCGGAGACGTTCTGCCGTACTGCCCTGCGTGGAGCGTGAAGGCTGTGATGGAAATGACAGATCTGCTGCACAACAACATCACAGCAACTGTTGTTGTAAGTAACATGATTGTCTCCAACGAAGAAGAAGCAGAAATGTGTCGACTTTAATAAATCCTGGTAGTGGTTGTTAATTTTTCTTCGTTCTCCGCGCAGTCACGAGAGCCAGAGCTCAAAGTTCAGCTGTACAACGAGGACAGAGAGCTGGTCCATCTGCCTCTGGTGAACAGCGGATTGGCTGAGCTCGACTAAAACTTACAGGTGATCTTCCAGTTCTCAGAAATTAAAATGAACTCTTTAATTGGGGTCTTTAAACTTGGCATGTTTTCATGAACAATACATCTTTGTTTTCCAGGTATTCTTGTTCCCATTGTTTTGGGCTTCAGATATTGTTTTATTAATGCTGCTCTTAGTTTATACTTGTTGGGGGGGGGGGAATAAGTTGCATCAATCTGTTCATGTTTGACTGTTGAGTTTAAATAACCAATGTTTTCATGACCATTTGGGTTTTTTGGTTGTTTTTGTGTTAAGCTACACATTAAAAGTTCCCAAGTGCCAACTTGATGACTGCTGAGAGTTTTCTTTTAATACACATAAATGTTTTCATACCTGAGAAACAATAAAGAAAGTTCTTCAATAAAAAATAATATTTATTTAAAAAATCTACATCCATCTACAAAAATAAATATTTCAGATTTTACACAATAAAAAACCAAAATATATATATTTTAAAAAATCCATGTAAGTGTTAAACTTTTGCTCAGTATTTTGTTGTAATGCTTTAAAGAAGTGGAGGCACTCAATGAAATTAAGAGGAACTTGGTTCCATCTTAAAAGATGCTGGTTTGGTGCAGGAAGTTATACCCGGTTGTCCAGGACGATGTTTCCGTCTTTGTCCTTGACCCTAAGCCGCCCTGTTGGGTAGCGAGTTTCTTGCCTGCCGTCGGTGTAAACGGTCTTCACTGTGCCGTCTGGATACTCCCGCCTCTTGTATTCAGCAGTGTGTATTTCCTTCTGGCCCGTGTTGAAGTGGATCTCTTTGGTGCCGTCCCTAATGCAAATAGAACCAACAGCTTAATGAAAATCGCCGGTGGTGGAACAAGATCACAATGGTTGGGTGAAATTGTAACCAACAAACTGAATGGTTTCAGCTTGTACCTCTTTAAAGGTGAGGTTTATTTTTTAGTACTGAATTGAATGCTGGAAAAAAACATCAAGTTTAAAGTCTAAAAATGGTCAGACTAACTTTTACCTCAGTAGTTTCTTGACGGAAGTTTTTACCACAATGTTTGAAGTATCATCAGTGAACTTACGAGTTGACCTGGATGATGGTCCCGTCGGTCAGCACGCTTTCCTCTCTGCCATCAGGAAACAGGTTCTTCACCGTCTGATCTGGGAAGGTGATTTCTTTGCGGCCATCTGAAAAATGTTTCTCTGGAACGAGAATAAATTATATTTGAGGAGTCTGCATAAAGAAAATTAAGTCATTGTTTTTAAATGATTTTGGTGCTAATTTATTGCTTTTACAACAAAAAATTTCTTTCTCATCTTCTAAGATTTAATGAGTCATAAATGAATAAATCTGACTACTGTCCACGATGCACTCTGAGTTGCAATGACTTAAGATTACACAGGGTGTCCGCACATCCTTAGAAAGTCTTAACTCATTTTCGTTTTGGGCCAAATCAAGATCATGAATGCTCTTACAGGGCCGGTTGTGCCAGAATGTATTGACAAAACCTTGAACATCTTTCCAGTCCCTCCAGGATTTCACGATTGTTTTGTGATTTTTTTTTTTGCAATAAAAATAAAAGTGTTTGTGGTACCAATTTGGAAATATTTGCACTTATTTATGACAGTAAATGCAATTTTTTATTACTTGTGGTATAGATTATGGGCTATAATCTGACATCAATTAAGGCAGTGGCAGCAGTTTAGTGCAAGTGAGAATGTTTTTAACAATTTTTGAGGAAAATCTGCAATAAACTCCCAAATATGTATTAGTGCACAAAAAGGCAGGGATTTGTTGATTTTGCGTGAATTCCCACGATAATTCTCAAGAAACTGGGAGGACTGATATAATATGCAGTAAATGGATAGAAGCTGTGTTGATTTGATTGATGAAATAATATTTAAGCACACTTAGTGATTAGTCTAGAACTTAGAGGTAGGGGTTCACCGATTGTAGCTTTCTGGCTGATCGCCCATTACCGATCTTTTAAAAAGCTTAACCTGCAGATTCCGATTTTCTTGTCTAAAATGTTGCTCAATATAGCATACTATCATAAATTGTAAATGTGCAGACATGACTTGGTGGGCCGGTCTTGTCAGTAAAACCTTTCTTACCACAGAGCAAAAGAGGACAGTGGCTGACGTAGACCTTTCCCAAGCTAGATGAGATCGGCTTCATATGTAGCAAATCGGCTGGCCGATAAATTGGTGCATTCCTACTTGGAGGGCTACATAAAAAGCATGTCTGTTCTCACCTGTCTGGTTGTTGGGAAAGTGCAGGACTTCCATACCGTCAGGATACGTGATGTGTGTGGTCTGAGCCTCAGCGTAGTAGTAGATCTGGTTGCAAGAAGCACATAGGAGGCAACTAACACATCTGTTCACCCTACAGCAAACTTTACATTCATTAACCTCTAAATATTTAAAATGGATCATCTAGAGTCCATCAGGACTCTGTAGATGTCAGTCAGCTTTATTCAATATATTCAGAAGCTTGTTTGAGGACAGAAAATCTCACCACTCTCTGATCGGCTGTGATTTGTTTTGTGTCTCCGTTGAAGAAGGTGACCTTGGCCGAAAGCCCGTCTGCTGAAACCTCTTTTCTAGTACCGTTGGGAAAGACGATGACGCGATCGCCGCCAGCCAGAACCTTCTCTACCTGAAAGCAGCACAGAGACGTTTCAGTAAAACTCACAGGACATTCATCAACTGACCGTAATGGTTTACGTATTTTTAAACTGTCCAACAATTTCATAATCTGTCATTACATCTCTAAGCAACTAGAGATGGAGTTAGGTAAGCTATAACTTTATTGATTGATAGTTAATTTCAGTATTTTGGCTTTAAAAGTGACTCATAAAACAGGAAGTTTTAAACGTGTTTGTTTTTTAATCATGACTTCCAACTAATGAAAATCTTTCTAATTAAGAAATGTCCGTCTGCATACCTTTACCTCCTGTAATGTGGTTGAGTTCTTCTAAGCTTTTAAAGGGAATGCATTTTTTGTCTAACTTTTTCCATTTAAATCATATTTTTGCTTGGCAGGTTTTCTCCAAACATTTTCTCCAGTTTTAAATGTGCCTCACCTTGCCATCAGGGTGTGTGACGACCTCCTGAGGTAGTTCTGGATCACGGGCCTCGCAGCTTTCCGGTTGCTCTTGCTCTAGATCTATTCTCTGTAAACACACACACCAGAGGTTCAGGTAAAAAAAATAAAAAATCTTAAAGGTATTGCTATTTGTAACTTGGAGCGTTCAATAAACTTGAAAATACGAAAAGGCTTTTTATATCAGAAGTAAAGTTTTTATCTGGATGCAAACTTGTTGTATTACTCAACAGATTAATACAACATTAGAGTGAAACAGCTCTAATGGCGGCTCTTACTGGAGAGCAGTCGTGTGAATGCTCCGGTTTCTGGTTGGATGGTTTTTCCTGGCTCCTGCTCGTAGGTCTTGGCTTTTCTTCCGTCCTCCTTACAGAAAACGTTGAAGAGGACGACAGAGAAGATCCTGACCCGACCGACCTCCTCAGGCTGCTTTTCATTCCTGCTGATGACCGCAGAGCAGGAAGAACAAACAAACATCATTCCGACTGGCCCCGTAAAACGGCTTGAGGTTGTATACTTTAAACACCAACGAGAGACAAATATGTTTAATCTGAGGATATGTTTGTCTAAACAGTCCTGTTGGTAATTTCTAATTACCCTGAAGACGTTTTTTTTCCCCTATTTTTCATATTTGAGGGTTTAAAAATACTCTCATTTATACGTATTTTTAAATGCGTATAATTTTTACATCTTGTTTCTCAGAAAAAGAACTAAATTGCTACCTCATAAAGACCTACTTTTAAATTGAGCATATTAACGGCTTTTTCAAATGTCGTAGCGTTTTACTTTGCACTCAAATGAAATTACTCCACCGTCCACATTAAGAACTGTTACGCAACGACGGGCTTTAACTTTGTAACGCTCAAAGCTTGTAGAATCCGATTAAAACTCTCCTACTGCAGAACACACACCTTCAAGTCAAGCTGAGTCATGCTAAGGACAGCCTGGAGAGCGATTATGCAAACTGAAAACATCCCTTTGTCCAGCATAAATGACACACACACACGACTAACAGAACCAGGGGAGAGGATTTCATCTCTAAATTATTGTAAGCATCTAAATCACTTGTCAAACTCGAGGCTCGCAGGCCAAATGCGGCCCGTTGTAGCTTCCTCTGTGGCCCTTCAGACTCCTGTGAGGCACGAAGATATAACCTTAAAGAGAACAGTTCAGCGCTTAAATCAAAGCAGTTTTTACACTCCGCTTTTTCACAGAAAATCACGCAAACTCAACAGACCGCCACAGTTTTTCACGTGAGCTTATTTCAAATTTTCTACAAAAATAATAATTAAAAAAAGAATTGGTTTTTGGGTGGGCTGCACAGTGGCGCAGTTGGTAGCACTGTTGCCTTGCAGCAAGAAGGTCCTGGGTTCGATTCCCGGCCGGGGTCTTTCTGCATGGAGTTTGCATGTTCTCCCTGTGCATGCGTGGGTTCTCTCCGGGTACTCCGGCTTCCTCCCACAGTCCAAAAACATGACTGTTAGGTTAATTGGTCTATCTAAATTCTCCCTAGGTGTGAGTGTGAATGGTTGTTTGTCCTGTATGTCTTTGTGTTGCCCTGCGACAGACTGGCGACCTGTCCAGGGTGTACCCCGCCTCTCGCCTGGAACGTAGCTGGAGATGGGCACCAGCAACCCTCCCGACCCCATTAGGGACAAGGGTGAACAGAAAATGGATGGATGGATGGATGGTTTTTGGGTTTAGGTGATTGGTAACTCCCACCTGTAGGTGGCAGCATTCCTTTCTTCCACACTGCTGCGCTAGCCTTTTTTGATGTCAAGTCAGCGTTGATATGGCAACGAGTAACAAAGTCACATTTACAGTCATACATAAGTGCAAATATTGCTAGTATTTATACATTAGCACCACAAAATCAATATTGGTTTTTTTACGGAAAAAAAACCCCTCAGAAAAACAATCGTAGAATCCAAGATGGACTGATCAAAGTGAAAAGATATTTATTATTTAACTTTAAACAGTGCTTATCGAATAAAAGTGCTACTTGTTCATATTTTAACAGTCTTGGAAAAAGTTTTTTTCTGGCACAACCTGCCGTCTGAGAACATTCATTGTCTCGATGCGGCCCAAAATGAAAATGAGTTTGACATCCCTGATCTAAAGTAAACAAAGGACAAGGACTTTGAAATGCCTTGCTGCTGAAATGTGCTATACAAATAAAATTTGATTGATTGACAAGGACAGTACCTGGTATTTTAAATCTGCTAGAGTATAAATATTCTTCCAGGCTATAAATCCTATGAAGCTCTTGTTTCTACCTGCGGCTGCTTGGCCATTATCCTTCGAGTTCCTTCCTGCTGAGCTGAGCAGAGGGCTGGAGCTGCTTCCTCTAGAGTCCAGGGGAATCTGAACAGGACGTGTCCACGTCAGTGAAGTATTTTATCGAGCTTTTTGCAAAGATTAACAACATAAAAATAATAAACAGTCAAGCTTACCGCAAACGTTACTCCCTTAGCCACGCTGCTATCTGAAACTCCGGGTCCGTCCCTCGTTTGGACGCCTTTCTCTGCAGAGGCGAAGTTTCTCCTCCAGGCACTGAGGCGCAGCTTCTCCAGGGTTCGAATCTTAAGATCAGAAGTCAAAAAGCGTGCGGCCGTTGAATGAACTGATTACGGGATCTATCTGGAGACAAACTGGATGTCGGGTTTAAGCGCAAGCGTGACCAAGAGGAGTCGAGTGGTTGCACCTCGTCGCGCAGAGCGCCGTTCTCCTGGTGGAGGGAGTCGATCTGCTGTCGCAGGCGGCTGTGTGTGGAGGCCCAGCGGCTCTCCCTCCTCTTCAGCTCCTCCTGCTGGGAGCTCAGCTGCTGCTTCAACGACTGTTGGGAAAGGAGAAAACATTGCAGGAGGCGCGGTGGCGGGCATTTATTGTGAAAAAACCTTTTTTAGAACAATTTTGATTCATCATTGTCATTATAAATTTCACTTAATGATCGTAAAAAAAAAAAAGAGTAATAATAATTAAAACGACAGTATGACGGGAATTGGTTTAGCTGTTTTTCCACAAGAACTTTAATAAATAGTAAATTCAACAAAAATGAATTTACTATTTAATACCATTTATTTCTCAAATGGGAATGATTTTCAAGAACAATATTTGTTCTTGAAATATTTGTTCTTCTGGTCTAAAAGAAATAATAGTTTTATTGTTACAACAATAATTCCACAACGTATCGCGATAAAATTCTAAGTCTGTATCGCCCCCTCCTGGAAGGAGGTTTAAGTGGCTCAGTCACCTGCTATGTGTGGGTAATGAGGTCTAACAGTAAAAAGGATTACGATGACATCACAGTAGCTCCAATTATTGCATCAGCATGGAGAGCTTAAGATCTGACGCTGCGTTTGATGTCGACGTGTTCGCCCCAACGTTGTGATTAAAGATGAGGGAAGATTGAGTGGGGCGGGGGAGAAAGAGGAAGATGCTGATGCTTTGTTTCTGCTTTTTAGCGAGTGGTTTCAAACACCAGCCGGTTTGTTACAAGTTTACTTAGTGAAATATTTAGGAGTAAAGACACAAAAGTATTTAAATGAGTGACGTGTGACATGAACCTGGATTTCCTCCCGTTCCTTTTTGTCAGGAATGGCTCTGGCCGCCGACACGTGCTTCTCAAACAGCTTGCGCTCTTTCTGCAGCTTCCTGTTCTCCTCCCTCTTGCACTCCTCAAAATTGGCCAGCTCCTCGGCTTTTGCTTGCTCGAACATCAAACGCTCTTTCCTACAACATACAGAGGCAACTCTTGAAGGAAGCAGAAGACGAAATGATTCTTCTCCAAAATAAATTAAAAATATTATTTTGCTTTTTTTTAAAAAAAAAAAAAAAACAATTCAGAAATCTTACTTCCTTCCAGCCTCACCTGAGGTCTTCCTGTCTTCTCTCGTTCTCCTGCCTGAGCTTGGTCAGTGCAGCGTTCTCTTTCTTAAATCTCTCTATCTCCATCTCCAGCTCAGCCAGCCGCTCTCTGAGCTGTCTGGATTGGACCTGCTGGGCTGGAGATGAGAACAAGCACACGCAGAAAAATAAAAAAATCTGAAAACACAACACAGGAATCCACTAGTTTTACCTAAACTGAGCTGTGGAAAAGTTCAATCACAGAATCTTAAAGGGGCAGTATTATGTCTTTTCCAGCTACTTAATATCACTTTATAGCTCAAATCAAGTAATTGTTACCTTCAGTCGTTGTATATATCAAATTTGACTTGAAAGAAATTTTACTTTGTAATTTAATGCCTTGAAATTGGGTCTCTGTCTCTTTAAGAAAGTTCTGCTCTTTCTTTAACTCCGCCTTCAGGAAGTCATCACATCTCTCCCCTATTAACCCTTTGGCAATGTTTTTACACTGAGGAGTAGCTTCTATGATGAGCTCAGCAGATGCGCACTTCCACCAGCTGTTTGCTAATTGCTGCCGGCTAGTCTGAAGGATCTGAATGGGAGAGGGCTGCTTTGTCATTTGGAACCCCAGAAGCTTGGAAACTGCAGCTCCGTGAAGGAACTGCGTCTTGGCGGTGGGACCAGATCCACCCAGGTGTTTTGCACAGCTGAATGGTTGCCATGGAGACCAAAAGATTTCTCAAACATGCGTTAAAGAATCAAAGCAACACTCCCATTTCATCATATTGTAACATTACAAGATGTAAAGTTAAAAGAAAAAAAGTTGATTTCACATAATACTGCCCCTTTAAGGATGGAAGTGTTGTCTGACCTGTGTCGTCCCGTTTCCTGTTCTCAGGTGGAGCAGGTGGAGGTGCGCTCTGAGCTTTGGGCTTTAACGAGGGGAACAGTCTGGTCATGAGTTGAGAAGCTGGTGCAAGTTCGTTCTCCGGGCCTTCATCCGGCTCCACAGCTCTGCTCACCGCTACTTTCCTCAGCATAGCCTTCTCCTGTGGGGAAACTCTGCTGGCTGTCAGCTTGGGAACCGGACTGATCCCCCGACTATCGCATTCCACCGTGACGGCCGTGTCGTCCAGGTCGTTCCAAGTGTCGTCGTCGTCAAATATGACCTTCCTCTGCCCGTCGCGTCCGTCCTCGATCAGAGTGGAACCGTCGGCATTGCTGGCGACGCTGTCGCTCTCCTCATCTTCATCTTCTTCCACTTCGTCCCTGAAACTCTCCTCATCCTGGTAAGACCTCTTGTCATAAGCGGGGTTAGAAGGTGCTGAAAAACAAACACTGACTTCTTTGCCTCCAAACTCAGAGATCTCGTCGTTGTGTGGAGCCTCAGATTCCCGTCCTCCCTCGGTTACTTTGCTCTTGAGCACATTCTCTCTCATTTTCGCCTCAGATGCTACTGATTCTAGGGAAATCCCTTCACGCTCCGACCCGTCGGTGAGCCGGACACCTCCCCCCTTCTGAGGTTCGCTTCCCGATGCCGACTTGATAGGGGTGGAGGAGAGTCGCCTCTGGTGGAGCCCAATGGCAGAGTGCCTCTTCTGCTGGTCCAAGCAAAGAACCTGCAGAGCAAATGGAAAAAAAAAAAATCTAGCTCAGTAATTAAGTACAGAGTCACTTCAATTCACTCTGGATGGTTTTGATCACAGTGGAACTGAAGTTTTCTCCTTAGGTTAGAGCTTAGTTAAGGCTTTAAGACAGAAACCACTCAATTTTACTGTCAGATTTTGGTACTGGACATGAATCTGTTTTCCTCACCTTCATGACGAAGGAGGAGTTGGATGAGAAGGACAGCTCCTCGGCCGCTTGCTCCAGCAGCTCAAACTCTCCCAGCTCCATGCTCTCCAGGTGCCGGTTGCACTCCCACCGCTGCAGCTTCTCCTGGAACGACAGCTCGAAGGAATGCTGAGGAAGTCCGCCTCCGTCTCCCGCTCCAGCCGACTGCGCTTTAGAAACACAACTCTTCTCTTTCCCGGCATCGCCTGACAACCCCACCTGTTTGATCACAGGGTTCGGCTGCAGATTGGGACCGGTGTTCCTCACGACCTGGACTGGGACGCCTGTATTATATAACTTCTCCGGCCCCAGATGATGCTTTACCGGTCTGGGTTCCGGTGCAGTCTGACTGGTAGCAGGTCCGGTGTTCTGTCTCTGATGACTCCCCAGGACCGTGGTCGTCCGCGCAGCCCTGACGTCCTGCGGCGGCGAACGCAGCCCCCTTCCTCGGTTCTCCTTATTGAGTACGGCGGTTTTGCGTTGGACGGGAAGCGGCGGGCCGGCGCTGGAGCTGCCCTTCAGGATGGAA
Source organism: Xiphophorus couchianus (assembly GCF_001444195.1). Lineage (NCBI taxonomy): Eukaryota > Metazoa > Chordata > Actinopteri > Cyprinodontiformes > Poeciliidae > Xiphophorus > Xiphophorus couchianus. Next base: position 6,529,106 of record NC_040234.1, on the reverse strand, counting down.
CCGGGTGCGGAGTTGCTGCGGGTGATCGCCTGTGGTTTCTGCTCCTTCCTGTCCTTCGCTTTCTGCGCTGAAGCCCTGGAGCTGCTGGTAAATCTGGAGAGGCCCTGTCCTCGTTTCAGAAAGGGCCGCCTGGCTGGGAATGCAGCTTCATGCCTGGCTGGCTTCTGATCAGATCGGAATACAAAAGGTTGAACGAACGTTAAAGAAAACATCTGCAACAACTCTAAAGCCTAAAATATCAGCACTTGACTAAAATTTAAAAAAACAACCACCATGGTTCCAGGTCAAAATTTCAGATTTTACTAGATTCAAATTACTGATTTTTAAGGCATTGTTCAGATGTAAATACAAAAATTGTATATATATATATTTATTTTTTTCTTACGTATTTTTATTTTATGTACTTGTGTTTATTATTTTCTATTTTGTACATGTATTTATTTAGTTTGATAATTATTTGCTATATTAAAATATAATGAAAAATGTGTTAATTTTACATTTTTTTATTCTTTTTAATAAATGAATGGGGTTTTTTTTAAATCCTGCATTAAAAGCATCCTCTTTTTGAAAAGTCAAATACATCATACTGACAACTGAAAAATGGAACAAACTAAGACCTGGAAACTACTTAGCTTGCATAGTAAACTTCAGATGTTTATCCTCTTACAGGCTGTTGCTGGGCAGACTTCAACCTCTGCTCCTCCAGCCTCAGTTGCTCCTCCAGAAGCTCCTCAAAGGTTTTCTTCTGCCCCCCAATACCTGGTTTTATGGGTCTGGAGAAAAGCCATGAAGGGCAAGCAGTTGCATAATTATTAGAAATTCTACTCATTTGAAAGGACATGTATAAGAGAGACGTGTTGAAATGCATTTGCTGCTTGTTTAATTGAGGAGATATTGACATTTTTAATATTGATTCAAATGTAAAATGTGTTTACCTGTCATGTAAGTCATTTTCCTGTTGCCTGCTGTTGACGTCCGGCTGCATGAACGCATCATCCGACTCTAAACTCTGCTTCGGATTCTCTTTGTCGGAGTCCCACATGCCTGCAGGAATTACAAAGTGTAAAATTGGTTAACATACATAATTTACAAAAATTCCTCTCAGTGACACTAAGCGGATTTTTTTTTTATTTTCTATCTAAAACCAAATATGTTTTACCCTCATCATCTTCATGTTCCTGCTGGTCAGAGAGCTGCAGCTCCTGCCGCAGGCCGCAGTTCCTATCAGGGCTGCGTTGGACCGTGTCTTTTCGCCATTGTGCTCCTGGCAGCCCTGGATTTTCTATGGATCATAAAATAGAGAATGTATACATATTTTCTATTTACAGTAAAAAAAAAATTTTTTAAAGATTCATTAAAAGCAATTTCAGAAGCTTCTTTTCCTGACCTTCAGTGCAGATCTGAGGTACATCCCCAACCCCCAGCAGTCTGTGCTGCTGCTCCTGCAAACACAGCAGCTCCTCCAGCTGGTGGGCTTTCAGCTGCTCATGCATGTGCTGCTGCCACTTCTTCAGCTGCAGGAATGTACGCATAATTACACAGACGGCACAACTCACACATGAGACCAGGCTGGTGAACGGTATCATGGGAAAAATGTGATTTTAAAATGTTCTCCACCATATAATTTCTACAGGTTAAAATCCTTTTCATGAGACGCTACAGAAAATATCAGTTTCTCAAATGTTGTCGTTCCTTCTGGTGCATAGAAAGTGTAGCGCTGCCCCTCCCCCACCTAAAAACAAAAAAACGTACTATACTTCCCCGACACTGAAAAGAAAGACAAAACTGGCTGTTTGGAGTAGTCGTGTAAACTAAAGGAGTGCTACTTTTATTAAAGTAATACCGCTTTACAACAATAAGTAACTTTTATAAATCACAATACAGCTGTTATAGAGAAGGGTGAACTGATATGAAAATTTGGGCCGATATCAATATTGCTGTGATGGCCGATAATCGATGTTATTTCTATTTCCATACACTTCCGACATGACCACACCTTGTGCATTACTTCACCTGACCATCCGCTGTCACATGACCCGAAGTTTTATTTATGGGGCCGATACAGATACATTTAAAAGAAAATTTAAAAAATAGACTAAACTCGACCGATACCGATGCTGCTGCTGATGTATCGTGCATCCCTAGTTATAAACCATTCTAATACATCATTTTAGCAAAAGTAGAAATGGTTGCTTCCCTGTTTGAAACAAAAGCAAAAAGATCATGATGCTGTCTCGTTTCTCACCCCACCCAAGAGGTTTTGTCCAGTTGGTTTCGAGGCAACTCAACAAGACATGTTTGATCACAGTCTGTTTACCAACCACTAAATCCAGCTCGTGTTAAGAGTATTTACTTACTTCAACACCTCCATTGCAGTTTAAGCCCTGGTCAGCATGAATAGCTTTTTAAGGGAGAGATGCCTAAAACAGCAGGGGATGTGGTACTAATAACCCTTTGGTTCTCAGTCTATTCTTATCATTTCACTATTGGAAGCACAGATGCTCCTCCATACAGATCTCCTTGTAGAGCTTACTTATTTTATCCAGTTAATTAACTTGAGTAAGTAAAATCACGACAACAAAACGTCACTGTGTCAACAGCTACTGTGAACACAATTCAGAAAAACGCTGCATAATGACACACAGCAGTTAAATGCTGCACAAAGTAGTAACTAATCAAAATGTTATGCCTTTTATTTTTGATATTACCTTTAGAAACAAAAAGATTCACATTTTAAATAAGCTTTCATTTCCACTTGACAACCATTTCCATAAACCTCCAGTTTTGCGCTTTCTTCAAAGTTCTGTATCAAACGCCCATGTGTGCAGACAATGGTAATCCCAGATTGGTTGATTAGATTTTCCTAATCCTACTCTCTCTCTTTTGCAAGCATAATTAATAGCTGTAGCTATTTAAGTGAGAGCAAATCCACAATGAAACTGTCAAGTATGAATCCATCTACTAGAACGTTTTAGTAATTGAGACAGAGATGTCAGTTTCAGTTCTGGCATTTCTAATGTTCTCTATATTCAAAGGTGAATCTTCATGTGTAATCTTGTGTTAATCTCTCATACAGGATTCTAGGGGTTCACCTCTACATAAGCAACACAGCTAATAATCTGCGGTATCAGATTTACGACCTTACCTCTTCCAGCTTCATCATCAGGGGTAGATCTTGGGTTTTGCTTGTCATTCCCCCCAAATTCTCCAAGTGTCCATCTGAAACCCCCTGTGGTGCAGGCCGGAGGTAGCTCACCGGCCTAGTTCCCTCTCCACATCCATCCACGCCGAGGCAGCTGCTGTCCGTGGAGGCAGGCAGCGGAGCGAAATCGGAGACGAAAGAATCGTCCGGGTGCAGGGGAGCGGGTACCGCGGCGGCAATGTGCCGCAAGGACCCTGCTAGTTCCGGGGGTGGGCTGAGGATCACCCCGGCTCTGGTGCTGCTCGGCATCCACTTAGTAAAGAAGTCCGCCGAGAGGTTCTGAAGCTCGGACGGTGATGACATGCCGACCCAGGATGCTTCAATAAGCGTTTGCTAATCCGGGATTTGACAAACAGATTACGGTGACAGGTTAAGGGTTAATTTAATAATGAATGTACACGACGTTTAACACACTGACTGTGAATCCAAGTTCCAGATCAAATGAGACATACAGAAATTCATTTCTGTATAAACATCGTCGAACCCAAGGTATAAATAAAAATTAGTCCAACTCATATCGCGTACAGGTTAGTGAGCATAACATAAACGTGACAGGAACAATTAATTTCGGTCCTGGAAGCGAGTGGTGAACATTGTAGTGAAATGACGTAGCAGTTAAAAGGCCTGTTTACACCTGCTGATATAATGTTTAACTTCACGCGCAACGTTTTTAACGGTTATTACATTAATGTCCAAACATGTACATTGACGGCATCTTCTGCCAGGCTAAGAATACCGGTAATTACCTGTTATAAGCAAGACGGACGTCTTGCATGTGAAAAAGGAAATGTAGTGCATATGAAGCAAACAAAGATTTCGAATCCTGCCGCCATTATGAAAACAAAGCCCGCGAGAGCGGACGGCTGTTGGTGCATTATGGGTAATGTAGTTCAAGTGTCTTTTGTAAAATAAAAAAAAAGCGTTTGGGCAGGTTTTAATCCTTTTTAAATAATAATAATAAAATATATACATAAAACATTTTCCAGTATGTTGTGTTATTTTTGCAACACTTTAACAACAGAAATTTTATGAAATATGTTTTCCTGGAAGCTTAACAAGGTTTATGTATCCGGTTTAATCAACGGTCCACATTTACACATTTCAAAATAATGGCTTTTGTACAGATATTATTTAATCCACGGTTACACTTACACATGTGTGTTTATTTCCTTAAATGCACATCAGGAATTAAAATATTTCAGGCATTTTAGTAGTTAATAAAACACAAAGTACTTGTCAAACTCGCATGTGAGCTTTTATATCTAAATTTACAATCCGGAAGTGAAATTTGAGTGCTGTGATTGGTCAATCCAAAAATACCAAGCTACCGAGACGTTGTCACTCTACGTAGTTAAGTAAAGGATTTCAGACACAATGGAAATAGTTAAATGTGATTCACACGGTAAGCTATTACTAATAAGATATTTGTAATAAGTTGTCATGCAACAAAAACGTATTTTATGTTTTAGTACCGGCGGATTCTGTTGTATGTGTGGTTGCCATACATTCTGGTGGGTTATTCTCCGTTCTCGGTAATGAGAACGGAGAATCTCGGTTATAAGATTTTCTAAATAACACTTCCTCTGTGTCCCCTCGCAGGTAGTGTGTGTATGCTAAAAACCGGTGTGAAAGAGGGACCAAATAAAGGCAAGAGCTTCTATATTTGCATTGACAAGCAGGGCTGTGATTTCACCCAGCAGGCCAGGTATGTCAGCAGATCATCAGCGAGCTCTTGAATGTCCAGCAGTTTAAAGTCTTAAACGTGTTCTTACTCTGTGCTAGAAATGTTAACAATTCGTTAAAAATAACAGTACAGATACTATAAAAATAAAGTATACTCTTTCTTTTTTTAATGACATTTGTTTTAATTACAAATAGGCCTGGCTTATCAAAACCTTTTCAAGTCTCCTTGGAGTTCCCTTCCCCTTTGTTCGTTTCCTCCTGTCTCTTCATGATTGTCACTCCCTGCCCGGTCTTCCGCCTTAACGAGATCATTTATTTAATAGCTTAAACTACAAAAAAAAAAAAAACCTCTTCACGATGTCATGCTATGTAAAACCTTAACGTTGGAAAAGAGTAAGCTGTCCATGATTGTATTTTTTTTTTTTTTGTATTATCTGTTGTAATGTTGTGCTTTTTAAAGCCCATTTCAGCCTTCATTCAGTTTTGTAAAAAAGTTTCCACTGAGATTTAAACATTTCAATATTGTCATGTTTAAACTGCTCCAGTATCGCTCCTTCCCACTGTCTGCATCACGAAGAGTCAGTGGTGGAGCTGCAGGCGCTCAGCTACAGTCAACAGCAGCAGAGCCACCGGTGAGGATGCGGAAGGATTGAGTTAGAAAAATAACAATTAGTTATTGATTATTATGTTTCCTATTTCTTTAAATTAACATTATGAACGTTACACCTGTTCCTCATTTGTCCCAGACTCTACTACAGATGTGCTGTCGGGAAAAGAGAAGGTCAGAGATGGTGTGGAAACGTGCCCTGGACTGCTGTAAGGCTAACTTTGTCGACATTCACTTCCCCAAAACTCCTAGAATGCATAAACATTTAATATTGTTGCAGTCATATTCATTTAAGTCTACATTTTATAAATAATTGCAGCAAGAAAAAGAAAGGAGAACCCCTCTAACTGACTCCCAGCTGCAGCCATCCTGCCTCCCACGTGTCAGAAATCCCTTTAAAGCTCCCGACAAGACGGACAAATCTTCGGAGCGGAGACGCATGCAGAGCGGTGGGTGTGAAGAGAAAGAAGGGGAGAAGAAAACTGGGAGAGCAAGTCATAACGCAGAAGGAAGACAACGCTCTCAGAAGGAAAATACGGAGGCCCTAGGCGCAGAGGAAAGAAAGTCGAGCGCACCTGAAACATATCAAGGTAAGCTGCTCCCAGCAGGAATGAAGGTAAAGAAGAGGATTTCAAGCGAGGAAAGCAAGTCCAAAGCTGATGGCGTTGATAGAACAGCAGTTAGGACGCAAGACAAGGCTGGGAAAAGTTCTGCAGAGGAGGGAGAGTCAGAAAAAACCATTTCCACTCGAGACATTGAGAAAATCAGTCAAATGTGCCCCGACCTACTCAAAAATATACCACAGGAAGCAACCAATAGTCAAACCTCTTCCTTGAGTCAGAATGAGCCCACAGCGGAGAAGAGCGTTGCTGAATCTGTCCCCGGCAGAAGCAGCCAGTCGTCCAGAGGAGCCGATTGTGCCGCTTCAGCGGCTGTTAAGACCAAGACCCACCAAGAAGAGGAGGATGACGACGATGTAGTTTTGGTTTCAGTGAAACCGGCGGCTCGCCAAACTCCCCCTGCTTCTTCTACGGTCCAAAAGACGATCACCAGCTTTCCAGGGTTTCAGTCGGCCGCCCAGGTGGGCGACCCAAAGGGGATGCACTGTCTGCTCAGTGCCCAGCTTCAACAGAAGAAGGTTGGTGGTTCCACTCTGCTGCAGTTTGATGCAAGCGTTGACGTTAACAATTAATTTATTTGATATTGTAAAGGATTAGTGCAGCATTGCACTGTTAAAAAAAAAAAAAAAAAAATCTCTCAAGCGTGGATAAAACGAGCGTGCTCCTCTCTCAGGCGGTATGGTTTTCATATTGGCCACTTGAATTTCAGGATGATGACAATTTTTCAAGATGGCTGCCATTTTTAGCTTTTTAAACAAGTTATTGCCATGAAATGCTACCTATTTTTATGACTTGGATGAACTTTATGTCACTTTATATGTTTTATATGTTTCACTACTATGGTCATCCCATTCATACAACTTCAAAGTTGTAATATCAGAAACTGAGGGCTTTGCCGTTAGCGAGTCTCGCACCAGTTGTTAACTGGAAGGAGAGAAAGAGATGTGTGACACAGACTGAGTGAGAGCCGCCATACTGGTTAGTGTTAGCAGATTTTTAAAACGTGTTTGGCGTAAGTGTAGCTAAAGTTCTTGTTCAGCGAACTAGTGGTTAGTGAACCTAACTTTTTCAATAGCTACTGCTGGTTTTAGTGCAAACATACATTCTCCATTACAACCATGGCGGCCATTTTGAAAAATGTCCAGCAGAGAAAGGAAACACAAGTTCTAGAAAATGTATGTGATTTCTATGGTTCAAAATATGCTTTGACACCAAACACATTCATCTAATTGGCAATTTTCCATGACAGCCGTCCAGAAAAGAAATATCAGTAATTATGAGTTGTTATCAATTATGTATTATTTGATACCAAAAAGTATTTGTTTGTGCTATATTGGCAAATATTGCGCTAAGATACATTTACTTGATGACCGTCTTGATTCTTTTTTTAGAAATAAAACAAGTTAGGTTGTTGTATCTGCATGTGGAAGGTTTTTCTAGAATATTCAGGTTTCTTCTGCGCTATATTTGGTTTTTTACCGTCATAAAGGTATTTAAAATGCACAAGCTATGAAAATAAAGTTGAACAGGAAAACATAGTCGTATATTATTCAGTAATTTTCTGCTTTTCAAGTGTTTGCCCCACATTTGTGTGTTTATGTGTTCGCCTGAGCAGGCCACGCTGTCTTCGGTGAACGTGGCGGCTCTGCCAGATAAAGGAGAGAGGCTGAGGTTGCAGGTTAAACAGCTGGAGGACGCTCTGGAGTCTCTAAGCCTCGCTGCTGCTACTCAGCCCGGTGAGTTATAACTCCGCCCCTCCCCCTTCCAAACACAGCATTACAAATCTGCACCTGCGGCTCTCTCAATAGCCGCAGGTGTAGAGGGAATCATGCCGTCAGTTGTTGGCAATCCACCTCATTAGCTTTTGCCACTCCTTTTTTAAATCTCTATCCAGCCATATGGTTACAAAACAATATTTTCAAAGGGTAAATCTAAAATCTGTTGGATTAAAGTAGCTGTTTTTGTCGTCTCACTGCTAACGTGACGTTCAAACCTCTTCCAGAACCCGCGGAGGAGTCCGGGAGCGGCGGCTCTGCTGCCGGCTCCGCTCGGCCCGTTGTCAATCCATTCAGCAGGCCGGGCGGAACCGTCCTGCTCTCTTCCGCTCCAGTACCAGGGCCGGTCCGGCACCAAGCTTCCGGCAGCTCTGTGGGGACTCAACTGAGCCAGGGAAACGCTCAAACCTTTGGAGGTGAGCCATACTTAGAATCTTGTGGGGGAGTGTTGTGTATTTTTTTTAATTTGATTAGTACTTTTCTTCTTCTTCTTCTTCTTCTTTTTTTCCAGCAGATCTCCAAATGCACCCTTATTATGGCGGCAGGATGACGAATGAGCGCCTGCTGGAGGTGAAGAACGCCACCTGCGAGGCCATCGACCATCTTCACAAATCTCTGGAGTCGTGTCCGGATCCCGAGGACGAAGCTTCAGACCCCAGAGGCATCAAGGTTCCCCTCTCCTTCTCTCTTTTCTGCCAAGTCAACCGCAAAATCTGGTGTTTTGCTTCATTTTAAACTCTTTAAAGCTGTAATTATCAATAATAGAGAGTTTGTGCTGCTCTCCTTTACTTTAAGAGTGTTCTGTGTCAGTAACGTTGAGTTTCTTTGTTTGGCCGGTCAGGTGCCACTCCTGGCCCATCAGAGGAGAGCTTTAGCCTGGCTGCTCTGGAGGGAAGCTCAGAATCCATGTGGAGGAATTCTGGGTAACTTTTATTCATCTGTGTATCACTTTTAGCAACACTTTAAAACCTTTACAGATTTTAAAATGGGCACAAACTAAAGACGAATCAGGGGGTTTTTTACTGGCCGATATCAAATGTTTCCCAATACTTAGTGATTCTGATTTTTAATGTTAAACGCAGGTGAAAGAGAGAAAACGTGCATTGACAGGAGTCTCATATTTTCCATGTTTATACAACAAAGCATTTATCCCTAACCTTTTATCATTATTATTTTTGCCTTTTGCGTGGCTACAGCTGACGACATGGGCTTGGGCAAAACACTGACCATGATCGCTCTCATGCTGAGAAAAAAGATGGAGGCCAAAAAAGAAGGAGAAAAGAAAGAAGAGAAGAAGCTGAACTCCTGGATCTCTAAAAGCGGTGATCCTTATTTGTTATCAGTCAATCCTTTGGTTTTTTTTTTTTAATCCAGCTGGGTGACTGTAATCATTTCTAAACCGTTCATAATTAGATGACACGTCGTTTATTTGGTTTGTGTTATTTCTTGTTTCGCTGTCCAGATTCCAGCATTGTGTCTTCTAAAGGCACTCTGGTCATCTGTCCCGCCTCCCTGATTCACCACTGGAAGAAGGAGATTGAGCGGCATGTCAAGACGGGCAGGATGTCGGTGTATCTGTACCACGGTTCCAGCCGGGAGAGAAGCGCCAGAGCGTAAGAACCAGCACTCCTGTTAAACACACCAGTGACTTTCCTTTGCTTTATCTTTTTGATCTGCCTTTCTAAAAATGGCTAGGACCCATTAGAATCTTTTCTGCAGCCAAATATATATCAACCTTCCTGAGCCATGAAAAACGCCACGATTGTATACATCAAAGAAAACAAACACTTATTTGCTTTGCTAATTCTTTGAGACACATTTGTGTTAGCAGGCGCAATGAAAAGAAGACAGATTTTACATACGATTATTTAAAGCACAAGCAACTAATGTCGAAGATTGTTTTGTATCTGGGACTGCAATAAACAATTATTTTAGTAATTGATTACTCTATTATTTATTGTGGCAATTAATTGATTAATTTTATGCCATGATCATCCTTTTTTAGGATTATCTCATTTTAATCGGATAAAGAAAATTGGCACATTCTGCAGATTTTTCAATAAATCATTTTCATACAATATCAGAAATGCCTTGAAAGATGCAAATTAATAATTAAATTCCCTCTTTAAATAAGAAAACAAAAACATTTTTATTGCCTAAAATGCAATAACACAGTATTCCTTTAGTGAACGTTTGATTATTTGTAGCAAAGGATGCATCTCCAGCTAAAAAAAATACATCAACTTGGAAAAACTCAGCTCTTTCTGCTTGACTTAACATCAATACAGTGTAGGACTGATCTGTTTATGTTTTGAATTGACTGATTAATAATTGGACAGCGAAAGGGGCTTAATAGGAGTTATATTAATATTTAACATATTTACAGGCATCTTTTTTTTTCCCCCACAAGTTCAAAATTAATATATTTTTGTAAAGCTTTGGACTGATGTTCTTTTGGCAAATCGCCTTTTTTGAGTCAGAGTAGTTAGTAGATCACTATATTTGTTGAGGATTATTTCGATAATCGATCCATCACGATTAATCGGATTAATCGTTTCAGCCCTAATTGTGTCTCTCTTCCAGACTGGCAGATTACGACGTGGTCGTGACCACATATAGTTTGGTCTCTAAGGAGATTCCTGTCGAAAAGGAAGATGCTTATAATCCCGGCAAAGATCCCGATCATGTGGTAAATACAGCAAGTCAAATCTAAAACGTCAGGTTTTATGTGTAAATAATAGTAAAAACAAAAATCTGATCCACAATTCGGTGATCACGTTACATTATGTTGAGATTATCATATTGTCACCTTCCTAAAATAAGATAAGGTACTGTTTTATGCCGAAAGGGATTCCCCCTCCGCTTTGGCAAAAGAAAAAAAAAAGACTTATTTTAGGAAGGTGATGATATGCAAAGGAAAGAAGAAGCTAAAGCAAATTACCTTCAGCTCATATATTGTATATCTGCAGCCGTCACGTTCAGGCCCTCTGCTGCGAGTGACCTGGGCTCGTGTGATTCTGGACGAAGCCCACAACATTAAAAACCCCAAAGTGCAGACCTCCATGGCCGTCTGCCAGCTGAGAGCCCGCGCCCGCTGGGCTGTCACCGGGACCCCCATCCAGAACAACCTGCTGGACATGTACTCTCTGCTGAAGTAGGTCCCATCTGGTTGTCGGTTCAACTACTGTCCTGTCCCAGAGCTGGAATAAACAAGTCTGACAGATTTGTGTTTACTGCTAAGCAACATAATGTATGGTTAAATTTAGGGATGCACGATATTATCGGCGTGGTATTGGTATCGGGCAATATTATCTGTAAAATTTCATATCGAACATCAGCCTTTCCGTCAAAATAACTCACTGATGTAGAAATTGTTTTTATATGACAAACCAGTGACAATAATGCCTGCAGTACAGCACGTCAAATTTGCACAGTTTGATTGTTGTCATTGTTTTAGAGAGTAAATGTTATGAATAAATTTGACATTAAACATAATGTAAGTTGAAGTTGTTACATAATTTTTTCAGCCTCCTTTTTAGCATCTGCATTTGGTAGCAGGCTAAATGGACAAAGATAATGCAGTATTTTAATTCCACAGTAGAGAAAGCCGTATAGTTTCAGTAATTATGTATAGGAATAAAATATTGGTACTGGTATCGGTTATTGGCCAAATGAGTTTTAGTATATCGGATATCGACCAAAACTCAAATACTGTGCATTCCTAGTTAAATTCAACTAAACTGTCATTTTGAAAGTGAGGAAGGAGTCATTTCACACCCAGCAGAGCCAAATCTTATTTGTTTATTTTTTTAAAAAATTAGCATACGAACATAGACCCGAGTGAAATGAATTGTTCCGCTAACTGACCGATTGTATCTTAAGATTCTTGCGTTGTTCTCCATTCGACGAGTACAAGCTGTGGAAAACTCAGGTGGACAACGGCTCCAGCAGGGGCAGGGAGAGACTCAACATCCTGACGAAAACTCTGCTGCTGCGACGCACCAAAGATCAGCTGGACTCCATGGGAAAACCGCTGGTAGAGAGAGCCACAGACACACACTCCCACCGTCATCCTTAACCATCAAATGTAAACAAGGAGTTCATCCTTACTGCAGAAGAGAGGCTAACGAGAACGTTGGATGTTTCAGGTGTCTCTTCCGAAGCGGACCTGCGAAGTGCATCAGCTCAAACTCTCTGAGGACGAGCAGGCTGTGTACGATGTGGTGTTCGCTCAGTCCAGGTAAGATACCAACAAGTGATAAAATTAGGTTTCCGTTCATGTGTTATTGAGAACACATAAGGGTGGAGTTTTTAATAAAATATAGTGAAGTTTTGCTTTTTTATGCTATCAAAACAGACGGAGCAGTGGCGCCCCCAGAAAAATAAAATGGATGGGGTGGCTACACAACGCTAGCTAAAATACATATATTTCTATAATTTTATTTATTTTGTATTAATTTATTGATTTGTTGGGTTTTCTTCACTAAAGAAGATGACTCGGTATGCCTTTCTGTGACATGAGCAAGATTCTGTGGGGTGGCCAGCCTTTATCTAGAGGGAGCCATGGTCCCCCTAAACCCCCCTCTTGGGTGCACCACTGAGATGGAGATTTTGTAAAATATAAATCAAATCCTATCTTGCTAATAATTAAACCCTAATAAAATGTTATTTTTTTTATTTCAACTTTGTCTGAAAGTCCCAATATTTAACAATCGCAAAGCAATTAAATGTTTTCCTTACAGCGTTCGGCCCTAATGCTAAGAGAAACGATTGTTTTCAGCATGCCAAGTTTGCCATGCTCAGAAAATTAAGAAAGAGAAACTGCAAGTACTTTTCCTTGCCCAGACTTGGAACTTTAGATATCTATTTTTTACTTTTTATGCTTTTGTCCTTTTTTTGTGTCTTTTATTTTTTTCTGTTGTAAAGAAATTAGGTGAGACGGCATTTATTGATTCATAGCTTCAATGACTGAAGTTTAGTTATCTGATTGCAGAATTGTAGAGATGATTTTGGATTCCAGTTGGCAGGAAAAAAAAATTTCAATAAAAAAAATGATCACACTGTATTGGGAAGTATTGATGTCTTTCTTGTGAGTAGGAAAAGGTAAAAAAAAATGTATGTTTTTCCCCTTAGGTCTACTCTGCAGAACTATCTGAAGAGACATGAAGAGAAGGATTTGGACAAGGGAAACACGTCCAGCGTCAATCCGTTTGATAAAGGTTAGATAGATGGTGAAAGCATATAAAAAAAAAAACAACCCCAGTTCTGTAAATGTAAAAGTAGGAACTAAAAACAGTGCTTTTCTCGCTCCAGTGGCCCAAGAGTTCGGTGTGTCCCAGGCTGACCCTGCCAGGTCGGGCTCTCGCCAGGCATCCAGCACCGTTCACATCCTCTCTCTGCTGCTGCGCCTCAGACAATGCTGCTGCCACATCTCTCTTCTTAAAAAGGTACTTTAGATTTTTGGGGGTTTTTTTAGCTTTTAAAGAACTCATCCAACTTTGACTTAAACAAAACCAAAGAAATCCAATCTCCATGCATGCGCGATCATTCTTTTCTACTTGCCTGCGCAGACGTTGGACTCGTCTGAGCTGCAGGGTGACGGGATCGTACTGTCGCTGGAGGAGCAGCTGAACGCTCTGTCGCTCTCTTCGACCCCGTCGCCATCGGGCCCTGACCCCAAAGACACCGTGGCCCTGAACGGCACCCGCTTTCCCTCACAGCTGTTTGAGGAGACCAGTGAAAGCACCAAAGTGAGTGACTGGTTTATATTTAGACTCTTGGATCAAAAATGTGGCGCACCAACTTTACAAAGTGCTTCTTAAATTGGCGATGATGAGACAAAGATTTGTTCCTATTATACCAGTGGTGATGCATATTATGAGTGGAAAAGGTTATGTTGATTTTTGAATTTGTTGGTACTTCTTTCCTGTGTATATTTAGATTTCTGCGATCACATCTGAGCTCATGGCGATAAAAGAGAAGAGTGACGATCAGAAAAGGTAACAACCCACTACCGATATAAAAAAAGTAACTGAAGCTGTGAATAATTAGGATTTTATAAGGTAAAGTAAAGAAATGTTGCTTCCAAAGTGTGTCTGAAATTAAACTTTTCTGTTTATTGCTTCTACTTCTATTAATGTCGCCAACAAATCAAAATTAGGGTTGTCCCAATACAACTTTATCAGTATGATACCGATATTGCAGCTTTGAGCATTGGCCGATACTGATATTGACCCGATATGATATTGGCACAAATCGTACATACTTTTATTACTTATTTTGTAATGTGTTAATGTTAGAAAAGGCGTAGTCAGGTGATATTACTCAGAGAACAGTGGTCAATAACGAACAGGTTAGAGAGCAACTCAATCATTTATTAATAAGCAATTGGTCTTCATGCAGTATACAACCACTGCTGGATAGAAGTGCTGGAGTGGAATGCTGGAGCGGAGTGCCTTTATCGTTTTAAATGCAGCCCGACGTAATCCGATGCTTGTTTTTAGCGAATTTTAATATCAAAATTGGATCTGGGCAGCAGGCCTGTCTCGTTAAAGAAAAAAAAATTGCCATTTGCAGTAATTATTGCGATAAGTTATAATATAGTTGTCTTGAGACCATTTTCAAGTAATATGTTAATATTGGCATAATAATGCAAGTCTGCCCTCCTAAAGACCAATAAACTTTACATTTTTTAAAGAATACTTTACACTGGAAGATATATTTTTGAAATATCCAAAATAAGACACAACAGCGAAAAATAATTTACACACACTCAACCGAAACCACCAATAAAATGGATTATTAAGTCTCTGTAAACAAAATTGCCCTTCAGAAAATATGAACCGTCAGAATGGAGACAACTGAGCTCATTTTAATTTAACCTACGATTTAGCATAGTTGAATAATTGCTCATTGCAACAGTCTGCTTTAACTTTGTTCCACTATATTGAGGTATTTTTAACTGTTTCATCAGATGACAAATCTGCTTATGTATTATTTTACTACCTTCACTGATTACACTTGTTTCTTATTTTTACTTTCCAACACCAACACAAAACGTATTAAAATGACTTTTATGATATATGTGCCGCATGTGTTTCTTTGCAGCGTGATCGTGTCTCAGTGGACCAGCATGCTCAACATCATAGCAGTTCATCTGCGGCGGATGGGCTTGACTTACGGGGTCATCGACGGCACCGTGAACCCCAAACGGCGCATGGACCTGGTGGAGGAGTTCAACACGAACCCTAGAGGACCTCAGGTACACCTTAGCTAAATGTGATGATTCTTAAAGCTAAATGATTTAGTTTTTATCTGGAGAATGTCGCAAGGGAACGCTTTGCTGCCTTTAACATAAACGTGTAAGAAGTTGTTGTTTGCTTTTCTAAAAGGTTATGCTGGTTTCTCTTTGTGCTGGTGGGGTTGGACTCAACCTTATTGGAGGGAATCATCTCTTCCTCATTGACATGCACTGGTGAGGTCACAGCACTAAAACAAAAACCATACGTCTTTGTTTTGTTTATGCTTTTCATACGATTGAACTTAGAGCTTTCACACCTGCTATTGAGCATGTATTGATACTTTTGCACGTTTTACAAGATAAAAGATTAAAAAAAAAAAAATCAACTACCTTCAGAATCATTTATCCAGATCTCAGAAAAATAATTCAGTTGTTGTTCTGTACAGTCACTGCAGCACTATTTACCCTATTTAGTATAGAAATATTAACACAGAAATGTCATTCCTTTAAATTCTGACAGGAATCCAGCCTTGGAGGATCAGGCCTGTGACCGAATCTATAGAGTAGGACAACGTAAAGACGTCACCATTCACAGGTAGCAAAACCGTAAAATCTTTTTTTTTTTTGACAGGCTTTACTTTCTGCTTTCAGCTAATGATAACATGACATTTCAGATTAGAATATTACATCAGACCATTAAAAATATAGTTTTTACTACATAAATGTGGACTTAATGAAAAGTGTAACAATGAGATGTACCCGTATTTGTCTTTCTTGGGTTCGTTTATATGTACAAATGTACTTTTTACACTGTATGGCTGCAGGTTTGTGTGTGAAGGAACCGTAGAGGACAAGATTGCAACGCTGCAGACGAAGAAGAAAGAGCTGGCCCAGAATGTGCTTTCAGGAACAGGAAGCACAGTCTCTAAACTCTCATTGGCCGATCTCAAAATCATTTTTGGTGTTTAGAAATGACGAAAGTCTTGAGGTTATCCTTTTTAAATGTTAATTTCTGTTTTCCTTTTTCTGTGTGTAATGATGCAAACCTTCTGGAAAATCTTGAAAAAGCCACATAAGGTATTTGTTAAATGAAAGGTTGCTCCATTGTCCTCCCTACAGATAATGCTTCACATTTTGATTTATGTTTTTAACCATTACAGATTGCATAGGCTATTATAAAAATGTCAAAGCTTTTTTTACAGTAATGCTGCTATACCCATCTCAGTGTGCATTCTAAATTGTAGGACTTTGTTTTTATTAATGCACTAAAGTGTAAAGTTTGTCATTTACTGTGAATACAAGTGATAATTTTTGAATAAATTCACTTTATTTCAAACAAATTGGTAGATTTAAAACGAAGTCCACCCTAATAAAACGCATCACTCTTCTTCAAGCAGAAGAACCAGAACAAATTATGTAAACTAAAAGCTTGCTGTATAAACTTAATAGTTACGTTTTCTTTCACAATACTTTGAAATACAGGGCAATGTATAATACTGTCAACTTCGAGAAGGCCGGAACTGATGGTAAAAGGATGATTTATTAAAGCCATCCTTGTTTATCTTCTCCTGTGGCTCTGTGGTTCTGTTACTATAGATACATTATATTATTTACGTTATACCAAAATAAAAGCACCGAACTTTTAACGGCGGTTACAAGAAACAAAGTAACATTCAGTTGGCCTTTACAACTGTAGAAAGTATTGTACAATTATAATAACTTATGAGCTACACCTGGTACTAAATGTTACAAATTTGCTGAAAAATCTGAAACGTTGAGACAACGAGTAGGTCACTATGGAAGGTATAACTTACATTGCGTTTTTAATGTAATATCTATGCATGTTTGATACAAAAAAAACAGTGTTTTCTCCGTTTCTGTTAAAATAATAAGGAAAAATCGCTAAGATATTACCCGCTACTAGGAACTTTCTCATAGTAGCTACATACAGTATCCAGTCTTTCCTACAGGAGGTGGGGTGACTTGAACGCCTCACTGTGAGCAGGAGGCGGCTGATTGTCTGCGCTCAGTCCAAGCTGAGCAGCTCAGCCGGAGCGGACAGTGCCGCGAAGGTGCGCCACCGTCCTGCCTCTGTCCGCACGGCGGCCTGAACCACCGGTCTGAAACAGCGCTGTTCGTTATAAAAAGCACTCAACTCAGCAGTCATGGCGGCGGAGGCCGAGAAGGTAGAACCGGCTGAAAGCGAAGAAGAAGACGTATACGAAGTGGAAAGGATTATTGACATGCGGGTGGAAGAGGTAAAGCTAACGGCTAACTAGCTTCCCGGCTAGCGGGCAAACATGGCTGGTATTTTTTTTTTTCTTTCCCACTTTGACGACGCAATGCCCTCGTGAGAATAAACCCCTTTGCCAAAATGCACTAAACGTAATTTTCGATGCAATTAATAGTGTCCAAGTCACTTAAACGTACGCTACTAGTGCATTTCTACTGCGACTCGCTGCTGCTCCAGTACGTCGCACCGATTCCCTGCACAACTTCTCCCATGATGTCCGCTTCCTTCTCCCCCTGCTGAGGCCAAGGACAGGCAAATGTTTTCATCATGGCTGTTGCTGCACAGCCGCAACTCAAAATCCTTAAAAAAAAGAAAGAAGACGAGAATAATAACCCCAATCACCGTGCAGAAAATGCACGGGTGTAACTGGTTCTCTGCAAATCTTAATGGTTACTGAAGTCTGTCCATGCGAGTGCACTGAAGCCAGCTAGCATGTTAACGTTTTAGCAGAAACTCTTGCTTAAACTGGTCTTTACCTAAACTGAGCGCGGTGTATACCTTGTAATGCAGATTTACTCAATAAACAGGATTGCTGCGAGCAGCGACGAAATACAGTTGATGCTTTTGCAACGATTTCGTTGAAAACTAGTTTTTTGTTTGATATTTTAGAAAACAAATCTTTTCCAAATGTGCATTTGTCACATTTACTGTTTCAGTGGCTAAACTGGTCAAATGGTTAAGTGCGTGTGGTTGTACAGTAAATTGTGAATGATGCTTCCTCGGAGGTTTTGTCAGGCTACATTGCCGAACAAAACAGCCACCTAATGGGTCATAACCCAGAGTGAAATTTATACCCAAAAAAGCATATTCAAAGTAATCATTCAACTCACACCGGTCTTTGCAAAGTCTTGCTTTATGACAAAATAATTCCACAGTTAAGAAAAAAACATTTACATCAATTTTTCTTTAGATAATTTAGTTGAAATGGAATAGTAGTAGTTCTAAACTGATTAAAACATGATCATTTTAAATAGAACTGCACTATATCTTATCACTTGAGGTCTGAACTGCTGATTCTGATTGTTGACCAATGTTTTTTTTTTTTTATGTCGTTATTTTTGCCTAAAGCCTATTAAATTGAGGGAAAAAATATACAACAGGTAGCAGGTCTCCATCCAAAAGAAAATATTGGAATTACAAGAGTATCCCAATTTATGTAGTATATCGCCATGGCAACCTCTGAAGGAAAAGCCCAAAGAGAAGATGCATTAATGTGTATATGTCCTACATTTAATTAATAATTTTTTTATGAATTCAGGGTGCGTCAAAGTACACGCTGTCGATTGATGCATTTATGTAATGAAAAGGATGGGAGTTCAGAGCGTTGGGATGGTAGACTGTAAATTTTCAGGCAGCATATGTAAAACTTCCTGCCGATTATTATATTTAAGCACTTAGATGGCCTTTCCCCAGTTCTTTATGCTCCTATCTAGTATAGTTCATACTGGCAGGGATGCTTAAGCTCAGCACCCTGCTGATATGAAGAGTGATATTTGATCTAAAGGCTCCTCTGCTTGTTGTCAGGGCGAAGTGCTTTACAGGGTTCGCTGGAAGAATTACTGCTCTGACGACGACACCTGGGAACCCGAAGCCCATTTAGAGGACTGCCATGAAGTCCTGCTGGCGTTTAAGAGGCACCAGGCCGAGCTGAAGGCCAAGAAAGAGGCAGAGTCCAGGAAACCTGTGGTAAGACTCTAAGATGGCAGGTTAATAGACATTTTAAAAAAAAGGATAAAAAAAATTGATGATGTCCTTTTGTGTTCAGCAAAAACTTTTGCCTGTAAAGAGCGACGTGTTCGACGCCGACTCGGAGAGCGACAGTGACAAAGATCGCCCGACGGAGGCCGCTGTCAAAAAGAAGAAGAAGAAGAAAAAGATCCGGGAGGAAGAAGAGGAGGATCCCCCTCCGAAGAAGAAGAAAAAGAAGGACAAACGCAGAGACGAGCAGAAGCCGCTCCCTGCGCCGGAAACGGACGACGAAGAGGAAGAGGCTCCCCCGACCCCGCCCTTTCCCCCAAAGGAGGCGAAGGTCGAACCCAAAAAGCGCTACGCCGACTCTGACGAGGAGGAGGATGGAGCGCTGTCTTCCAAAAAGCAAAAGAAGGAGAAGGGAAAGGACGGAGGGAAGCATAAGAAAACCAAGACGGAGGAGGGAAAGAAGAAGAAGGTGAAAAAAGAGTGGAAAGTGGAGAGCTCTGACGACGAGGCCGCCGCTCGGGTGGAGGAGGATCTGAGCGACGGGCCGTCCGAGTCGCAGATGGAGGACTCGGGCTCGGCGGAGGCCGTCGCCAAGCCGGCAGAGAAGCTCAATTTGGAAGATAAGATCAAGCAAAAGAAGGGCAAGTGGGAGGTGAAGCTGCAAGGCATCAAGGACCTCATTAGCGAGAAAAAGAGCAAGAAACCAGACGGCAACCTCCAAAAACCCAAGAGTCAGAGTTCGAAAAGCAAGGAGGAGGGCGCTCTCCAGTCAGACTCCAGCGACAACTCCAGCCTACACAAAAAGGCCAAGAGCAAAGGAAGTGACGGCACGCCCGCCGCACCGCAGAAAGCCCCTTCTTCCTCTACATCCTCTTCTTCATCCTCTTCCTCCTCCACCACCGTGGCTACCAGTAAGGTCAAAGAGGATGAGGTGACTAAAGAGGAGGCACAGAAAGACGCCAGCGGCTCCACGAATCTCTTCGAAAAGTTTCTGTTGAACTGCGAGGCCAAGGACCGGGCCCCCCGCAGGCCGCCGCCAGTCACAGAGAAAAGCAGCAGCAAACCCACAAAGGTACAGACCTCGACCGTCCTTCATGTTCAGACGAGAAGTTGTGATCAAATTACAAATGCTCTGACACTCGTCAGAAACTCATTTATTGCGTTTTTCTTTGTCTGTCGATATAAGTTGATAGGAAAGATCGAGAAGATCCCCAAGCCGACCAAAGAGTCTCCGTCTCAGAAAGCAGAGCTGGAGAGGACTGAGCGGACGAAGCCGTCAGACGGTAAAGCTGCTTCACACACATCAAAAACCTCTTGTAAAACGTTGGGCATGACCAGTGCAATGCTTTGAAAAGTTGGAAGTAAGAATGATCAAACTTTAGAGGCTTGTACAGAAAGTTAGAGTTAGAGGGTTAGCATAAAAAGTTTCTTTTAGCTTTTCTACCCAACAGTTTATTTTTATTACCGGACCAGAACTAGCACTGATCAGGCTTTTCCATGACCGACAAAGATCTGTGGGATTCTTTCTTTGTAGTGTGATCTGCTGAATCAGATTTTTTTTTCCCTCTAAAAGATCTTAATGCACACGTCAAAAATGTTCCATAATGGAGGTAAAAGCTTAAAAAACAGAGTTGGAGTAGGAGGATTTTTCACACTTCTTCATTTTCCCTAACGTGTATCTGTATTTTTCTTTTTAAATTATTAAACAAAAGACAAACAAACAATGAAGCTGCAGACTTTTGGT
Organism: Xiphophorus couchianus; assembly: GCF_001444195.1. Taxonomy (NCBI): domain Eukaryota; kingdom Metazoa; phylum Chordata; class Actinopteri; order Cyprinodontiformes; family Poeciliidae; genus Xiphophorus; species Xiphophorus couchianus. Next base: position 6,508,244 of record NC_040234.1, on the reverse strand, counting down.
TGACATGTTTCTGTACTGGTAATTGTGTTAGCTTTTCATTTTGTAATATTTAATGAGCAACGAGGGAGGGGGAAAACACTTTCATTCAATTATTATCACAATTAATCAGTCAATCGGATAAAACATTTTACAAATCTAGAATATTAGAAATATATTAAAAGATGTACATAAACTAATAACATTTTTTTAAAAAGACAAAAAAACATTTTATTGTCTAAAATGCTGTAACAGCTTTTTTTTTAATTTATAGGGGCAAGAACTGCCATTTAATATTTATTGACAGACGTAAGTGTTTTTAACTTAATTGCTACTTATATTTATAATACATTTTTGGTTTAATTAGTCCTCTGAATATGATGTATTTTCAGCAAGTGGCATTTTTTGGGGGGAGGAGGGTTTCTGTGCGCTAACAATGAATCAATTGCTAAATCTATTAATTGTCAACTAATTTAATCGTCCACTAAATTGGTTGACAATTATTTCAATAATCGATTGATCCAATTAATCGCTTCAGCTCTAAAGAATGTGATTTATTTAGTTGGGTTTTTTTCTTGCACAACTGGAATCCAACCACTCATTTTGGGTTTTAAGGCCAGATTTGAATTGTGATTTTGATGCTTCTCCACCTACAATAAACACCTGTAAATACCAGGTCCGTACTGAACATAACCCGCAGAGGTTCAAATGCCTCCGTCACTGCTGCATTGCACAAATGGGTTGAATAAGGGAAGAAACGGGATGGATTCGCCTAAAATCAACAGTAAGATACTGAGAACCCAACAGGATTACAATCCCAAACACACATGGAAATGTTTGTGGAAACAAAAAACAGCCGATACCTTTACCTTAAAAGGTAACTCATTTCTTATCTCCAACCCGTGATGTTCTGTCTTCACCACCTGCAGTCTCCAGAGCCAGCCAGAGTCACGGCTTCAGCCTGGACAGCGACGAAAGGGAAGAGGAATCCACGGGGAAACCGAGGTCAGCAGACGACTCCAGAGAGCGAAAGGAGAGGGCAGACGAGGCCCAGCGTCCATCTTGGGAGAGGAGGAGTTCAACCGACGACAGGAGGAAGAGGAGAGACGACAGCGAGCCCAGACTCTTCATTTCATGCGATGAGAACCAGGAACCACCAGAGGGCAACGATAAATCTGGTAAGGCTGGTTTCTTTGGGCTCTGATCTCACATCCCCTACCTCAACAGTTTAAGCTGCTATGATGCTAATGGTCTTTCTGTTCTGTGTTGTACAGAGAGGGCTCAAGCCACTTTGAGCCTGGGAATGGATCTCAACCTGGACTGGATGACACTAGATAACTTTCAGAAGCATTTGAATGGAGAGGATGAGATCTTGTCAGGTCCACCGTTGTCACCCAGTGAGTGTTTTCCTTTACACACTAAACAGCACATCTGTTCTGTTGACTGAATAAATCAGTTTAAGTCTCTTAAGAAAGAAGTTTTGATAGAAGTATAAGATTATTGTGATTTTGGCCTCCAGCTAACCTGGGATTATAATTAATCATCAAATTTTCTTTATATGTAGTAGTGAAGGATGGAGGTGTAGGTCTGATTTTTATTTATTTATTTTTTTACCTCACTAGAAATCACTACTAACAGTCGAGCTTGTGTGTTCCTACCATACTTTTCAAAACTACTGTAAATGTTTTAAATTTTTTTCATACCACACACACAAACATCCATCTGTTTAGGACTTTCAGTAACACACCAACAATGGGAACAGGATAAACACTGTTCTGCTCTGCCTCGTGTCTGACAGGTGAACTGCGAGATGCTGTGAAAAGCGGAGATTACATGGCTGTTAAATTAGCACTCAATTCCAAAGAGGACTACAATCTGGAACAAGAGGTATTCATTTGATGCTTGTATACATATTATTTTCATGCTCAACTTAATTCTGTATTTAGATTTGTTCATTTTGTGGTTCCCAAATTTCAAATCACAATCACATTTACCAGCTTGCACCTTGGTTGCCCTGTGTGAATGTGTGAGAATTAAAGTCATGTTTTGTACACTGTTAAAGATAAACACTTATGCATTCTGTAAATGACTTAACAAGCCATTAAAAGTATTCAGAGGAAATATTACCCCAAACAGTGTGCCAATGACATGGCTAGTAATGCAAATAGTTAGGTGGTTTGTTAAAATGTTGGTCCAGTTCTGTGTGAGCAAAGTATTTTTCATACAGTATTTATAAAAAGTATTCACCTCCTTGGATGTTTCAAACTTTTATTGCTTTAAAAAAAATCAATCACGATCAACAAAGTTTGGCTTTTTTGGAAAAATTACAAAACAAATCCTTTTGTCAAATTGAAAACAAATTTCTACAACATACTGACAATTAAATACAAACATTTCACGTAAAATAAGTGGTTGCATAAATATTCACTCTTCAATTCAATGTTTAGTATATGTATCTTTGGACAGTTTTCACTTTGACAAGTTTTATCTTTTTTTATATAAAAACAGATTTGTCAAAAAAGCAACATTTTGTGGATGACTGATTAGTAAAATCAATAAAAAGGATCAAATATCCAATGGAGTGAATACTTTTTATAGACTCTTTAAATCTGGGATTTTTACTTTTATGTTATGAATTTGAGTTCTATATAGGGAGAATCTGTTTACTCTGGTCACTTTCTGCCACATGGGTGTTTGCTTCTCATTATATTCTAAGGAACATGGTAGCTAGCACCAATATGACCTGTAGTTGATAGGAGAGAGTAGGTTTTTCAAACTGCATCTGAAGATCAACAACCAGACTTGATTTCTTCATACCTCCTAAAAAAAGAAACATCCTGTCAAGATATTTGCTTCATCTTCAAAGCAACTTTGCCTCTTCTACAGAATCAGGTAGGACAGTATTTTATATCTTCTAACTTGTATTTATTCTCCGGTAAGGTTGTAAGATTGTCCATATTGTAAAATGTAATTACTTTACTTGATTGCAATATCGGATTGCATGTTCTTTAGCACAATCAACCAACATTTTATGTTTTTATTTAAAGAACATATAATTTAAACCTGAATTGGCTTAGTATTTAAGAAGTTTATATTTCTAATCTAGCAGCCTGTTTTTATTGCTAGCTATTGTTAGGAACTAGCTTACACAGTCGAGCGTAATACAAAAATATTTATATTATTACATTTCTCAGTTATCAAGTTGTTTTACAAAGCTGTTTTAAGGAGACTGTGAAGGTTTTCTACTTGCATAAATATTTAATGGGCATTTAATTAAAATTATTCACCATGGTTTTTATTTTTATTTTATTGCAATATATTAAAAACGTTTGTTCTGTGACTCATTTAGTCTTACGTTAATTATATCATGGCTGTAGAGCTATAACATGTATGGAAGAGGTATAAATTTGAGACGAGTGTTGCCTTTCTTTGCAGTGAACAAGCAAGTGGAAGACAACACACAAAGTACCTGGACAGAAAGATCCATTTTCAAGCAGGTACATACTGTAAATATGATTTCAAAACATGTCATATTGTCTTCATTAACTTTTTTATTTATTTGTATTTTATTTGAGTAAGACTATTTAAAAAAGAAAAGAAAAACTTAGCTAAAATATGAGCGTAACTGACTGGCAGGACACCCCTAAAGTGTACCTATTGTTTTGTAACCCTGAAAAGCCAGTTCATGCACTGTTAGCTGCTATGGCCACATCAGTGACACACTTTGTTAAATTACCAGTTTATTCTGCAACACTGGTATTCAAAGTTAAATAGTTTTTTTCATAAACCATGCATGCGGATTTAGCATGAGTGCACATTTTTGTTCACTTCATGAAGCATTTCATCTGACACCCCCATCCTGACTTGCCTAGACATTTATGTTAAAGCTCTGCTTGATCCAATAAAGCCATTAAATGTTCTTAAATGGGTCACATGTGGTTTTTGTACTAAAGATGTGGGTTGCTGGTGCAGATGTTGGGTTAAAAAGCGATCACTTTGAGCTCTGTTTGAATGAGCCCGAGTCCTAATGGGGCATTGCCAAGGTGCAAGTGTTAAAAGAAAAAAGGAACATCGAAAGATGGGTAGCAGAATTGCAAAATTAATATCAGAAGTCAAAGTCACCATCATATTTACCAAAATTCAGAAAACCCCTCAGCCTCTACTCCTTTCCCTTAATTAGTTACATCTAAAACATATATTTTCCATTCAATTCAAATATTTGTGGGGTCTGATTTGGCAAGAAGTCTTACATTTACTCTTTTTTTGCAGGCAAGTACTATTGATGAGAAGAGATCATATGAAGGAGAGAGGAACTTGATTGAAGCTAAAAGAAATAAAGAGGCAGCAGCAAAGGAGAATATCCCACATGATATGGATGGTCCGCAGAGTGACAGTAGAATTTCAAGCTTCCAAACTAGCACAAACGCTGAGAAATTAACAGCGAAGAAACATAAACGTAAACTACGGGGTGGAAGCAATAAAACTAAATCCAAGAATACATTACGTAAAACTTCAATCACACAGAAAAGTCAAGGAGAGGAACAGAAGATCTCAGATGACACAAACAGTGCATTATCAACCCAAATGACTCTGAACACTATTAATTTAGATTTAACCAAAAATGCAGATAAGAGGTTAAAGCAGGTAGACGGCGGAACTCGACAAAAGCACAAAGCAAGCAAAATTAAAGCTGCCGAAGAAGGGAAAGACTCAGATGAGCACACGGACGGTGCAATGTTGGAAAATGTTGATGGTTTGGATCAAGCACTTACAAAGTCTGACGGAGAAGAGACGGTTAAAACACAATGGCTTCGAAGGAGAAAAACAGCCGAGAGCATGATACCGACGCGATCAAGTCTAAGGACCCGCAAGCAAGTGGTTGAAACAAAACCCATCGTTGTGGTTAAAGAAAAAAAGGAAACTTACAAGAAACACTTGTGCGTGTTTTGTGAAAGTTATTTTACTCAAATCACAAAGCACTTGGAAAGTAAGCATGCAGAAGAACCAGATGTTGCCCATGCCATGCACTTTCCCAAAGGTTCCAAAGTAAGACAGACCATGCTGGACCAGGTTCGCCATAAAGGAATTTACGAGAATTGTGACATTTCTAACAGTGGCGAGGGAGAAATTGGGACTAAGAAGCAGCTGAAGAAACCAGCTGTATCTGTGCGTGACTTCTTGCCCTGCCAGCACTGTCTCGCATTTTATCGCAAAACTGATTTATGGAGGCATGAGCGAACATGTAAGATTAGAAAGGGAGAGCAGAAATCTTCCGAAAAGACAAACCGATCCAACAGTTGCAATTCTGTCTCTGATCTACTTCCAATGTCGGAGTTCTTAACTGGAAGCTGCAAAGAAATCATTCAAATCATGCATCAAGATGACATTTCAAGACATATCCAGTTGGACCCACTTATTTGTAAATATGGGAATACCTTGTCTGTCAAGTATGATCATGATAAGTCTCAGTTTGCCTACATTGCACAAAAGATGAGAGAGTTGGGTAGGTTTGTTCTTGCTGTGAGTGAGCTGGACAAGACTGTGAAGTACCTTCACGAAATATGTCTACCATCTAAGTTTGAATTAGCTGTTGAGGGGGTCAAAAAAGTTAGTGGCTTCGACCCAACATCTAGTAAGTTTAAAACGATTTCCCTTGTTTCAAAGATTGGCTACTCTCTAAAGCGCGCAGCAGAGATAGCATTTGGAGAAAGTCGCATGACGGAGGACAGTGAAACGGAGGGTGAATTGAAAAAATTCATCGAACTACTTGACACAAAATGGGCCTACTGTTTTTCTCGCAAAGCACTTGCCTGTTCTTTAAAGCAAGAAACCAAAAAAGTGGATGTCGACAAGTCAACTGTGACTGAAGATTTGATAAAACTCCACAGATTTATTACAGGAGAAGAGGAAGAAGCAAGGAAGGACTTAAAAGACAACGCCAGCATATCGACATGGAAGAAGCTAGGTGAAGCCACATTGGCAAACCTGTGTCTTTTTAACAGGGGAAGAGTGGGAAATATCGGAAGGCTTCTTCTGAAAACATACTCTCAGAGGACGAGTGGAGGCACATGTATTCTCTCTGCGGATCAAGTTAGGAAAAGCACAAAGCTGGAGTTAGAACTTCGTTCCAGTTTTACAAGACTGGAACTTGAAGGCCAATATGGACGAAACATGCTGGTTCTGTTAACAGACAGGATGGTTTCATCAATTGACTTGCTTGTTGAGAACAGAGAGCAAGCAGGCGTCTCCAAAACTAACCCGTACCTGTTTGCAAGGTCGGAAGGGCCCTCTTTCATAAGAGGATTGGATTGTTTTCGAAGAGCTGCAGTTGAGTGTGGCGTTAAAAATTCAGAAGCACTTCTGTCCTCATCTGGAAGAGAGCAAATTTCCACCTGCTGGCAGCTGATGAGCCTCAGTCAACAGGAACTGGACCAAGTAGCAAAGATGTTGGGAAAGAGTAGCCAAGAATGTTACAGCCTTTCTCAAAATGCAACACTACTGGAGGAAATCAGCAGAGAACTGCTGAAAATGGATAGAACAATGCCAACAAGTCGGCCGAGCACTACAAAAGATGGTACGTATGATTTGTTCACTCTTTCTTTTGGTTGTACATTAATCTATTTTGCTTTAATTTCTAAATTTCTGCCATAGTGACAAAATATTAAATTAAGAATTTTCAGTTTATATTAAATTAAGACAACATTTAAGTTTGATTTAAAACAAGAGGCTCATGTTTATAATATTGGATTCCTACAAAAACAGACTATTTGTAATAGTTGAACCACCCCAGTACAATCTCTCAAAAACACGCACACACCAGTCACCAACTTCTTACCTTAGAGGGAAGATGCTGTGCCTTTTTTATGCATTAGGGTCCAATGAAGAATGAAGAATGCTCCCTGAAGAATGCTCATTACATTTTTTGTTCAACCCTGAAAAGAGAGATGGCTTATAATAGTAGAACAACCTATATTTAATTCATGTTTGTCAGGTAAATAACAGGATCTTTCAGATCAAAGTTTTCAAAAAAGGAGGACGCTGAACTTTTAAGTTGTTTGCGCACATTTGGAACCTTTTGTCATTAGGCTTGTAAGGTAAAACAGTTGAATACATGTAAGGTTTCTATGTTTTTTTTTAATTTTCTCTTTTTAAAAAAAAATAATTCCTTATACTCTTATTTTTTTAGGAACCCGACCAAAGCAGCTTTTAAAAAGAAGACCCTGGAGTGAGAAGGAACAGATGGCTGTCAAACGCTACTTGAATGAATTCATCACGAGGATGAAAGTTCCAGGCAAAAAAGCATGCAATGCCTGCATAGCAGCTGAGCCAGATCTTGGAGGAAGGTCTTGGACAGACGTTAAAAACTATGTCCACAACACATTGCAAACAATGCGTAGGAGAAATAACCAGCTGAGGTCTGATGGGAATAAAGGCGTTTTGAATACAAAGAGTTCCAAAACTCCAGACCAAACCGTAAACTCCGATATGGAGGAGACAAGTGTTTGTACGATGACAACCGTGAATCCAGATCACTTGCAAGAAAGTAGCTTAAACTGTTGTATGACAATGCCACCTTCGGCAAACATAAGGGAATCATCACCATTCTCCCAGGAGATTAATGCTAGTTATACGCCATTTTGTTCTTCAAATACAAATATGATCCACACAAGTCAGCCATTGATTTCAAACTTCACACCACTAAACGCCACTGATACTCAAGTGGTTCCTACGTTTACCCCACACCACACTACAAATACCTTAATGTCTTCTGTATACGCATCAGAGAACAACCACAGCCTGTCCATGTCGTCTTTTTATGGACAGAATACTACAGGTATGTTGCAGTCATCTGTGTATACCCCACTGGAAACTACAAACTCTCCACTGATTCCTTCCTATACACATTTTAATACCCCATGTACTTCAATGGTTCCTACATATACACAGTTGAATACTCTAAGTGCACCAATGATTTCTGCATTCTCCACGCTAAATGACAGAAGTAGGCCTGTCATGTCTTCGTTCTCTCCTCTTGACCATTCAAGTACCCCGCCCTACCACACCAGCCCTACGAGGGTCCACACAACTGCGCAGGTTGTCCCTTCAATCCATGAACATGCCTTTTCTGAAAGTGTGCCGGTGGTACAGGAAAGTGCACCGGTGTCTTCTGTGAAAAAACGAGCCCCTCCGGGCGTGAAGCCTCAAAAAAGAAACAAACGTTTATGGAGCGAGGAGGAACAGGCAGCAGTGAGACGGCAATTTGGAGACTTTTGTCAGTTGGCGAAGGTGCCGGGGAAAAAGGAATGCGATAGATGTTTAGCTGCCGAACCGGCACTGAACACCAGAACATGGAGGGAAGTGAAATATTTTGTACATAACTCTATTCAGTCACTAAAAAGAAGAGGTCATGCAGTTGCTTCCAAACAGGATAGACCACCCGAACCAGAGACTCAGACTTCGAGCAATGAGTGGGATGGTCCCGTGTATCTTTCCCTGTAAATAATTTGACTAGACTTGCACAAAAACAATGTGAGGACATGAGAGGTCTGTGGCTTTAACCTCAATCTGATTGGAGTGGGAAAGAGAAAAAAAAAGCTAAATTTGTGTCGTCAAAAAAGCCCGTTTGCCGTGATCTCACTTGTTGTTTTATGTTTATTCTTGCATTTTCAGACAGTCCTGACGTTCTAACGGCTATATTTATATTTTTAGGTCCTTATGTTTTCAAAATCCAGTGAAAGAATCTTCTTTATTGCATGAATATTCCCAGATGTGGGAAAGGAAGAATGATTGTTCTGTAACCTCACTCGGTTTAAGAAGATTTTTAAATATGACGTGCTCAAATGAGACACTACTAGTGTTTTGTTACTCATCCGTAATACATATCAATTTATGCATTGGTGTGGAATGCAAATTTTATTGGACAAGGATTTGCAGATTTCTACCAACCACGGAAAGCCAGTGGCTTGAGACATTTTTCACTTTATTCGGTAAATCCTGTGACCGAATGTCCAAAGGATCCAACTCTTAAATATATTTGAAGAGTGATTTCTGACTGAGAATTGGCTTGCATGTAGGTCCTTTTTGTTTCCTGTTGTACTGTTTTTAGTAGCATTTTATGTATTTTATTTAACAGAAAACCTTTTAGAGAATCCTTGCATTCAACCCAGCTAATGTGAGAGGTGTACCTTGTTGTGTTTCATTACTATATCATGTCTTCAACCAGTAGCCGATACTGTAGGTAGGTTTTTATCAACTTTCTTGTAACACTACACCATAGAATTTGTCTTGTACACTTTTCACTAAGACATGGACAGTTCTTTAGCAGATTTTAAAGAGGATTATGTCATTGATTAGTTGCGGTAGTTTTTCTTTGTACCCATTTGTATTACAAAATATTTTGTAACACTAAAAAGCGACTGTTTACAACATTTTATTATTGTGCTTGATTGACACTACTTTGATTTACTGGATGTTTACCATTAATCTGTTCTTGCTAAGATCCAGCTGCCTTACTGTGGTGTATTTTGTTTTAATCCTTCTATCCACCCAAGATCACATCAATTATGCAAATTTTGATCTTGACATTAAGATTTTCTTGTTTGTTTGTTTTTTGCTGAGAAATGGTGTGTTATTTTAACTATTTTTGGATTGATGTTATCAATGTGCCTGACAGAAAGTGGCTGAAAAGTTTAATTTTCTAATATGTGGAAGTTACAGTATGGTTGAGTATTGAGTCCAATTGCTTGCGCAAAAAAAAAAAAAAAAACAGCAGGAAAGAAGGTGAATTTTGTTCAAGTTCAATACAAATTTTATTTATTTTCCTTTGTACATTCAGCAAGGCATATGCTATTTAGATTGTGTTGTATAGATACCTTTTTAAAGTTAAAAACATCCTGATGGTCATTTTTGTTCTCACTAAGTTGAAGAGAGAGAACTTTCTTCTAAGAACTAAGCATTACACGCCTGTTACAGAGACTTTTTTTCTAGCCTTAGTAGCTGCTAGTGAACCTAAGTTGAACCTGTGTTCACGTTCTCATACCAAAGTCATTAGAGTCGCTGTCAGATGTTTCAGTTTGGCTGAAGGGGTGCTTTGAAGTCAGATACAGTAGCAAAGGTTAGTAGGATGTGGAGCTTTATGGTGTGGTAAGAATTTATTATCTGGGGTTTTTTTTAGGCTTTTTTTTTTTTTACGTGAATAGCTTTGTGGAAGTTTTTGTTTGTATGCAATGTTACTGTAAAAAACACTTGTTGCTTGTTCATCCTGTTTACTTGTATGTAGCTTCAGTTAATGTTTTACTGTAAGGAACTTATCACTTCTAATAAAATACTTCTGGGCTTGATAATGTGTTTTGTGAAAAAAATTATTCTTGGAAGGGATTTTGCACCCTAACGTTTGCTTTTGGGTGGTATATATTTTCCAACCTGCGTTGGTTCAACGAGTTAAGTTTTTTGATAAGATGGACACACACACAATCATTCTAATATAGTCTAAAATACCAATTTGAAAAGTCAGAAAATGGATATTGGTGCAATTTGGAGTTGTGTGTTTTAATTAACTTTAGCATTTATGGCGCTTCCATATTTATTTGTCATAATATTTAGATTTAAATTGATGTACTTGTGTATCTGGTGCAGTGTAAAAGTAGTTTAAAATAGATTTAGATTTTAAGAATTTTTCTCCATTTTACTTTGGTCCAGTACATACTCCTACTTAATTCTGTGTTTTAAAGCCGTCGCCATTTCCCGTTTGTCCACAGGACGTGAGTGGCATGTCCCTGTGCATGCTGGCTGCAGCGGGGGGCCAGGATGACATCCTCAGGTTGCTAATAAGGAAGGGAGTGAGGGTCAACGCCAGACAGAAGAACGGCACCACGGCGTTGATGCACGCCGCTGAAAAGGTATCCATCACGCAAGCTGGGTCAACAAAAACAAAAAACAACCATTTAATCATCTTTGGAATCCTGGACAGACAAAATCTCACAACTTTGTCTGTCTTTCCTGGTAGAATTTTTTGACCACTGTTGCTATGCTGCTGGAGGCCGGTTCCTACGTCAATGCTCAAACGCTGGGAGGAGAAACGGCACTGATGAAAGTAAGCAGCTGCAGAATATTCCAAATCTCAGTTGTCACAATGTCGTTTTGTGCAGAGGCACAATTGCAAAAAAGTGCCTGGATTCAGTAAGCAGTTAACTGCTATATTTCTTGCATTAATTTTTCTTTTACTTTATATATATCTTTAAGCTATGCACATCCTCTACATTTACTACTTCAATTTCAGAGTACTTTGGGCATTTTGTGTAGCAAATGACTTTATAATGTCAAGCAGCTGAGATTTTCTTCTTTGAAATTTCTGACTATATTGTCAGAGAATATCATTGCTTAAATATAAAAAATGTATGCCTTTTAATTATGAAAGATATGACTTTTTGACATCAGAGGTCCTTGTAAATATGTGAAATGTACAAATGTTATTTTTGGGGGGGTGGTATTAGGGCCACTATTTACAAAGTATATTATATATTAATATAATATTTTAATATATGTTATGCAGTTGTATATATGTTTTAATATGTCTTTTACATTCGGCATAACTTTCAAATAAATGTTCATAGCTTTAATTTTCAAAATAGCTTTTTTTGGTAATATTTTCAGGCAATATTAATGTTAGCAATAACACAATTTATTTAGATTTATTTGACCTACAGACCTCTTATTCAAATGAATCAGAGGAACCTAATCTCTTCTCTCCACTTTTGAAATTTTTTCTGTTTCAGGCCTGCAAAAGAGGGAATGCTGACATAGTGCGCCTCCTGCTGGAGTACGGAGCAGACTGCAACATCCTGTCAAAGCACAAGAACAATGCTTTGTATTTTGCCAATTTCAGCAACAACCTGATGGTGTGCGACCTCGTCAAGGACCACATCAACAAGTAAGTGCTACTTTCAGGTTTCATGATCGCTCTTCTTTATTAAAAGCTTAGCATTTACAGTCTTTAAGAAAAATGTATTCTGGAGGAATATTTAGAAAAATGTTAACATTATTGAGTCTATAAAGTCATCCTGCATATAGGATGGAGTAATCTGTTTGATACATGTCGCATGCCATTCAACAGTAGAGTAAACCGACTTTTTGTTTATGTTTCTGTCCTTCAGGCTGTCCAGTGTGGCAGAGGAGACCATCCGAGCGTACTTTGAGTCCCGCCTGGTGGTTTTAGAGCAGGTGTTCCCTCTGGCTTGCCACAGGCTTTGTGAGGGACCCGACTTTTCTATGGAGTTTCTCTACAAGGCACAGCCACAACCAGAGGGTGAAACTCTTTTTTTTTAAATTTGTTTTATTAAATGGGCAGTGTTATGTACGGTCAACTTTTTGTTATTCCGTCAACAAAACCATATTTGACTCTTTCATGCATGTTTGCTGTGTAAACTGTGTAAAATGCCTGGTTGGACATAGCTCCGCCTTTGAGGATGAAGCTCCTCCCCCACTAAGCTCCTTCAGACTAGTCAACAGGAATTAGCAAACACATGGTGGGACTGTTCACTGTGCTGAGCTCATTATAGCAGCTACCTCTCAGTGCAAAAAAAATGTTAAAGGCTTAATAGAGGAGTCATGTTGTGATGACTTCCTGAAGCTGGAGTTTCAGAAAGACCAGGAGTGTTTAAGGAGACAGAGGCCCAATTTCAAGGTGTTAAATCAGGAAGTAAAATATCTTTTGAAGTCATATTTGATAGATATGGCATTTTTATAACAACTGAATGTAACATATTTACATTTACATATTTACTTTACATCATGTTCTACACAATGTCATGATATGCCCGGAAAACACATAATACTACCCCTTCCATATAATGGTCACTTTTTTAAATTCAACGCTGAGGGAGACTAAATAAAATTAAAGAAATTTCTTTTTTAAATAAATTCTCTGAAATTTGCATCTAAAAGAAACATTTCAACCTGTATGAGTATTATTCTATGGCACATTATATATGTGTGTATCAAAGATCTTGATGTCCTTAGATTTCCAGCGTTACTATGGTTTCTGTTCTGGCTGATATAACAAAATCTGTTTGTGAAACAAAGCTCCTGCCGAGTTTACAGGAGTTCAGGCGCTGTCATTTTGCTTTTGATGTAGACTTAAAATCTTTCTTCTTTTCTTTTTCCGTTCTACTTCAGGTTCAGGCATTCTGCTCTTCATCTTTCATGCCAACTTCCTGAATGAGATCATAGCCAGGCTCTGCGGGCCCTGCAGTGTTCATGCTGTGGTGCTCAACGACAAGTTCCAGCTGCCTATTTTCCTGGTTGGTGCAGATTCTGCCGTTTCCTTTATTGTGAGGCTGATTGAACCAGATTTTGTTTTTTAAAAAGTGTGAAAACAGCAGGGAATTGGAAAACAACCCTATTACGGTCTGTGTGATAACTAGCGGTGCCAGATTTTCTTAATTTTGGAAGATCGGCAAACGGCCAGTTCTTGAATGTGGAAATGATTTTATCTCGATCCACAAAGGTCACATCTGCAAATTCCTTGTCAACAATAGTCACCCCGCTATTGTCAACTTTGTCCCTATAATTAGCAACTTCTCAATAAAAAAATTAAGAAAAACTAAATCAGAATTTAAAAAAAAAATAAAAATCTGTGGCCAAAAAACTAGTCGGTGCACCCCTAATGTTTTTTATTTTTTTGTCTCACAAAGACACAATTCAATAAATTCACAAAAATGATCCACTTACACATAACTAGTCAACTTGCATCGTTTGTGATTATTTTAAAATGCTCAGCTTACACTGCTGAGTAAGCTGAGCATTGTTAAAGTGTTTACTTTAACAATGTGTTTACTTTAGTGTTAAAGTGTAATTAAACTCATTCGAAGAAAAGCTTTCACTGTATAGATTTGACCTTTTATACAAGCAAACTGTAATAATTACGTATAAATAATTAGAATCAGATAAAAATAGTAATCAGGATTAAAAATGCTTTCTTGATCATCTTTGAGAAATTGTTGAATGGATCACAGCTAAATCTATTCAAGCTAATTTTATAAGACTAGTTACCCTCTGAACAGATATGTTTCCATATTTGGTCAGTTTATGGAAATATACCTAATGTAATCTGTCTAAGAAATTGTTTCTTTACATAAGCTTTTATGCTGTGTAGTAATCATCTTTCTTTTTGTCCTGTTTGTGTCTCTTCAACATTTCAGGATAGTCACTTCATTTACTCCTTCAGCCCGATTCCAGGGATCAACAAACTCTTCATCCGTCTCGCTGAAGCACCAACAGCCAAGGTGACAAATTTACAGCAACACCAGTAAAAACCTCTAAACTCTTACAACGCCGTACCTGCTTTATTGTGCACTCTAGTGAATGTCATTCATCAGAGGCAGAATGAGCCACACATCTAATCCGTCAAAATACAGTAAAATGGAGGATTGGTGTTGCTGTTATGGCCAATAACCGGTATTTATTGATATTATATATATATATATATTTTTACTAACCTTTCGGCAGCAGATAGCCCCGCTTTTGAAGCCAATTCAAGCATTTAGCCTGGAAAGATAAGTGAAACTTCCTCGGTGCTGACTGAATGTTTGCATAGTGTAACAAGAGATTTAGTAATATTAGTTATCACCGTCACATTACCAAACAAATACCACATGAGCAACTTCCTCCCTCTTCAGAAACAAACAACATCAAGATGGAAATAAATATCTGTTGTTAATATCGGCTCAGTTTTATTTATGAGACATGTAAGTAGTAGTCATGTTAAAAAATGTAAAATTTGTAAAATCACCTTAATATGGTGGGTGGAGGCAGTTTGCAATGATGTTTCTTTTCTGGACATCATGGCAACCTTGTTGGAGCACATGGGTGGTTCTTTCTGCAGGATAATGATCCACATCTTATGGTCGAATCGGTACAGATATGGTTAGTTAGACACAAAACCAACCGTCCTCTGTGGACTATCCAGTCTGCGTCCATTTTTGTGAGCTGAAGAGAATAGAGTCTCTCTGTGTCTCGTCCTCCGTGTGACGTTTCTTCCTTCCTCTCTTTCATTTCTCATCTTACAGATTAAAGTCTTATTGCCCTCTCTCTGTAGAAATGTCCGCTGTAAATCGATGCAGAACTGTACGGGTGCTTGAAATCCTTGAAAATGGTTGAATTTCAATGAGGCATTTTCAAGGTTTGGAAAATGCTTGATTTCAGTATAAAGTCCTTCAAAGTGCTGCATATTCAAACTAAACTGCGCGGTATTGTAATAAAGTCCAATCTAACGTTTCTTTAAAAGTCTAAATTTGGAAGGTCTTATTTACTAAATTAAACCAGATATTTAAAGATAATATGACATTTTTTCCTCACTGTGTGAAGTTAAATCAGACTAAACTTCTCTTGTTTTAGGTTATTTAGAATTGCCAAAATTATTTCTACTTGCTAAATGCCAGAGAACTTTTGCGTTGTTTTTTTTTTGTTTGTTTGTTTTTTGTAACTTTCTCATACCAGCCAGATGAATAAGACGTGTGTATGAGACATTTGAAAAGATAACATTTTATGTTTCGGTTAGCTTTGTGCCTGCTGCAGAATGTAGAATACTATCACAACACATTATTATTAATATCGGTAATAAATAATGTAATAGTGAGTTCATTTGCATTTTTTGTCTTTCTCCAAAGTGTGGTGCTGGAAAAGTTTGAAAACGAACCTTGAGAATGCCTGCAGCATGTTTTAATTTTACTGTGGGAAAAGTGAATGAATTCCGTCCATAATGGACTTTACAGTTTTTATTTTTTAAATGAACCTAAAGGCCTAAGAAGTCTAGGAAGTTGTGTTTGCAAATGTCTGAGATTCGTCCATTAAATGTGTGTGGGAACCCTACTTCCTGTGTGCTATGGGAAAGCTTCTAGAAGAAGCCGCTACACTAGTGCTGTCCTACTGGCTAAAGGAGGTTGCATTAACGGCAAGGAATTTTTTGTTGTTGTTTAAAACATCAGTTTATTTGAAGAATTTTTAGATATCTGCACCAGAGATGCATCAGCTTTATCTAAATCTTTAGATGACAATGTTTTTCTAAGTTTACAATTGTAAAAGTCACAAAAGCCCTAAAGCTGAAATCCTGACTGGGAAAGTCAGGATTCCAGCTCAGATTTCAGCATCCGTTGGCTTTGCTGGCGCTTTACCACAACAGCTAGAAAATCCCACTGGTTTTCCGACTTGCACCGAGACACACACATCGTGGGCATGACGTCATTTCCAGATCTGAACCCAGACGTCCGAGGCAAACTGAACGCATCATTAGATGTTGGAAAAACAGAGGCTGGTTTAAGAATCTGATTGTCTGTATATGAACACAATAACTTTTTGATTTCTTTGAAGAAATCTTTTAATTGGACCTTTAGTATTGTAACCTGGAGCGGTTTCATGCCTTGAGTTTTGCTGTTAGTTTTAGTTGGCTGCCCCCAACGTACAGCTCTCTCCTCGGCCAAAGGTCTTATTGAGGAGCCTCGAGAATCATGTGACTTTTGTTCTCCATGTTGTGGCTCAAGCATTAAGAGCTGCAGCTTTAGTTCAAACCTCTGGTGATGCAAAGGCAGCAGAAGACGTGTCAGTCCTTTAAAGACAGAATTAGAGAACGGAGTTCAGTCAGAGAGTTAAAAAACAAAAACAATCTGCAGAGGTTTGCCATTAGACGATTCTGCCCGTTTCCATGTTCGTTTCCTCTCAGAACCACCAAAAATTTAATGTTGTAGGTTTAGATGGAAAATTAAATTCAGCTTAGAAGTTTTTTCTGGTGGGAAAATCATGCTATGCATTATCTAACACTTTAAAAATTTAAGCTGTGCAGATTTTTCAGAAGCTGGTTTATTATCCAACCTTTTTTGTCTCAAATCCTTTTGCTTCATATTCAGTGGTTTTGGCACTGATACTTAAAAACGTTAGTGGTGCTAACCCTAAGGCACTAATCATAAACACTAGTTCTTAAATCGCTATGTCAACACTGTATTTAGTGCATGCTAATGCTAAAGCGCTATACAAATATAGTATCTTGTGGAAGCTATCGCTAAGGCACTATGCCAACATGGTATTTAGCAGAAGATAATGCCAAAGCGCTAAACAAACATTATTTTCAGTGGAAGCTAAAGCGCTATACCAAAGCAGTATTTAGCAGTAGCTAAAGTGATGTACCAACATTATTTAGTGGAAGCTAACACTAAAGTGCTATTACCAACACAATATTTACCCAAATCTAACGTTAACATGCTAAACTAATACAGTATTTAGCAGAAGCTAATGCTAAAGCACTATTGCAAACTCACTATTTGGGGGAAGCTACAACCGTTGAGCACCAATTTTATTTTTACATGTTCTGTATCGCCCTTACATATTGTATTTATGAGTATATCTTGTTCTCTACTGTCAATTTTATTTTTATTTTTACTCCTGTATGTTGTTTTTAAATCAGCATACAGTCTCTCGCTCTATTACTGGGGAAACCGTGAGAGACCATGAGGAAACTGCTACCTACACGTTCTTCCTCCCCTTCAAAATAAGAGCATGAATATAAACGTTGGTAACCAAAACTTCGACACAGATGTCAATCTTTATTCAACTGAAAGTTTACAAGACAGCGGAGTAAATCATTGCTTTAGAATCTATCTGGAAAAATTTATTTAGGGGGAAGATAAACGTGCTAAAGGTTTTTTGAAGTTAGCAAAATTGCTAGACAAAAAAGGGTAGCTCTGCTATATGCGAAAGTGTCTCCAACGTTCGTATTTTAATTACTGCTCCAACCATAGATGTGGGCAAGATTGGCTCATGAGCTGTAGCCTTATTTGAATGGCATGGTCTCTTTTCTTACCCATTTTGAAGAGTGACTAAGTAAAAATAGCCTCTGGGCCACATCGTATTATAAGTGTGACATTTAAAACCAGGAGAAAACCTCAAAGTTAGAAAGTTCTTGATATTCTAGACACAGGAGGCTGACCGTATGTGGGGAACTGTTCTCCTTTCCTCAGGTGAAGCTCCTCATCGGAGCGTACAGAGTCCAGCTGCAGTGACGACCGCATCAGAGCCTTTTCTCACTGCGCCGCTCGATGTGGATCTAAGGGACGCCGTCTGCAGAGGTTCATCCTTCGCTGATCAGCGCAGCCTCCGGGCGGAAGAACTCCCAAAGACTGAAATCCCTCGTGTGTTGTGCCTTTTCCTGGGTTCCACCTGCTGACTGGGTGGATAGTGTAGACACTTGTTGATCCTCAGTCTAGCTCGTGCATTTATGTGTGGTGTCTCTTTTGCATTCTGAGAATGTTTTTTTTTGTTTTGTTTTTTTTACCCCTCTCCCATCACTTCCTTAGCCCAATTTTGACCATTTTAATTACAAAAGTAAAGTCGGTCTGGGTTTCCAAACCATTGTCAAAAACAGTAGCAACAATTGGTTTCGCTAAATCACCACATCACTACACATTTCCTCTGGAGTTACAGGAGACGAAGCAGAAGCTCAGAGACTGTTCTATGTTTCCTCCATTTTGGCCCATTGTCATGTTTACCACCGGAGGGGAGGTTCTTTTAAAATGAGATGTTTTAGCCTTCCGTGCATCATTTTTTTGTGGGAGTTATCTTTTATATATATATATAAATATATTCCAGTTTGTACATATTCACATACAATATATAAATATAAAAGCGAAAAAATATACAGTTATAAAGTGTCATGTGATGACTGCTTACTAATGTTTCACGGCTTAAGTTATTTGTGCTGTAAAAAGCTGTTTTAAGGCCTAACACGTCTCAGACCGACCCTGCTTCGTTTTGTTGTAGCTACGAGAAAAGCTTTGGTAGTCACTGCAGGATTTAGAGACTTTTTACATAGACTGTACATGACTGAAAATTAAAACTTGCTTCTCAACCTCGGCTTCCTGATTTTTTTCTTTTTTTTTTTTTTTTTTTTGCTGCTTTGTAAAAGTCTAGATGTGATCTGCACTATGGCAGATCACATATAAAGGCCATTATAGATAGATTTCTGTCAAAAAAATGTAAAAAAAAAAATCATACATTTTCTAGCAAAACAGATTTCTGAGGTTGAAAAGTCAAAACTGTACTAGAAGAAAGGTGGACATTTCCAAGTCTCATTAGTCAAAAATGTGCGACTTTATTTAAAGTTTTCCAAGCCTCAAAAGTAAAACTTATCAAATCTGTACGTTTTTCCAGAAAATTTCTGATTAATTTCAAAATTGAGTTTTTTCTCTCTCAAATTTGTAACTTTTGTTTATCAGAAATTTCTTTTGTTTTCCTTTTTTTCTAGAATATTTCGGAGATTAATCTCAAAATGTCTTTTTTTTAAAGACATTTAAAAATTCTGAAATGGAATATGTTCGAACTCAAACTTTTTGTCGCTTTTTTTCCCCTCCTATTGCTTCATTTTAAATTTCATGAGTACCACAAACAACCAGCAACTTTCACTCAAAAAATAAAGCTGAGGGAACCTGGCTAAGCACAGGTGTTGTTTTCAAAGTAGGTTCTTGTTGCCGAGAATAGACCCAAAACATTTTTAGACAAGCAAAATAGAAAAAAAAATCCACATCAGAGACTTTTTTTTTTTTTTAAACCTACATTAAAATATTCTCTTTGAAGCAGCATTCTGGAGTAAAGCATGGTGGTGGCAGAATCATGTTGAGGCTTACTGTAAGGGCTATCAGTCAAACCAATATTTGACTATTATTAGATACATCTATCTAATTCAAATATGTATTGGATTCTCTACATTTGTAAAAGTGGAGTTTTTAATAAAAATGCAACTTTGAAATCTTTTTTTAAAAAAAAAAAAAACAGTTTAATGAAAAAATGAGGTCAGTTAGATGGTCTGTATCCACTTCCACATTTCAAGCCTGGAAGAATTTTGATGCCCAAGGGGTGCTGGGCTGTCTGATCTCTGCCCGCTCAAACAGAGCTTTGTCAGCCACCGGGCATTAATATTTTATATGAAAACAAGGGCATGCTAATTTATTAGAGCAGTGTTTTTCCAAAGCTGCTTCCAACTCAACATGATTTCAAGCTTTTCTAAAAGATTTTTAATGATCCAACAATTCCCCCCTTTCAGATGCACATTTGATCAAAAGAGAGAGAAAAACAAAAAAAGGTTTACGTTGGCCTTGTCTAAGAGCAACAGTGAGTTATTCGGGGTCAGTCGGGACTGGCCGCCACCACACAGGGGAAACATATTGAGGTCGGACCAATCGGAATTCTGGATGTTCTAAAATGGACGCAGGATCTGCAGCAAAAGCAGTAAAAAAAAACAATAAAAATGTATCTTGGTAATGTATCTCTCTTGTGATTGTACTATGATTGTGGAAGGAATCCACATGTTTTTGTTCAAGACAAACGTTTCAGAGCAATATATATCCCCCCCAAAAAATACTCCAAATCTGATTCTCCACTTTTAAAAACTAACAACTGGGGGAGATGAGGGGAATAGCCATTCCATGTATGGATCGGTCGTAGTCCAATGTGATATGTTTGGAGAGAAAAAAACAGTCAAACATCATAATTAACCTTCACCCTTTGGTGTCCTAGATGCAAAAAGTAAAACCAGGAAGTGCTGAGAGCCTAGGGTTTCTTTCTTTTTTAACTAGGCTGCTTTGAGGAACAAATCCAGTGTGGTTTGATGGAAATTTAATGTGAAAGACAAACACTAAGTAGTCCATTGGAAGGAAAACAATTTACAGTTTTTGTGATTTCCTGTCAAATGAAATTCTGAATCCCCTTGAGTCGACACTTCTAGCTGAAAGTCTAAGAAGACTTTCAGACTTCTAGTCCAGTCCAAGACCAGTTTTGGACTGGTTTTGGACCAGTCCAAAACTGGTCTGTCTCGGTCAGTTTTGGACATGACTAAGCTGAAATGTTTTTTTAACGTTCCCATAGTCGTGCAGTTTTCCGGCTGTTCTGCAATCAGTCCAGTCTTGAAAATGAACACGAATCAGAAGACTACAAAGACGTGACAACACGAGGTGTTACCGAAATCGTGCAAAGACACAGCAGCTTCGATTGGTGTAAACTTCTGAAATTAAAGAAAGCTTTTAAAAATTCTCCAAAACAAACAAAAAAAAATCTTAACCATTTTTTGGTATTTATTAAGTAAAAATACCATTGGTTATTCTTAGTGAAGTAAAACTGCAAATATTTACGTTGATTTAGTGGCAAACAGTAAGGGGAATCTCTTTTTGTACAGTGCATATGTGCAGCATCAGCATCATCATCAAACCCAGTAACCCCAAAACACACAGCCAGAACTACGGCTGAGTGGTTTAGATCAAATGTGTCAGAATGACCTAGTCAAAGTCGGAACCTGAATTTGTGGGCAGACTTCAAAATTTATGCTCTCTGGTCACTTGGACTGCACGTGAAATTTTCTGCAAAAGTGATCAGCTTTTATTCCTTCACTTCTTCCACTGAAAGTCTTAAAGTCAGATGTTTTTCACCTGGACATTGATCTTTTTGGGTTCTGTTGGAAGATGCTTGATCCATCTTTATAAAGAGAATAAGAGAAGGTTCTTTCTATCTGTGCTAAGCTGGAACTCGTTTATTTTTTTTAACTTCAGGCTTGGTACTCTCCCACCATGAAAGGAAACGCATGTGATGCAGAAAAACTAAGATGGTCCAGATAACAAAGGCTTACTTGTTTAACGGCCAAACTTTGCAGAAGGAAATGCTGAAAAAATAAAAATAAATAAAACTTACATTGCATCAAAATGGTAAAATGAACGGCGACCACTTTTCAAGTTTTCAAGAGCTAATAAATACCGGTTCAAAAAATAAAAATAAAAAATCCTGCTAATTTCAAAGGAATAATGCAATATCTGCTTATTCAAAACAGGAAAACATTATTATTATTATTATTATTATTATTTTAACGTGGCACAGTGATCTGACTGGAGGGATATTTGTAAATAATCTATGAATTTGGATCTTCCAAAAATATGTTCTGAATTCAAATAATTCTGACAAATAAAACCTTGAAAAGTCCATAATAATAATAGAATATTTCTATATAAAATTTAGAGCATACAGATCTCTTTTTTTGTCTGACCGTGCTACTTTCTCCTACTACTTTCTAGTTACACTTTTCATGCCATTCTTGCTGCCATTAACTTTGCGTTCTCTGTTTTTTCCCTCTCGGTTGCTGCCATCGATAACTTTAATCATGGTTGCCACATGATTTCACAGGATGGAAAAGTGCTGCAAAGTTAGTCACCTGATGAAAAGAGTGGCCCTTTTTCAATATGTCACTTCTGTTCCAGGACCTAACTGAAATCTGATTGGTTGAATCGTTTTTGTTAGGTTAGGTGTATAAATCAGTCTGTTCACCTACACAAATAAGGTGAACTGAATTAGTTTAATTAGGATCACAGTCACATCTGAATGTTGGATTATAACAAATTATAAGACTGAACTGGATTATATATAATTAACGTGAGCGGGCCCTAATAATAATATTTTGCTCTATATAAACACAACTAAAAATGAATCACGTGAGCAAAATCTAATGCTTTCTGCATATGGAGTTCGTCCACGCACACACACACAGTCGTGTTTTCATCACTTGTGGGGACTTCACATTCACTTCCATTAATTTCTAAAGCCTAACCCTAACCATCACATACCTGACCCTTACCTTAACCTTTACCCTAAACCTAACCATCACAGACCTAACCACTGACTCAAAAACAACAATTTCCCTCATGGGGACCAAGAAAATATCCCGACAAGGAGCAATGGTCCCCATAATCCCACATTGTAGGCAGAAATAGGTTCCCATAAGGATATAAATACCTGGTACACACACACGCGCGCGCACACACGCGCGCGCACACGGCGTTAGATTTGTAAAATTTAATCCAATTTTGTAGGGCGCTTATCTTTGCGCATGTATGCAAGCGGAAATCTCAGACATTTTGTGCAGGACACAATAGGCAGATCTGGCAACCCCAGCAGCGACTCCATGTGACTGATTTGGAACTAATAAAATGAATCATGGAGCCGCTTTCTGGAATACCGTGTTGTGTTTTCGAGATGTGTGCGGCCACATAACCAGAGATGTTTTCTGCGCCATCATCCGGGGGTCACAAATCAGATCTGCGCATTTCGGAGAGACCTGAACGCACCTGGTCCGCCATGTTGCCATCATCTGTTCACAAAACGCGCCAGATTAACCCCAATGAAAGCCTTCCTCTGATTCAAAATGGATCTGCTTTGATCAGAGATTAGTTCTTATCGCACGAATATGCATTTTTTCCCCCCTCAACATCCTGTCCTGTTCGCATATTTAGTGCGAATTAAGAAGGTGGCTTTTTTTTTTTTTTTTTTAGATCTTGGTGGTTATTAACTGCTTTTCCTGGCCTCTTGGTTTCTGGCACACGTCTGGATGAAATTAGTGGGGAAACCCGACGTCGTACCGACCAACACAGCTGACAACATGAACTCTCTCAACCCTGATCCCTGCTTCTGATTGGACCCGCGCGCGCTCTGTGCAAAGCAGCAGCTTGTTTTACCTATGAGAGAGAAAAGAAAAAAAACAAACAAACAGCTTTCCAACTTTAATAAACGCTCACTTCCGAGCTGAACTGCCAGTCAGTTGTCATGAGAAACATGATATGCATCGATAAAATGCAATTAACGTAATGGAGCGTTTTAATTGCCAGCCACGCACCGCTGATTGCTGCCGCTGCTGCGCTTGCGCGACGGACGAAAGAAATATTGAGGACAAACGAAAAGAGAAAAAAGAAAAAAGAAAAAAAATAGTAGCTTTTTAGATAGGATAATGTGTGAGAGAGGTTTCACTCTGCCACTATTTCTGGCTACTGAAAAAACGCATCAGAAAACACGTTTTGTTGACGTTTTATGCTTATGACCTGCGGCTATTCAAAAATCAAAGTTTCGTTTCTCCGAAAATTACATAAAACCGGTGAAAAATTATATTTAATACAGAATTGTTGAAAAAATGTTGCGACCAACCCCAGTTTTTTTTTCAAAGTGAGGGCCGCGGCCCCTTGGGGTGCCACCAGGGGGCGCCAGAGGGACCTCAGAAAACTGGAGGGAAATTTGACAAAAGCACGAATAATAAAAAAAAAAAAAAATTACTTATAATCAGAAAATAATAAATATCTTTCATCATAAAATTGGATCTATTTTTTAATCATTATCATAAAATATATGTTTACAGAAATGTTATTTTACATGTTCATCTTTTTATGAATAGAAAAAAAATTGAGAAAAACCATTATGAATGAATGTTTTTTTTTTTGTTTGTTTGTTTGTTTTTTTACATATTTTAATGTGGTAAAGGACGCTTCTATCCTTTTCAGTTCTAATACCTTGCACTCCATTAGTCCACTAATAATTGCTTCATTCTTTAATTGTCATAAACTGGAAGGTGTTCAGCAGTTTTTGCTAAAAATGGTTTAAAATAGTATGTGGGTTTATATTTAGCTCCCTGAGTCCAGTCGGTCAGTGAAGGCCCGGCATCCTGCACATTTTAGTTCTCTCCCTGGTGGTAGTAACAACCTTTTCAGCATGTCAATGTTCTTCTTAGGCCTCTGGAGCCATCATTGGATCCAGGTGCGTTAAACCTGGGAGAGAACTAAAACATGCAGGATACCGGCCCTCGAGGACCGACTTTGGGCACCACTGCCATTCTGTGTAAAACAAATAGTTGCCAATACAATTGGACATGTTTTGAGGTAATCTGTTGGAGAAGCAAATAAAATTCCAATAAAATGCATTGGAGTTCGTAATTCAGAGGGTACAGAGATTTTGTTTATTATTTCGTAATAAACAATAATGGATTTGAAGAGACTTCTCTGGAACGTGAACCTCCTAAGACCACGTACTCAACGAGGAGTGGGCTGCTTGTGCTATAGACGATCTTTGCGAGGAACGTGAAGGGCTCTGCGTAGTGCGCACGCGCTTCCCTCTCGGATTAATGTCAAGGCACAAAAGTGGCGCTACAGCGTTTCGAGCTCTCCTCCGGTAAGAATATTTCCCACAAGGGTTTTATTTCCCACTTTCGTGCCTAATTGATTAAAGTTTCGGGAACTTGTGTGGGGGGGGCCCGGTGGGGTCCCTGGAGAGGCTCTGTGGAGTCACAGCGACCAAAGGAGATGCACTGAGAGCTGAATAAACAGTTAATTCGTCTAGCTTTCCTCCCCGGCTCCGCGGACTGTGGCCGCTGCCGCCTCTAGTCTCCAGTATTGTTCCGTTGGCTCCCTAATGGCGGACAGCAGGCAGTGCTGCTTTCCGCTGGGGGGTTGTGGGAGGTGTGTGGAGGGGGGTGGGAGAGGGCTCGATGTTATCTGGTTCCGTGACTAATGACTAACACCTGGATTTTTGTAACCGTCAAGCATACAACGTAAATGCGATTTATTCGCGTCTACCATCTCCAGCGCATGACATAAATAAAGGCAGTTCATGAGAAGCGAATGGGGAAGGGCGCCCCTAGTGGAGGCCGGTATATTTGCCACTGATTGCGCCAGGGTGGACTATGTGCAGGCTAACTTTCCAATTAAAACCCCAACGTGACAGGTATCATAAATGTTGGCGTTTTTAGCTGAATTTCGGGCCGGTTTTGATGTAATTGGTATATGTGGTGCACCAGACAGCATAAAAGGGCCCAACAGGATGGGGGTGTGTGCGATTATAAACGTTTGCAAACGTTTTCTTTGGGGGGGGGGGAGGAGGATGGTGACGGGGTTATTTCTGGGTGTCGAGCTGTGTATTGTGTGCAAAATGTGCGTTTCAATCTTAGCAAGTTGTTGTCGTTTTTTCTTAGCTTTTTTTTTTTTTTTAGCGGCGTTTTAACAATGGCGCAGTCTGTGTCGGCTCTCCTCCCCTCTATCCGCCGCTAATCCAATGGCTGTTTGCGCCAGGAAGGGCAGGCAGGGGTGGAAACGGAACACCCTGAACCACGTTTTCTCCTGAATACCCCCCTCCCTCTCCTCCTTCCTCCCTCCAACTTGGAGGCTAGCTTTTCCTCCAACTCGGGTTATTTATGGAAGAGTTGCGCAGCCCAGGTAGCTGGCTTCACTGTCTTTGATCAAAGTTTTGGAGCAGCTCTAGTCATCGGTAAGTTAAGTCAGGATAAAGCGCTGAGAAGCAAAAGGGAAACGGAAGGAGAATTGGGTGGAAGTGGAGCGGGTGTATGGAGGGGGGAAGTAGTCCCCCCCCGTGGTAACCGGGCCTCAGGACCTCATTTGCCGCTATGGTGGCCTCTCCAAGTCCTGGTAAATTATCAAGGACACGGCCTGAAATCCTGCTACACGCTGCCTTCCTGTGGTCAATATATTTTTTTTTCGTCCCATTAAATCTCATTAGCTGTAGTTCAGGGTTTGTAGTTTCGTCTCTCTGCTGCCAGGTAACCAGTTTCTATCTTTCTTTCTTTTTTTTAAATTTTTTTACCCCAACTCATCAGCTGCTATGATGTTGTGGTGGCTGCGCATTACGCATCACATCCTCAGTGACATAATACTTATATAATGAGCTCACGCTTTTTAATTTGAATAAGATATGCTGTCTTCTTCTTCTTTAGAGCAAAAGGGGGGCAAATGCTGCATATCTGCGCAAGCCGGATGGTGCTGGAAAGGTAGAGGAGCACCTATGGTGATGTGGCGCAGAGGCTGTTTTGCCCCCATGAAGCAGGTTTTGTTGCAGGGTAGGCGGGTCTCTGTAACACACCGCCCGCCCGGCCCCTCCTTATCTGTGTCCACCTGGTGTTGACTATGGGAGCAAGGTTACATGTCAGAGCTCATTAGTGGCCGGATCCTCGTTTTTTTTTTTCTTTTTTTCGTCTCTCATCCACGTGCATGCAGACTGTCTCGCAGCTCTGCATTGCAGTCTGAACTCAGTCTATTTTTTCCCCCTTTAGAGCGCCACTGCTTTGCACTGATATTCATCCATCCCTCCACCTCCCCCCATTCATGAGGCTGGCAGGCTGCAAAAAAGAAAAAACGACTGGCGTCCATTGCTTTTTGCGGCTTGGCTTTGGGGGTGGGGGGTGAGTAGTGCTCCACATTGTCCACAGTATTTTACCACCGGTTACCATGGCATTTGCAAACAGATGTTACCTCAACACATGTGGTCTGATGACATCAGCCTGGTGTTCTGGCTTACGAGGTAATGCTGCTGCTACGTGCAGCTGCTTTGGGAGCGGATCTGGGTTTAGGAGCTGCTACAAAAAAAAAAAAAAATGACATGAAGACTGACATTTTGTTTTGCTGTGAGCTTCCTGTCACGTGAGCAGACGCAGCGAGTCTTCCTCATTCAGCTTCAGTGTTTTGCAGGAAAGCAGATCTCAATTACTGTAGGTTTGAATGTTTTTGCAGCATTTGCAGACCCTACTAACACAAACGTTTAAAAACATAAATGATTGTATTGGTTTTTAAATGGAAGACCATTTAAAAATGGTCTTCCATTTAAAGTTATATAGAAGTTATTCCTTCTACTGCTAAAATAATATTATAAGGTAATGGTTTTCACATTTTTATGCAAAGTTTGTTTCTAAATAGCAACATTTTTCTTTCTTCTGTGTGAGGGGAAATGCCTAGTGGTTTTGTTTCAGCCAGCTAACCAGCTGGGTGCAGCAAGAGGTGGAGGAGGCGCGACACTGCTACACTTCCTCCGTAGAGGTTAAAAACACCCGTCAGCCTGACACTTCATCTAGAATCAACGTAGTGCAAGAGTTATAACTCCAATTTTCACTTTCACAATAGGATGGAAAGTAATTGCAGTTTTAAAACGTCATTGTACCTTGATAGCAGTGACATAATAACGACTGTTAATTGGTATATTTTTGAACCAGCAGCTCATTTATGCTCATTTGCATGTTTAAATATAAACTATACTGAAACTGAAAAGTTATGAGTAAAAAAAACACAACACACAAAGCCATATGTTTACATTTAGGACGATGCTCAAAGTGACCCAAAGAGACTTTTTCTTCATTCTATGAGAATCTTTTATTGGCCTATACTGTACTTTGCTAGAATCTTTCTGAGATAATTGGGATCATAACCACATCGGAATTGGCAGATCAGGCTTTTTTTTTTTTTTAAAGATTGGTGATCGGCCAGAAAACTGCAATCGGTGCACCTCTAGTAAACATGCTATTAGCTACTTACTGGTAGCCCCGTTACTGTGTTGCATCAGACTGAGTCCCCCCCCATCGAGGTTCTTTTTTTTTTTTTTCCCCCTCTGTCTACACTCCAATCAACTCTTGGCTATGGATTCACATCCAGCAGCAGCGAATCCATGGCAACCCACCCTGCTGACTCTGGTGGATTGCCAAAGAAAATATGATGCAAAATTGCCAGAAACACAGAGACGAAGCTATGCTGCTGCATACATTAGCCATACCAGATCTTTGTTTACACATTAAAAAAAAAACAAACATTAGATGTTTATACTGGGAAATATTTTTCTTCCAGTTAATTGCCTACCTTATTGGGACATGCATGTCTTTTAGCTTGTCTGCTGTTTGGGAAAAAATCACAAAACATAGCTTTTTATATATATATATATGTATATATATATATATATATATATACATATATAGTGCTAAATACTTCATAGTCTTGCCTTAATTAATGCAATTAAAATATTGTCTAACTAACTAAAATAAACTATTATTTTTCTGTTATGTTGAATAGGGCTGAAATGATTAATCGTAATTAGTTGGCAGGGTTTCCCCCAGAAAACTTGCTAAGCTCGATGCTTGGGGCGCTAGGGCAGTCATTCAGCCGGCCGCCATGTTTTTGAGTTAAAAAAATGTTTAAGGTTGACATGAAATTTGAAAATGTTACTTGATAGTTTGCATTTTTGGAAGACTGGATTATTAATAACTAAACACCAACTATATAGTCTTTAAAGAAAGGCAATAATTAAAAAAAAACCTAAGATAAATTAACAATGCTAAGCCTGGTGGGGGCAAAATAAAGCCTGGTGACCCGCCAGGCTTATAATACACTGAGGAAAACCCCAGTTGGATTAATCACGATTAGTTGGATTAATTTGATGTCGAATTAACTGGAATGTACAAACTCAAAGGCCATTTGCTGAAATAGCAACACCCTCAGAACAGTAATTCAGCCAAAACTATACAAATTTTCACATTTGGTATTTAATATAAAAATAAAAAACTTTGTCTGTAAATATGTTTTGCTCAGTTCTCCTCTAGAGGCATACCTTTAGCTTCACCTGGTTAACATGCATGGCAGTAGTGCTATGTTATTGCATTTTAGACAATTAAAATATATTTTTTTATTTAAAAAAGGAATGAAAATATTTTAATATTTTAATGCATTTCTTGTAGTTTAAGGGGTTAAAGTAAAAAATCTGCGGAGTCGTATCATTTTAAATTTGATTAATCGTTAGAATAACTGATTACTAAAGTAATCGTTAGCTGCAGCCCTGATGTTGAACATGGCATTGCAAATTTTCAGTGTAGTTTTAAATTTAAAACTTTAAACTTAATTTAAAACGCAATAAAACAATGTTATGTTTGATCATAGTGTTTACATTTTATTCATAACTTACTTGTGCGTATTATAAAAGATTGTCCGGTTGGTTATGTACATCTCAATATACACGTCTTCTTATTCTTTGTGATGTTTAAGCAGCCAGGAGGTTTTCTTTTATCCATATTCATTAAAACATGTGATGTGCGCTGGGCCTCCTGGAGTGTTTTACAACTGGCTAAACAGTTGTAAAACGATTGTTTTTACTTACCCTGTCCTTAATTTAAAAAGTTCAGAGAAGAAGGAACATGTTTGGAGGAACAAACGGTGTGTGTCGCTTTTAAAATATGCCCTGAAACTTTACATCTTGGTAGCCTATGATGAGTCGTCACCAGTTAAAGTAGGATGTGTCCCAGTTTAGAACCATGTAACGTTTCACAGGGAGGCCGGGGGGTCATCCGCTGGCCGCACCCGGCTCTGGTTCAGATCTGGGGGGTGAAAAAAAAACAGGACAAGGGGATTTTCTCCTGCCTCATCAGGAACTTAAAACGACAGAAAATCCGCCATGCTGAAATTCAGCTTGACTGAAGTAATAAAAAAAGCTGTGAAATAGTGTGTGACCGGGCACTTCCTTACCCCCCGAAACCCACCTCAACCCCCTCCCACCGAGATGCAGCCGTGGCATGGTGCTGGGATCAAAATGGCCACCAGGATGTTGTGGTTCTGGGGACGAAGCGCCGCCTGGCCTCTGCTCTGGCTCAGGGAGATGTTTGTGTGCGCTCAGGCTCTTCCTGTCTGTTGAGGGGAATGACGAGCTTCAAAGATCAGCGCATCCGTTCATGTGTACATGTGCGTTTCTGCGCCGCAGCTGTCGGCGGCGACGTGATGTATGGGGCTCGCAGCCACCCCGACTGCTACGTGACACAAACGCAACCAGCTTTCACACCGCGCACATCCTCAAAACGTTCTCCCTGGCTGCAGAGTTCTGCCGTTCGTCTTTGGTGTTTAGAGTCCGCCTCGCCGTTTAAGCTCCATTCATAAGTTATGTATTACTCCGGTTGGTATGGCGATCACTAAATCAACATCCCCCAGATGAGGCACACAGAGAGCCAGACTTTTTAGAGGCAGTGGGCCTTACCGTCACCCTGGCAACTAAGGTGTAGCTTCACCGGTTGCCAAGGACGACGAGTGAGCACCTTTTTGCGGAGAAGTGGAAGGCAGCAGGTGAGAGAAGGCCTCTGGTTGGTTCAGGTGTGTTGGAGCAGGGATTTGTCTGAAGGTAGCTCTGCTCCATTAGAGGTGGGCATTTATCGTATTATTTATCGTGATGAATTCTGATTTATCGTTTTTACAACAAATTCCAAATATATTTAGAAACCCTCACAACTTTCTGTATTGTTGAGATTAATTTGACTATTTTTGCCATGGCTTGTTCAATGAGAGTATCAATAAATATCAATACAATCTGAAAATACAGTTAAATGAAGTTACTGTGTGCAGCTTAGTGATATAAATTAGACATCTTTATGTGACAGTTACTCAGTAAATAAGTAATAACTAGTTCTTCTTGTCACTTTATCAGAACAGTGTGGCAAAATACGGTAATAAAACTTGTACCGTCATATCGCCCCCTCCCAGTTAAGATATGTTTTTTTATATAATAGAAAACTGGATTTATCCTAACAATAAATTCCAAATAATGTTGTTGAAAATCCTCAAAAATGTATTGTTTTGGGTTATTATTTTTATTATTTTTTCCCACTCTTTGTTCCATACAAGCATCAGTATATTAGAAAATATCATAAAATACAGCTACTATGTTGAGTTTAGTGAGAAGAATGTCTCCTCTTTATGTAACAGGTATCCTGTAAACGCCTATTTGAAAACGAGTTGTTTTTTTTAAGAGCAGTGTTTGTGTCCACTGATTTATCGGCCAACCGATTTATCAATGCTGATTTGATCGGTGATCTGCTGATACGTGTGAAACCGATCTTATGCACCTCAGCCATGGTCTAAAAATCAGCCACTGACCTCTTCTGCTCTGCTGTGAGAGAGATTCAATTGATAGATCGGCCCGGCATGTCATGTCTGCACGTTTATAGTTGACAATAGTCACCCCACTGTTGTCAACTCAGCAACTTCCTTGTTATATTTAGCACTTTTTCAGACAAAAAATATTGGTGTTGGCCAAAATCATCATTGGCAGGTTAGGCTTTTTAAAGATCGGTAATCTGGGTGTGCCGTGGTGGCATAGGGGAGAGTGTGAGGCCTTGAGTCCTCGACGCTGCCGTCGCGAGTTCGACTCCCGGATCCAGTGATGTTTGCTGCATGTCTTCCCCCGTCTCCTTCCCCGTTTCCTGTCAGCCTACTTTCATATAAGGGACACTAGAGCCCACAAAAGACCCCCTGGAGGGGTAAAAAAAAAAAAAAAAAAAGATTGGTAATCTGTGATCGGCCAGAGAACTGCGGTTGGTGCATTCCTACTTTAAAACCAATAGATGTGGTCAAATACATCTTCAATATATTGATCTTTACTTTTCCCATCTCTATCAGGCATCTGTTTGTGATTAAACCAGGAAGACATTGTCACTGCTTAGTCATGTTTCTGTTTATTTCCTACAACTCTTATCGTCGTGGCGGCATTTATCAGATCCCAGGTCAAGCTAAAAGCTGCGCCATCCCAGTTAAGCCTGTTGCAGTTAATCAATTAATTGCAGGATAAATTAAAATGAGCTTGATAATTTTCATTCTCATTAATATTTTTTGAAGGGCAACTTTGTTTAGAGACTTAATAATCCATGATTTCTCCATTTCTACACAGGTTATTCCTCAATACATCAGAAACACTGTTGCATCTGTTGCGTTTTTTAGTTGTTATAGTAAACACAAAAAAAGTTAAGCAACCTACTGTCCTTCAGCCTAGCGCTAATAAATTACACTTAATTGAAGGGATTTAGATGTTAATCTAATATATGGCTAAAGAAAGGGAGTTATTTTTAGAAAAACTAACCCAATTAATTAATCTTTATTTCAAGTAATATAATTTAGATTCCATCTGCGAAAATACTAAAGAAAATAGGTTTTGTTAGGTTTAATTTTGCTAATAAGTTAATTACTCGAGTGGTTAATGACATATTTCCTGTAGCTGTAATTAATTGCATCCCTTTTTATTTGATTCTTGTAATGGTAATAAATAATCGAAATGCTTGACCTAAATCGCACATCGTCACTACGGCGACGCCAATACGTGCATTTTCACTCCTCCAGAGAAATGTTGCAGATTCTATGAAGTCAAAGCACAGATTTAGGAGAAGCTGGAGGGAAAAACAAATGTGAAAACGGATGTTTTAAAGGGATAGTGCAACTAAATTTAATAGGGGGAAAAAATGGAGAACGATCTCAAGCCATAAACGGGGTGAAACCATGGCAACCATGGGTTTTACTTCAGGGGATACCTGAGCTACCTGTCCAGCTGTCAGACATAAAACTAATTACTGGCGCAGGCCGCCTCCTAATTGCGTCCTAAACTGCTTCTGTTTGACTCGCCAGGTGGTTGCCTTAGCGATGGATGGGGAGTCAGAGCCAAGCCCTGTTGTGGCAGAGGACGCGGAGGAGAAGGCGGAGCTTCTCGACGCCACTCCTTCCTCCCAGCCGCCATCCTCACCTCCCGCCGAGGAGTCTGGGGAGCCGGTGTCCATGGAAACGGGAGACGAAGCCACAAAGGAGGGTGGCACAGAGGACAATGACGATGATGATGTTGTTCTTGTAGAGGAGGAGGCTTCCCAGCCGCTTCCCGCTGCTGCTGCTACCTCTTCTCCAGACGGACCCGACGCGGAGAGTGCCGAGCATGCGGGCGCTGCGGCAGAGGACGCAGCAGAAACGCCTTCCAAGAGCCCCGACTGTCCTCCGTCTTCCAACGCATCCATGGCGACGGCAGCGGCCCAGAAGCCTCGGACCGCAGCCCCGGAGCCTATCGTCATCGACGACGAGGAGGACTGTGAACAGAAAGAAAACTCTTCCCCCTCACCTGCGCTCCCCGGAGAGTCCTCCGCCTCCCACTCACCCGCCGCGCTCAGCAGCAACGACCCGGACTCGGAGATCAGGATCTCCAGCGTCACCACTCTGGGCTCCAGCAACCAGAGGGGCTCGGCGGCCAACACGCCGCCACATCCAGACGATGCCCAGGCCGACATCAACCTGATGATCACCTCTGTGACGTCCCTCCAAGGCGGAGCGGCGGCTGTCGGAGAGGTGAGGATTAGCATTGGAAGCGCAGGTGGCAATGAAGGTTAGCAAATACCTGGTAGAACTGCATATCTGCTGAGCTCATTATTGGAGCTGCTTCTCTGTATAATGCTGGTCTAAACGTTTCTAAAAGGTTAATAGAGGAACAATGTGGTGATAAGCTCCTGAAGGCGGAGTTTCAGGAAGAGCAGGAATTTATAAAGACACAGAGACCCAATTTCAAGGTGTCATATTTGATACACATGCAACAAGTACAATAGTTACTTGATTATGCTATAAAATGGCACTCGGTGCTGCCCTTTTACCTTGTTTTATTTACCCCAAAAGTATGTGATTATGTTGTGAATGAAAAAATTGAACAAATCAATAGCTAGAGTTTCACATTTACTAATATTCTGTTTCACATATATAACAGACTTCTGTGGTTTAACAGAACATTGGTTTTACAAGGTGTTAAAGTCATTTGTTTTAAAGAATTCAAACATTATGTGGAAAACTAAGAATCAGGTTTTTAGCAGAATATAAGAAAATCTCCCCTTTAATGAGGCTTTAGAGTTGAACCCAAAATTTGGGATTCAGAGCAACAGTCACCTACAACTCTCACGTCTACTGATTTATGTAAATGTTCAAGAATTAACCGACGTGACCAGCTGTTGGCTAGCTTCTTTATGTTTCTGAGAAGTCGTATCCTTGTGCCTTCAAACAAAAGTGCAATGACAAAATGTACAGAAAACTTTATTTCCGAGGTGAAGACATCGACACTTTAGAAATTTGTTTTTCCCACCATGGCTGACCGGTTCATTCTGTTTGGATAGGAGAGCCCAGCTTTACCAGCTAACTGCAGGTACAGGAGCTGCTGTGGCCAAAATACTACACAGACTGCTGTATATGATCCCCTTTCCTCCAATATCAGCTAATTCTGTTAATTTTTTCGTTTTCTTATGAATTCCATTTTCTTTCTCAAATTAAACAATCCCCGTCCGCGTTTTCCGCATCACAGAAATCACATTGCCCTTCAAATGTCATTGGTTCTTCATCGCGTTGCTTTTGGATGTTTCTGCTGAATGGGGGGAAAAAGAAAAAAGAAAACCCTGTAACCTCTGCTGCATCTGTCCTCAGGCGGATGAAAACGAGACAGAGGAGAACGGTCTGCAGATCAGCAGTGCCTTCAGTCTGAATCCTGACACCCCATCTGCTCGACCAACCGCCTCCTTTAACCCCGGCCGAGGCTCCGCCAGCCAGCTGGTTCAGAACGGAGACACGGGGACGCACAAAGGAGCAGGTAACGCCTGGAGTTAACTGTTTCCTGTCAGGTGAAGGGTGAGAGTGTAGGCCCTTTGCCGATTTGGTCCCTGGAAGATGGGGCCAGCTAGCAGCACTCATGAAGAATTTAAGCCTCCCGCTGCCGTCATCCGAGACCAACACGACGAGTAGCGGACTAACTAAACCGCCTCCCAAAAGTAGTCGAGCCTTTTCACGTTTTTTCACATTACAACCATAAACTTTGATTTATTTTTGGGGCGGAATTTATCTGAAACCCCCCGCCCCCAAAAAACACGATTTGGTAGGAGGAAAAACATTGAATATAGAACAGTTTGAATAAGTTTTAATACATTTTCAGTTAATTTTTTTAGGCATCCATAGAAAGTTAAAGGAGTGAAATTTCTGGGTTTGCAGTATTGAGAATTTAAAATTTTGAGCCTTTAAACATCTCCATCTTTGTACAAATTTTTGAAAATGTTATTATCCTCCTACTTCACAATTTTGCACTACTTGCTTCCTGTTTCACTAAAGATCCCTGTTATCTTTCATATTAGAAAAATGACGGATATTTATGCAGGTACTGTACAATATAATGTCTATATTACCTCTTAAGGCTCTTTATTATCTACATGTTTTGTCTTTTTAAACAGTCTGTATGGACATTCCTTATTAATCACGGGGGGTAAATTATGTGGAGTTGGAGGATTTAACAGATGCACTTTAATCCTAGACTGGGAATCTGGTTAGGACAGGAATTACTCGGCTCTGGTTGACCAGTACGTCTATCAGCAGCACCACACCACTACACCACTACATGATTAAAATTAAAAACTGGGTTTTTACTGCAGATTTCTGCACATCTGCACACGATTGTGGAAATCAATATTTCCAGATTAATCATCATTTATTTTATTTTATTTTTTCCCCATTAAATGATTTACAGGCTCTAAAATTCTCTTGAGTTTTATTGTTTTGGTAGTTTTTAGTTATTCTCTTTCAGTTCAATTATTGATTGGGATTTGTTTAAAATTTTAGAAATGTCTTGTTTGCTGTTTTAGTCAGCCTTTTAGACGTTTTTGAAGGATGTATTCTTATTAATGTTAGGATTCTCTGAGTGTTTCAGACCTTCGCTGCAGCTTTTAAGATGCCACATTTGTGTTTAGCCTCTCTCTGCCTCCTGCGGCTGTGTTTCCAATAAAAATACCAAATGAGTGGTTCTAAATGTGCAACCATGTAGGGAATGCAGGTAAGATTTCCTCTCCTTCTCCTTCTTCTTGTAGACTCGTGGATCTCTCAGTCGGCCTCGGTTCCCCGGAACCAGAAGCAAAGCGGGGTGGACTCTCCGTCGCCTGCCACCTCGCTGCCAAAGCCTGCAGGCCAGTCTTCCTCCTCCTCCTCAGGCTCCCAGACACAACCCAGGACAGTCAAGGTGGGTCCAGCTGGACGGGTATCAATCAGTCAGATATGTTATATTGTCCATTTTATAGAAAAGTGCTTTAAAATAATATATGCAGGTAGGCCTCTTATAATGATAAATTTTGCTGGATGATAAATTGTCCCAGTAATTGCTGCGATAAACGATAATGTTGCTATTTTGCGACTGTTTTTAAATCAGTAGATTTTAGTAGGACTATACTGAAACAATTAGTTTCAGTATAGTCCTTCCTTAGATGAGGAACAAGGCAAAACATTAGAAAAGACATGGGTAGACAGGTGTCTGTTATATATTGTATTATTATGCCATATATTGTTAAAGTTTGCCCTCTCAAAGAGTAGCACACTTAAATTTTGTAATGAAGATTTAACATAGGAACTGGGAGATATTTTAAATATCCAAAATGAAACACGACAAACAAAAACAGTAAATAAAACAAAAATAAAAACCTACACACAACCAAAACCATAAGTAAAATGCATCGTGATGTCTCTGTAAGCATCATTGGCCTTCAAAAAATATTAATCACCAGCCCATTTTAATGCATCGTGCGATCAATTAATTCATTGCTTATTGCGACGGGCTTTCATGTAGTTGCAAAAAAGAGATTATTGGGGGAAAAGAGATTGTTTCCACACTATCCATACCTCATCGATCTTGATGCATGGATATCCGCCATGAATTTATATCACACCTATGTGTTTATACGTCAAAAAATGGGCTCAGAATGAGAACTCACTCAGTCATTCTTATGTGCTTTTCCAGACCTGATCCAAGTCTGGAAAAATGTTTGAAATTGGATCTTATTTGTATATATATATATATATATATGTATGTATATATATATATATATATAAGTAAAAAAAGGTTGTATTTATCCAGATGAATATCCATCTATTTATCCTCTGTATCTGTCCATCCTGTTATAGGTCGTACCTTCCTGGGTGATCAACTGATTTTATCAATATATTCTTTAAATGTTTTATTTTTGGAAAGTTGGAGTATTTTTTTCACCAATTCACTCCTTAGGTTTCCATAATGTTCTACAGCATGCGTTTATTTGGACTTTGTATTCAGGTCATCTCCCAGAAGGCATTAGTAAAATAAAAGCCAGTTTTTGGAAATATTTTACGCCATTATTAATTTCTTAAGAAAAGAAAGCGACTAAGAAAAAATCTATTAAAATTGCACCTGGTATGAAAGAATGGAAGATGTTAGTATAAAGCCAAATCACCCAGCCTTGCATCATTCATTCATGGATGGATGGATGGATGGATGGATGGATGGATGGATGGATGGATGGATGGATGGATGGATTCATTCATTCATTCATTCATTCATTCATTCATTCATTCATTCATAGAAAACTTACTTTGATTTCTACTTGAAAATGAGCTAAAAGGTCAGAAAAATGACAAATATGTAGTATTCCTACATTTGGAAAGCTTCCCTCTGTTAAATCTGTATTTTTACCTCCCAGGTGACCTGCGCCAACTGCAAAAAGCCTCTGAAGAAAGGCCAGACAGCCTACCAGCGAAAAGGCTCCTCTCACTTGTTCTGCTCCACCACTTGCCTCTCTGCCTTCTCACACAAACCTGCACCCAAGAAGACCTGCACCATGTGCAAAAAGTCAGCCTTTCATTTTCTCTTTTTATGCCTGAAAACACATGTTACAAGCTCATAACAGACTTTTCCTTTAGCCACAAGTTTTCTTTTTAGGTTCTCATTTTCTGTAGATTTTTTTTTTAACAAAACCATGTGATTTTTATTTTATTTTTATTTGTTCTTTCCACAGGGACATCACACACATTAAGGGCACCATTGTGGCCCAGGTGGACTCTAGCGAGTCTTTTCAGGAGTTCTGTACGACCGGCTGCTTGGGTGCGTACGAGAACAAGAACAACCCGCCTAAAACAGGCCTGAAAAACAAATGCACTGTCTGCGGGAAACTCACAGAGGTCAGTCTGTCCAGCAACCGCGACATCTTATTTATTTATTCATTCATTCATTCATTCATTCACTACTTGTCGTTCCCAAGACGTGAATGTACCCGGTAGAGCTGCGTTTGCAATTGCAATTTTACTGGAAATCGTAAACCTTGTTTCTGAACACAGGCTGCAGTTTGGGATTTATTGGTCGTTGTTTGCAGGACTCCCTGTAAACTCAGGTCGGTGATTCAGGAATCTGTAATTTTTCACTCCGCTCAGCACTGTAAAGAGCGTCCACAGGCACCTAGTACTTCTACAAACTAAGCTATTGATGCTTGGACGGCTGTTGTAGGGATCCTGAGACAAACTAATCTGTCGATTCACTGTCTCTTTAAACCGCAGTCTTCCCTAGGTATTCAGAAAACCAGGAGGAAGATCAAGCATACGGGATGAGGCATTAAATGTCATATAATAATACTGCTGGGAGGATTTTCTGGATCTGGAAAACCAAACTGCTTCCCTGTTTAGATGTTTTTTTAACTTAACTTGTTGTGGTACCTGTCTCGAGTGTTGTGTGTCACTAGCTTGGTTTCCATTACAAATGTGCACTGGTGTCCTAAAGAAGCGTATTACAAATGGGAATGTTTATCGAGAGCAGGATCTGTATTTGTGGGGCTATAATTGCTGTGACACACAATTACGACCATACAGTTACCAAAAAAGGAAGTAATAAATGGTTCTTATCACTCTAATCATTATCGCAATAGTACCACAAAATATTGCAATAAAACCTTAAGTCCGTATCGCCCACCTTTCTTACCTGCCAACAGTATTTTCAAATGATTTCCCTCAGTGGTCTTGTCATAATTCACTAAAATGTGGGAAAAAAAGATAAAAATGACTAATGAAGGGTTATCATCAGGCCCCGTGTGTTAGGGAATTATAAAGGTATGCTGGACATTTATTTAAAGTGAAGCATGTGTAGCTCCTTTGTTTACCAGAATCATTTACCTGTGTAATTCTGAACTAAACCAAGATGGAGGCTTGGTCCAGCCCAGAGGAAACTCTTAATTCTCTCAGGCCGCTCCATACATCGCATCTTTCATTACTCTATAGCAGGGACTCAGTTTCCTGGCATGACTCTACCTGGAAGTTCTGTTTTTGTTTATTTGTTTTTATTGCATGTTACATGCCAGAGTCCTGTTGCATTATCTTCCAGTCATCATTCTCTTCACCCTATCAAACCATATCCTTCACCATCATATTGCTATTTATCTCGACTTTGCCGTATTGTATTTCCCCTCACATAATGAATTATTCATCTTTCGACTATCTTTATTCTCATCTGGCCTCAGTATAATCTAGTTCAATCTGTCTGACCGCTCTTTCCTGCCTTCTCTCTACAGTACCCTTCACGAAGAAATTCTGACCTTCTTTATTCATTTTGATGCGTACTCTACCATAGAAGAACTTTTTAAGCGTTAAGCGACGTAGATTAAAGTTTAACTGCGTAGGGAATCCGTTTTTATTTTCTGCTGCTTTGTGAGAGTTTTATTTTCCCTGTCTTCCAGATTCGGCATGAGGTTAGCTTTAAGAACGTGACCCACAAGATCTGCAGCGACACATGTTTCAATGTGTACCGCAAAGCCAACGGGCTGATCATGAACTGCTGCGAGCAGTGTGGCGACTATCTGCCCAGCCGGGCGTCGGCCAACCACTTCCTGCTGGTTGACGGCCAGCAGAAACGCTTCTGCTGCCAGAACTGCATCAGGGATTACAAACAGGTAACACCCGCCGCCCTGCTGTCCCTTTTTTTTGGGATCATAATGCTCTCGTTTGCATCTTGTTTTGACATGACATTTTTTCCCACCCAGGCCCACAGTAAACTTGCCAGCTGTATGACTTGCAAAACACTAATCAAGACGGGGGAAGTGCTCCAAAGCCTCGACGCAGGCTCTGCCATGAGCTCCTACTGCTCCGTCAGCTGCATGAACAAGGGCAAGCTGACGTCATTCATCAGTGAGTAGTCGGAGAGAGACGCACTGATCCGATATTGGTATCGGTACCGATACTGAAAATAATTCTAGATCAGGTATCGTGGCACTGTGCCCGATACATAAGGGCAGATCTATTCAGTCTAATTCCATGCTTTGTGCTCTGAGTGTTGTCATAATTTATTTATTTTACATTATACTTAGAATTCCTAATTGCACTTTCTGAACCATTGGGGGAAAAAAGTCTGTTGCAGTTTATTTTTACATGTTGCACCAAGATAGGCAATCTATTGTCTTAGTTTCTTATTTACTTTGCAATAGTTGTTATACTGCTCTTTGAACTGACTGAACAAATTAAAAGTTTTGTTTTTACATGTCTGGCTAAACTTATGAAGCTAATGGCGTGTTAAAGTGATGTATTTATTTGATAACTGGTGCAGAGTTATCAAAATAAATTTGCAATTCAGTACATTTGTCTGAAAAAGTAAATTCAGCAGTGTTTTTCTGCATCAGATCAGTATCTGCTGATGAACCTCATTGGTATTGGAAGTGAAAAAAGTCCATCGCTGCATCCTTAATCAGAATGCACACTTATCAGGGTTTTACAAACGTTCAAACACTTTATTAATTAAAAACAGACTGATTTAAGATCAGCTTTAATTCCATGTGTAAAACAACACCAGTTAGTCAGGTTTATGTTTTTAAAGGTGGCGGTAGAGAAGTTCTCAGTTTGTTGAACATGGATTTGCTCTGTTCCGTATTCGGTATAAATAATAATAAATATAATTGGGTCTATGTTCAGGAACGATGGTGTGCAAAATTGTTTGCCCCCTTCCTGATTTCCTATTTTTTTGCATGATTGTCACACTTCAGTGTTTCAGAACAACAAACTAATTTAAGTATTAATCAAAGACAACCCAAGTTAGCACAAAATGCAGTTTTAAAAGAAGATGTTTATTATTAAGGGAGCCTAATGACTGGTTGGGCCAACCTTTGCAGCAACAACTGCAGTCAGACGTTTGTGATAACTTGCAGTGAGTCTGTTCTAGTTGTGGTCACTTATCTTTACAGAATAGTTATAATTCAGGATTGTTTTCAAGCTTTTTAAAGTAATCTCAATAGCATTTAGGTAAGGACTTTGACTAGGCCACTCCAAAGTCTTTATCTTGTTCTTCTTCAACCACCCAGAGGTGTGTTAGGAGGCTGTTGTGTTTGGAGAACCAAAGTTAGTATCAGTCATCTGTAGGTGACGTCACCTACAGATGACTGAATGTTCTCTTTTGTGTTTTTTTTTTTTTGGTAGAAAGCTGAATTTGTGTTTCCATTTATGACAGCAGGTCTTCCAGGTCCAGAGGCAGCAAAACAGCCCCAGACCATCACACTACCACCACCGTGTTGTACCGCTGGTCTGGTGTTATTTTTACGCCTAATGTAACGGGTCACAAACTCACAAAGATTAAACCTTTTCACTCGTCGGTCCTCTGAAAGTTTTCCCAAAACTCTTAGGGATTATCAAGACATGTTCTGGGAAACACTGGGCCCAGTCTTGACGTTCTTGTTGCTCAGTAGTGGTTTTCATCTTGGAACCATTTTTGGCCTGCACTTCTCTGGATGTTGTTGTGGGTCTTTATGACCTCTTGGATGAGTCATCGCTGCGCTCTTAGGGTAATTTTAGTCGGGGAACCACTCTAGGGAAGCTTCGCCACTGGTCCATGTTTTCTACATGTGTGGACAGCGACTCTCACTGTGGTTCCTGACGCCATGGAAACGGCTGTGTGACCCTTTCCAGAGTCATTTTAATTACTTTCTTTCTCATTTGTTCCTGAATTTCTTTGGATCTCGATATAATGTCTAGCTTCTGAAGAGACGATCACTTTCTCACACAGGGCCACAAAGGTTTTGAGTTTTTCCTCCCTTAAACAATAATTTAAAAACGTATTTTTTTTTTTTGCTTGCTTGTGTTTCTTTTGACTATTTAAATTGGTTTGATATTCTGAAACATTGAAGTGCGACAAAATGGGAAATCAGGAAGAAGGCAAACACTTTTTCTACACTACTGTATCTGTGCTTTTTTGTTATTTTTCATGAATCAGTTGCAGTTTTTCATTTGTGACAAGTAAATTTGTGAAAAAAAAAATTTAAAAAATTGTGTATCAAGAGGGGCATAAAAATACAAAGAAAAACTTTTATTTTTATACATTTTTTTGTGTGTGCAGACAAGGAACCTACATGTCATTTCTGTAAAAGAAGCTCATTGCCGCAGTACCAGGCCACGCTGCCAGAGGGCGACATCCTCAACTTCTGCAGCTCCCAATGTGTTACCAAGTTTCAGGTGAGATCTTAAAACAAAAGATGCTTCTGCTGTGTTGATGCTGTAGATTACAATTAAAACAGCTCTTTAGTAGAGGAGGAACAGGTGTTGCAAAAACAACATATTTCTATTTTATGTGTTTGTGTGTGCGCTCTGGGGTTTTTACTTTCTTGGTGCATCTCAATAAAATAGAACATCATTAAATTGTTTATATATTCAAATTAATCAATACAAAAAGAAAAACTTTTATTATACATATTCAGTAAACACAACGTAACATATGTAAGGAGTTCATTTCTGTTCATTTCAAGATTTTAACCCACAATTTACAAAGGCAGGTTTGCACCCATGTTAAGTCAATTAATTAGTTTTATTTAACGAATTTCACAGTTTTACGCCTGACCTTTTTGTTTTTTTCGTCCTTTATTTACAGAACGCCTCCCTTCCAACAACCACCAATGGTCAGACGCCCCTCAGCAACAGCTCTGTCCAGCTGAAATGTAACTACTGCCGAGGAGCGTTCAGCCTGAAGCCCGAAATTCTGGAGTGGCAGGTCAGACCTTCCGAAATGTCCCAAAGTAACCCGCTAGTTGTCGGACCACATTTTGGACAACAAATGAACAACTAGTGGACATTAGATAAATGAGTTTTCACTTCATTTAGGCATTAGTATCTCTATTTTAAAAGTAGAACTGCTAAAAATGAGCCAGCTCTTTCTTTAAAGTGTTGCACACTCGAACAAAAGTGATGTTGAGACATGCGGTTGTTGTAAATTTTCTTTACTTTCCTTCTTTTCTTGAAACAC
Organism: Xiphophorus couchianus; assembly: GCF_001444195.1. Lineage (NCBI taxonomy): Eukaryota > Metazoa > Chordata > Actinopteri > Cyprinodontiformes > Poeciliidae > Xiphophorus > Xiphophorus couchianus. The sequence continues at coordinate 6,464,801 of NC_040234.1, read as the reverse complement.
GAACAACATCCATAATCCAACGTGCGTCACACTCAGGCTGCCATCTACTACTCGGCTTCTTCAACACAGCATGCACTTAGGACCCAAGGCTGCCCCACGCGCCTGTTCAAAAGTGATGCTTTTCTAAACTCCTTTCACTCTCAGCCAGAATAGTTATCAACAAATATATGAATGTACAGCTTCACATGGACAATCAATCACAGTGCTTTTTAAATAACAAAACAAAGCAAAATATTCATAGGAACAAGAATAGACTCATTTTAATGGAAGGGGGGTCCTTGATCTAAAGTCCCCAGCAACTGGTCCCCCCACAAAAGTATAAACAATTTACCTAATATTTATTTAAAAGCATTTTCTAGTCACTACAAAATAACATTGCTATCATTTTTCTTATGTAAATGTAAAGATGTGGGAGAAAAAAAATATTTTTATGACAAAAAAACTAATCTGGACTTGAAATGGCTGCAGTTATATTAACATAAGTGTGTGTGTGTGTGTGTGTTCAGGATAAGGTCTATCAGTTCTGCAGTAAGCCATGCTGTGAGGACTACAAGAAGCTCCACTGCATCGTGACGTTTTGCGAGTACTGCCAAGAAGAGAAGACCCTTCATGAGATGGTCAAGTTCTCTGGCGTCAAGAGGCCCTTCTGCAGCGAAGGTACCGCCTCAGTTCTCCTCAAGGACACTTAACGAATGCAGCTTTTCCGTGAGAGGTTGAAGTAGGTACAATTTGAGTGTTTTTCTGAGCTGCTTTAGTGAAATCGGGTTCTTAAGCGGCTCCTTTCTCCTAATTCAAAGTCATTAAAGATTGAGTAAATCAAATTGTTTGTCTTTTTTTCTTCATCCTGCTATTTTTTTATATATGTTTTCTGCTCCTCCAGGCTGCAAGCTGCTGTTTAAACAGGATTTCATCAGCCGGCTGGGGCTGAAGTGCGTGAGCTGCAACCACTGCAGCCAGCTGTGCAAAAGAGGCATCACCCGGCAGCTCGGCAACATGACCCGGGACTTCTGCAGTGAGGCCTGTGCCAAAAACTTCAACGACTGGTATTACAAGGTCGGCTCTCTCCTGAAAAAAGTTAAACCGATTTACAGGCGGTTTGTATTTGTTGGGGAGGAAGGGTGGAAGGAAGGGTTAACATTCCTCTGCTTGGCCACCAGGCGGCGAGGTGCGACTGCTGTAAGGTTCAGGGAAACCTGACGGAGTCGGTGATGTGGAGGTCGGAGATGAAGCATTTCTGCGACCAGGAGTGTCTGCTGAGGTTCTACTGCCAGCAGAACGACCCCATCATGGTCACCCAGAAGGGACCAGAGAACACCATGCTGGGTACGGACCGAGCCGCTTCCTGTACATTTTAGTAATCGATTATTCAAACGATTACCGTATTTTCCGCATTATAAGGCGCACCACATTATAAGGCGCACCTTCAATGAATGGCCTATTTTAAAACTTTTTTTTATATATAAGGCGCACCGCACTATAAGGCGCATAGAATAGACGCTACAGTAGAGGCTGGGGTTACGTTATGCATCCATTAGATGGAACTGCGCTAAAGGGAATGTCAACAAAATAGTCAGATAGGTCAGTCAAACTTTATAAATAGATTACAAACCAGCGTTCTGAGAACTCCGTTCATTCCCAAAATGAATAAACAGCTGTTGCTTCCTCCACTTCCGCACCATTGATTGGTTCATGTTAAATTCTCTCTCTGCTGCTCTGTTCCCGTGTTCTACTGCGTCACTGATCGCCATGAGCTTAAACTCTGCGTCGTAAGCGTGTCTCTTAATAGGAGCCATTTTGGGGTCTTTACACAAAACCCAGCGTGCCCCGCGCGCTTCTTCTTCTACGGGGAAAAATGAAGTCGGCGGCTGCTTACCGTAGTTGCGAGACCTGTTGTGGCTCAATATTGGTCCTTATATAAGGCGCACTGTTGGCTTTTGAGAAAATTGAAGGTTTTTAGGTGCGCCTTATAGTGGGGAAAATACGGTATTTGATTAACTGAACTAAAAAAACGTCAAGTTCTGCAGATTTTTCATTTTGCCACTTTTTCATACATTATTAGAAATGCATACATCAATGCTGATCTGGCACACAAGAATTTTTTTATGTTAAGTGCAAATTGTATATATTTTCTGTACAGTTTTGGCTTTGAGTGTGTTGTTCTTTCAGCAAATGACCATTTTTAGAGTCTGTATACTCCAGTTATCAATGAAATCGATTACTAAATTAATTGATGATTATTTCAATAATTGATTCATTACTATTAATCTGATTAATGGTTTCAGCCCTAATACACTTATGTTTGTTTTTAGGGGAAGTTTAAGCCTCTCAACAAACAGTTCTGCCTCAGGATCTCTGGATACCTGGAGCATAATGCTTCTTATTCTATGAACTTTTATATGATCAGCTGTAGTCAGTATAATTTTCAAGAAAAGTAGGTCATGGCAACAGATCCGGTATCTATGTCACTCTGAAGGAACTCTCGAAAAAGTAATGGATGTGTACAAAACCGTGAGTTTAGAAAACCTTTATCAAGAGAAAAAATACAAAAACAACCAAACAAAAAGAGAAGATCCCAAGTCTCTTATTTCCACTACTTTTCCTAATATCCAACAAGACACAAACTGTTGCTGCTAAAATTGAGGCACAGCTACTTTACAGTCTCCGTTCAGTACTTACCCTTCATTTGAAGAAAATCTCAACAATTGAGCAGTCGGCTTGAAAAATTATCTCTTTTTGAGGTAACCTGTTTTTTTTTCACCTCCCTTCTTATAGGTATAGACATGCACGCCGCAAAAGCTGGGGTAAGTAAGAATGAATAAATAAAAATCAAATGCTTCTCTTGAGACCATGTAATTATTTGTAATGTACAACAAATCAAACCTTTCACACCTGCAGATAAGCCTGTCGCAATACGTAATTAATCAGTTAATGGCATAATAAATGCAATATATATATATATTTTACTTTATTTTTATTTATTTTTAACAACACATGTTCAGTTACATTCTTCTGTCTCTTACTGACATTTATCATCTGCATTATAACTTGGCAACAGGAGATAAGACAGTAGGTGTTCTTAACAAATGTAATAATGATTACAAAACAATGGAACAAAATCAACAGACAGATAACAGCAAAATAAAATAAATACAAAACATCCAATTAAATCCCCCCTGAGTTAAGGTGGTCCACACATACTTAAGCACCATGGTATTTTAGACCGACCCAAGAGAAAACACAAGTGCAAAAGGGCAATCCTGTAATTGTGTCACTGAAATAATAACGGTATGACAGAGCTCCACCTTATATTAACAACTATTTTTTGAAGCCTTAAGGAATATGTGATTTCTTCCATCAAATTAATGTCCCAAACTTTTTGTATCCATGTGTTATATGTAGGCGGTCCTGGCTTCAGCCATCTCATAGTTATGCATTTCAATGCTGCTGTGAGCAAGATTCTTAGAAGATATCTATCATCCTTCCTTTCCAATCCATCGGGTAAAACTCCCAAAATTGCCACCAAGGGGGTTTTTGGAACATTTCTTCTGAAAATTACCTTGAGAGCTTCAAAAATGTCCTCCCAGAATACACTTAGTTTAGGACAAGCCCAAAAGATATGAGTATGATTTGCATTCTGCGTCCCGCAGTTTCTCCAGCATTGGCTGGGTTGTGTTGGGTTCATTTTACTGGTTATTGCTGGCGTTCTGAAAAACCGGACTATTACTTTCCATTTGAATTCTCTCCATGTATTAGAATTTGTTGTTAATTGTGCTTCAGTACATATTTCTTCCCATGTGTCCCCTGTTATTGACTCCTGCAATTCAGTCTCCCATTTATGCTTTATGTTTGTGGAATCGTGCACATTTATGGACAGAAACAGGTCATATATTTTACTAATTACTTTATCATTTCCCTTTCCCCTTTGTATGTCCATTAGGAAATTTTCTATAGGTGTAGATTCAAGAAGTTTAGTCCAATTGTTGTGTGTCGTCACAAAGGTTCTAAGTTGTAAGTATCTATAGAAGTCCGTCTTAGGGAGGCCAAATTCACTTTTTATCTGTTCAAAGGTTTTGAAATTCCCCTTATTAATTAATTGGTGGATATGAGATAGTCCATAATTAGACCAGTTTTTGAACCCAGAATCTAAATTGTTCGGTGTAAATGTCTTCATATATCAATATATATTTTTTGAAGAGCAATTTTGTTTACAGAGACATTGTAATCAATTTTACTTGTGTGTTCGGTTGTGTGTTTTTTATTTCTGTTTCATTTATTGTTTATGGTTGTCGTGTTTATTTTTGATATTTAAAATATCTTCCTTCCAGTGTTAAGTGTTTGTTGCAAAATTTAAGTTTATTAGCCTTTGAGAGAACGAACTTGAGTTATTATGCCATTATTGTTTAAAAATGGTCTCAAAACCACAGTGTTATTGTTTATGGCAGTGATTACTTCCTCAATTTGTCGTCGTAACCGGCCTACCTGCAGACTAGCCTGTGCTGTTTTCAGTTTACGCTGACCGCTCCATTTTCCCTCTTATTTCAGCTGGTGAACCAGAGTGCAGCGGCGTACTCCAGTGGAGGAGTGATCAGAGATGTGAAGAATAAGGCGGTGCTGTGCAAACCGCTCACCCTGACCAAAGCCACCTACTGCAAACCACACATGCAGAGCAAACATCTACAAACGGGTAAAATACGACACAGACGTGGCCAGTCGAACTTTGCCCTCATTGTGTCACTTTACCACCACAAACCCTAAAGGCTTGCAGCTGTATTCAGAGTAAAAGTGTTGAGTTAATATCAGCTACTGTTAGATCTGCAAATTATATTAATTTGAAAGTTTGGTGTACCATGACAAAATATGGGAAAAAGTAAAAATGATCCTATATTCCTTTTTGTGAGGCTGGGCTATAAATCAATTTGTTAAGTTTTTGAAGATTTAATATTTTGAAAATCTGGATTCCCCCCACCCCACCAAAGGACTTCTTGGGTTCCATAGTTCAGAGTGACGTCAGCACTCCAAGGCCGCCATCTTTTTTTTTTTTTACCCCTCCAGGGGGTCTTTTTATGGGCTCTAGTGTCCCTTATGTGACAGTGGGCTGACAGGAAACGGGGAAGGAGAGGGGGGAAGACATGCAGCAAATGTCGTCGGGTCCGGGAGTCGAACCCGCGACGGACGTGTCAAGGACTCAAGGCCTCCAAATACGGGTCGCACTAACCACTACGCCACCACGGCACGCCCCAAGGCCGCCATCTTGTTTGACAAGCGGTGCCTTACAGCTTCTATATATTTCTATTTTGATGTATTTCTACAGTGGAATGTAAGGGTCAGGCTAAGATGTTTTTTTGTCTGTTTTAAATATAAACATATGACAGTAAAGTCAAAATAATACAAGGATAAAGTCTTATTACCAGAATAAAGTCGTATTATTAATAGAACAAAGTAATAGTTTTATGAGAACTCCAAACATAAAATATATATATATTTTTAATTAATACTACTTCTCTCAAATTTAAAACATTCTTCCAATCCAAGAAAATATTCAGTCTATTTTCTTGTATTTAAACAAAAGTTCTCATAGCCCGACCCTGATACTCTGTCATAAACCTCACAGAAGGAACAATTGGAATAAAAAGATGCTTTTTAGAAAATAAAAGTGAGGGGGGAAAAAAATCAATCTGTTAAGGGGGGAAAAAAAGTCAGATTTTATATTCAAGCCCAGCGCGTTGCACAGAAAGACTTCTGCTCTCACTGATTTGCTCATGCTGTACACTGTGGCGTTTCTCTGTCTGCAGATGTAGATGACGGTGTGAAGAGGGAGTATATTCCCGTACCCATCCCTGTACCCGTCTTCATCCCGATGCCTATGAACATGTACGCCCAGGTCACCCCCACTCCAGTCTCTATGCCTCTACCGGTGAGCTCCATGTTTCATCAACGCATTCACTGTTAAAAGTAAACACACACGCACATATTATGTTGAAGGTGTTTCGGACAGGGAGGTCCAAAGTGAGACCCTCTGAACAATTTCTGGCGGCTGATTTGTAGAATGGAGCAAATCTGGTTTGTAAGCTTAGATGGATGATTCAGATGGACACTTTCATCTTTTAGGGCACAGGTCTCAAACTCCAGTCCTGGAGGGCCACTGCCCTGCAACCTTTAGATGTGCCTCTGCTGCACCACACCTGAATAGAATAATTAGGTCATTAAGGCTCTGGAGAACTGATCTACACAAGGAGGAGGTAATTAAGCCATATGAATCTGGTGTTTTGTACCTGTGGCACATCTAAAAACTTCAGGACAGCGGCCCTCGAGGAATGGAGTTTGACACCCCTGATTTAGGGCAATGTTGTTTTTTTTTTTTACAGATAAATAACATCATCTTAAAAAATATTGGGCACAAAAATTTGTTTCGCATTTATTAACTACGTTTTTTGCACTGATCTTACATTTTTAGTAACTAGAACCACAAACGTCAACCTAATTTAGTTTGTTATTGAGCAGATAAAATAAAAAAGGCACAACAAATGTTTTTTTTAAGAATGTTACAAAAGATATTAAAAATTGTGGCCCCCAAGTGCTTTCATCGTAATGACTTTGACCCTTATGATAAAATGTTTGGACACCACCGAAGGATAAATTAAAAAAATAAAGCCTTCTGGAATTGGAAATATTCAAGGCGATCCAATTTTATTAAAACCTAAATTTTGCTCCTTCCAGGTTCCTGTGCCTGTGTTTCTGCCCACCACGCTGCAGGGGGCAGAGCAGATTATTCACACCATGAAAGATATGAAAAGCGAGGCGCCCTCTAATACCTCAGAGGCGGCTATTATCATCGACGACGAGGAGAAACCAGGTGAGAGTCTGCCGAAATGTGCCGAGTCGCACGTGGCTTTGTTGAAGCGCGGACGCTTCAGAAACGAGTCGGCTCAATAAAACCTGCCGGAAGTGTCGACTGTAAGAGTCTGCCTGGTCGAACGTTTCAGATGTGAAGCCGTTGGCGGTGAAGAGAGAGAGTGTTAAGGAGGAATCCTCCAGCTGTGGCGCCAAAAAAGAGGAGACGGTGAAGGAGGAGGAAAAGTATGAGCCTGACCTGGACCTAGAGGCAGACTTCCCTCAAGGTAAACACCGTCCTGACAGCCGGGCCGGCGCTGCATCCACATACTGAGCCTTCCAAAAGTATTCACACCCCTTGGAATATTTTACTTTTTGTGACATCGCTACCTCAGACAGAGCCGTGCAGAGACCTTTGGAGGGGCAGGGGCTCAAAGTTAAAAAAGGTCACATTGAACAAGATCTTAAAACACCGTACAACAACATAGCAACAACCCATATTAATCCAGAATTTAATTGGATCCTACTATATCATTGCCATCATGCAGGGACAATGCAAAGCAAATGTAGTCCATATTTTCCCCAATATACAGATTATTAAGCAGAACGTGGGAATATCATCAAAATAAGCAATAAAATAATCGATAAAATAACTGATTACTAAAAGAATCGGTAGCAGCAGCCCTGTTTGAAAACGATTGAATTCTCGTCTCCTAAAACGGTAAATTGAACTTACGACATTTAAAGATGTCTTCATTCTTTCTCCTCCGACTTCATGATGCCGTTTCTTGACTTGTGTTTTCTAACAAGCCTTTAAGAAACAGATGGATTTACACTGAGATTAAAGTAAACACACGGGAGACTCTGTTCACTTAGATTACTTCACCACATCTCATTTCATGTCATGTACCTCAAATTGCTGACGTTTGTGGTTCGGACATGAAAAATGTGGAACATTTCAAAGCACTGTAGCTGTTTTAAGACTCAGGTGTCAAAGGCAAACTTACTGAGTTCTTAAGACTGAATCATTTGAACATTCGGCCTGTGCAACAATCAACACATTATACCTAAAATACCGTTCTGTCACCATCATGGTGTCGGCCAAGCTCCAGGAGTCGCTCTAATTCAATCTGAGCCATTACTCTCTGTTCTGTTATCGCACTTCTTGCGTCACATTTTTGTCTACAGAGGAAGAACTGAAGCTTTAGCACATTGCGGCTTGTTTATTCGGATTTATCCCGTTAGCTGTCTGGTACGCGGCCGGATACGGCCAAAAAATGAAATGTCTTCGTCTCTCAGGTCCCTTATGATTTTCTCACTGACCTTCTCCGTTTCAGTCTGTCACTTAATAGAACTTTTATCTGGCGCCATCTGAATCTGTCGCTTTCTGGTGGTTCAGGACAACAGCTGAGGCAAATATTTCTCCCTCTGTGGGTTTTTTTTTCTCAGCACTGTCGAGGCTCATGTTTTTAAGGTTTGGATTTTGTCAAGGGATTTGGAAAAGTGCCGGAGTTGTGTCATCATCTCGCTTTATATTTGGGTGTGAAAAACTTTCCTTGCTGCGTTATTGAAGGTTTATTGGGTTATCTTGGACAGTCAGTCCCTGATTGCTCACATACAGGGGAGAAAAAAGTAAAAAAATATTTCATTCAAAACGAATTCCTTGATTTAGAAGGTAGCATTATTTATAACGGAACAACAGATTTGTAAATAAGCAAAAAAAAAATGTATGCGTCTTTAATGACAGATGTCAAAGTGTGCCCTATTACACTAAGTACTTCAGCTGTACCTAATGCTGAGCTTGTCCTCTGTGTTGGGTTTTGCCTTTGAAAGCTGAACTTATGATTAGAAATGTAATCTGCAGACAGCTGCATAAAGGAGCTGCGAGTCGATATTTTCCCCCCTAAAATCTGGTGCTCTGTCGTAGATGACTCTATCTTCAATAGCTCCATTTCCATTACAGCCATTGCAATGGATGTCCCGCTAATGGCAAACAAACAACTTCGCAATTGCAGTGTTTCCATTAAATAAGAAGCGCAATTAAAATCCTTTGAATGCGTTTTGTTCACACGACAAGTCCTTGAAAGATATGTTGCGCAGTCATCCTCCCAACACTTCCTGTTGTCTTTTTCTTCATAGGTTTGTGCCAGTGGCATCTGGTTGTTAGTCATGTGACTCGTGTGATGCAAAAAACGTTTCCATTGCAGTTTTGACCCAAAAAAAACTATCTCATCCTGCCAGCAAAACTTATCGTTAAGGTTGTTTTTTTTCGGGTTTTTTTTAATTGCCGTGTTTTCATTAAGCAAATGTACTTTTGAAATGTCAAGTTGTGTTTCCAATTATACAGTCATTGGGAAGCGCAGCTGTAGTTGTAACCTTGACAAAATGTTGGTCAAGTTTATTTGAATAGAAGTTCAAAGAGCTTTAGGTAGCAAAAACATCATCCAGTCACCAATGGGGAAACGAGCAATACACATTACATTTTGTCAAATATCGTCATCAAAATCATTAAGCAAATATAAATAAAATATATCAATCAATGTTAGAGCAGTTTTCCGGTTTTCTGGAAGTTCAGTGGAGAATAAGAACTGAATGCTGCTTCTCCATGTTTGGTTCTGGGGATGCAGAGTAGAAACCCAAATGTTTGCAGCCTGCAGCATGGAGGGAAAACAATTTGGCCTCAATGTTAGGCTCTTTTAGAGAGAAGTGTGAAGGAAGGACTCAGGATTTCCCTAACTGGTTCCTCATTTTAACCCATTTCTGCATGTTTAAACAAAGCGGTGAATAATTCAGCTGGTCTTTTGTGCGTACTGTTCTCAGCGTCGGATCCTGTCCCGGCGCTGGAGGGAATGGACGATGACATGAGCTTTTCTCTGCCTCCGGTCTTGGCAGAGGAGACAGAGGAGCTGCAGGAATCTGCGCCTCGACCTCGGTCCAGAAGACTGGTGCGTTTGGACGCGAGGACATAACCGTGTTATCCTACAGCAGCCTGATGACTCTGTAACGATTGTGTTACAGGGAAGTAAAAGGCAGGCCGTGGAGGATCTGCCTTCGTCCTCTCCGTCACGTCCAAGCAGCAACTTGGAAGGAAGATCGCTGCCCCTCAAGTCTCGCTACGGCATCAACGCTTGGAAACGCTGGGCACTGTCCCTCTCTGACCAATCAGAAGACACCAAAGAAAAGGATATTTCCAAACCAAGTGAGCTGAACCCAGACAAACTCTGAGTATAGAGAACATAAATAAAAAACTAGAATGCAGACATGAAATGAATGGTTTATAAGCTGACATTTACAAAATTAAAAGGTTATGTTGGTCTATTTCAAGGACTTTATTTCTACACACAAGATGCATGTTGATGCATGCAAGATAATGTGATGCATCACATTAATGTTAGTGTCAGCTTCGGTTCTGTAACGCCTACAACGTGGGATTTTGATTCAACTTTATATTTGATGCGTTTTTATTTTTACATGTAAAAGGGGAAAAAAAAGAATTTGTTTTGCAAGTGTTTTATTTTTAAATGGGAAGTTGCAGCCTAGACTGTTTTTCATGATCGTTAACAAAGACGTTTGACAAAATACGCTTCCGAACTGCAAAATTCAAAATCAGCTTCTTCTTTTTTTTTTGCTTGAAAAAATTCATTTCTTAAAAATCTGAGAATTAAGTTTAGGATTTAATTATACTGGAAAAAAACAGAATAAGTAACAGAACTTTACAGAAACAAGGTTTCTGCCTGGCCTAAAAGTATAGAGTTTTATTTATTTTTATTTTTCAAGGTTTTGAAAATGACATCAATCAATCAAATTTTATTTGTATAGCACATTTCAGCAACAAGGCATTTCAAAGTGCTTTACATCATAACAAACACAGAAACACAATGCAACATAGAATCAACACTCAAAACACGACATTAAGTCAGGTTCCATCAATAAATTTGTAATTGATTACATTTCAAATACAATCCTAAACAGGTGGGTTTTTAGTCGAGATTTAAAAGAGGTCAGTGTTTCAGCTGTAGATTTCTTTTCATTTATTCTTTTATCTAATTGATAAAAACTTAATTTGTGGGGAGGGGAAAAAAAGTGGGATTTTCACTTTTACAGTTTTTAAGCTGGGTATAGTTGGGACACCAAGCAAACTCATAGTTTTGGTATATTTTTTTTCCAAAACTACATAAATGTATTGTGGCTTATAAACTAATTAATTACTCACATATGTTTGTTGCTTTTTGCTGTAACCTCCCTCGGTCTTCTCCCTCCCCTGACACATAAACGCTTAGAGACTTGGAGAACTTTCCTGGTTGGTGGTGGATTTCGCTACAACCTCAAGGAATCTACAGTTATTGAAGACGTCTGATTTTTAGACAACGTGCATTGCTTTGATTATATTGATCCGCTTTCCCTCCCTATTCTAAAGTTCATTCATAGTAAGAGCCTCTGTCTCTTGCAGCTCGGTCGAAAAGCAACCTGTTGTCGTTGAACGGAGAGGAGCTGAACGCCGCTCTGTCCCGGTTCGTCAGAGAGGTGTGCCGGCCGAACGGGGAGCGCTACTCTCCAGATAGCATCCTCTACCTCTGTCTGGGAATTCAGCAGGTCAGTGCACTGAAATGTTTACCACCAGATCCCACAAAGCTTCAACCTCTGAGCAAAAATAACTGGTACAGAAATACCAGACGGATTGACAGTAACCCAGAGATCACTGTTCAACGCGATGTCGGCTCCCAAAAAGCATTTGGTTCAGTGTCCAGGTCAGAGGTGATGCTGGGATGTTTTTGTGTTGTGTGAAGTTAAAAATGTCTGCGTGTCCGCACCTAGTGGTCATGGACGTGAACTGCAATTTGTCAAAATTGCTGATAACATCCAGATAATATAAACGGTTAAGGAGAAAACATTTGGTTAACGCACCTCCTGCACTAACCATCCATGATAACGCACGGGTTACCTCTGTTTTGTTTGTTTTTTTGTCCTGGAAATTAGGGTAAATTGTGCCAAAAAAATCTTTTTAATGCTGTTTTCATGTCGACTGCTTTCACCTGTAATGTAGGCCCTTCTGCTTTCCTGAAGTTGTGCTTTTGGGTTAATCCACAAAAAAACAGTCATTCATAGCTTCACGTTTATCAATAACACACGTTTATTTTTTTCCAAATACAATCATATGAGCTTTTACTTTTTGAGGAATATGAAAATCTAACTTGTAGAGTTGCATGTCGGTTTAGCCGGTTGGCTAAACTCAAGATTTCCTCTCCCATACAAAATACAATAAAATGTTACGCTGCAGGCTAGCAACAAACTTGAACTGAACTCTTTTTTTTAAAAATACATTTAATACATTGTTCTTTTTATTTTGTTACTGTAGACCAATCCAGAAAATGCCATTTACAAAATCAGTAAAGGTTCTTTTTTTTTTTCATGGTATCAGCAAATACCTAGTCTGATCAAGTGTATAAATTAACAATTTTCCTCATTTTACTGGCTCTATTTGTAACAACTGTAATAAAATAGGGTAAACAATTCAATTCTACAATTTTTAAAATAAGCGTAAAACATTAAAATGGCTTTTGCTGACATGGCAGTTCTGTTTTCGGAGGTAGGAACCATGTTTGGGGTGAGTGTTTCCAGTAGGACAAGTTTCGGTGGTGCACAGCCGTTTCCCTCCTCTTCACCCATGTGAGGATCAGATCAGAGCATGGCTGCTGAGAGGAGCACATTTTTATCTAAACTCATCACATGTTGGAGTTTTCTGGCAGAAAAATGTGAGATCTGACTTTTGAGCTTTTTTGATTCAAGTTTTGTTGAACGTTTCTAGAGTCATTCAGTTGAAATGTTTCAGTCTTGGACCTGCAGTTATCCTCCCTTTGTTTAAAATATGGTGATGTCATTTCTGCAAGTCTTAAGTGTACTTGTTGTGTCCGGTGATTATATCCATTGCTGTTCACATCCTGACCAACTGTGATGTTGACCTTTTTTTCTGAGGACACTAAAGCTTCGTCCACAGACGGCCTCGGGTCTCCATGTTTGTCCTCTGTACTGATGTGAGTTTTTTTTTCTCTCTCTCTCTCTCACTCTGAAGCATCTTCACGCCAAAGGCCGGAAGGATGATCTGTTCAGCGACCCGTGTTACCAGCAGTTTGGAGAGGAGCTCAACAAGGTGCTCAAAGACTGGCAGCCCAGTGTGCTTCCTGATGGTAAGAGGAGCTGAACTCAACACCTGCACACCAAATCCTACTGCTGGAAAATTGTGTTGGTTTTTTTTTTGTTGTTCTGTTTTGTTTTCACTCCCTTAAATTCATGGTTAGCAGCATATTTTAAACGTAGCTAGAGCACATGTGTCAAGCTTGAGGTCCAGGGGCCAAATCCGGCCCACCATTTCTTTCTATGTGGCCTCTAGACTCCAGAAGGATGAATGAGTAGAACCTTCAAGAGAAACTATGTGCTTAGATATCATTTTATCAATCAAATCAAAGCAGCTTTTATCAGAATATTGGTAAATTATATCAATCAGTCCCTCCAGTTTTTTTTGCAATTCCACGAACACAGAAAATCATGCAAATCCATAAACTTTTTTTCAATTTTTTAACAGAAATGGAACAAAGTTGTATGAGAATTAAGTCGAAATAATACAAGAATATTACAACTTTATTCTGGTAATATCACAACTTATTCCCCGAAATGTGATGACTTCATTCCCGTAACATAATGTAGTTATTCAACTTTATTCTTGTAATATTATGACTTTTGTCTCGTAATTTAGTAGGCCTGTCACGATAGCAAATTTTGCTGAGCGATTAATTGTCTCAAAAAATTATTGCGATAAACGATAATATTGTCTGAAGACCTTTTTACACTGATTTAATGGAAATGACGTAATAATGCATGCGATTTCCTGCCAAAGATAGATACACTTTATTTTCAAAAGAATATTTAACACTGGAGCTGATAAACTAAATAAACAAAACAACCAAAAACAAAATGGATTCTCAGTCTCCATTAACAAAAAATGTACTTGATAAAAACTAAACAACATAAAGCCAAAGTGGAAATAAATACTGCATTCAACCAAAAGAGTGCAGATTATGAAGTCTGTATATTATGTTGCCCTTCAGTAATAATTAGATTTAAATAGAGAAGATGGGCACATCAACTTCCTGATGCAATAATTCACACTACATGATTTTTTGCTCCTATTTTTCCCCTTACAACAATCTTAAAACGTTGGTCTTTCTAAGATTGTGTGGTGTGTTACGGTAGATCTAAATCAGGGGTTTTTCCCCACTGGGATCTTAATGCAGCCTGTTGAATGTGACAGGCGGCCAATCAGAAAGCGAGGATTCTCCTCCTTGTTTTCTGAGGGGAAATTACGTCGGGGAATCCCAAACAGTGCAACCTGAAGTCCAGCTGACGTGGAAACAACATTAATGTTTATTCAACATGCAAAGAATATAGAAATGACAAGACGAGGAGTTGGAGCCAAATTGCTACCGCTGTTGATAAACCCGGTGACTTTTCAGCTGTTCTTCGTTAACGTGACGTAAATAGGTTCTAATGATTTTCATTCAGTCAGGACTTTACGCTGACACTAGCCACATGCATTGCAGGTTGTTTGTAGTAAAGCATTGATTAATGCCTGGTTTTAAAATTAGTTAACTGAACTTGTAGCCATTATTTTGTGCCCATTGTTGGACACCACAGGGCAGGAACGAACCGATCGAACCGTTATACCTAAGATTTCTGTCGGCTAATGTGTGGTCTGTCAGGTTTTAAAAATGGGCCGACAATCAGCCGACAGCTGTAAGATCGTGTTGTGTGCGCTGGGCTTTACACTCAGGAAATGAGGAAGGGAGGGTCAGTGGAGAACCGGAGTTGAGCCTTTTTTCATTCGGTGTCATCAACAGAAAGAGAAAAAGGCCGGAAGAGACGATAATGCCGATAATTGAAATGACGTCGATAGTTTTAATTTATCTTGCGATTAATCGATTTATCGTTTATCGCGACAGGCCTATAATTTAGTTTAATCGTAATACTGCCCTAATATCTTGTTAAATTAATGTTTAATTTTGAGAAGTATCGAATGAAGACCCAGCTGTTTATAGATTTTTGAACCTTTTTGTTGGTTTTATCAATACATTCTGGCCCCTTTGAGGACATTCATGATGTTGGTGTGACCAGACGTGAAAATGCGTTCCACGTCCCCGAGCCAGAGGCTATCGGTGGAACATGTGAAGCTGCATCTCTGCGTGGCGCCTGGAAACAACATCACCTCTCACTGATAACACAGTGACATGGTGAAGTGGCAGCATGGCAGGACGCAGGTGTTCCTGTCGGCAGCAGCCGGCCGCACAGAGGCGTCCAGCGGGTCATGTCCAGTGATTATAACCTTTCTGCTGTTCACATCCTGATGCTCTGTGATTGCATTTTTTAAGTTATTATGAGGACATGCCGGGGGGTTCCTAGTCTGCCGCACGGCGACCGTAGGTTCCTCGCAAAGGTTACCGGAGTGCTTTGTGCTGCGTTCAGGCTCGCTGTGGGGCCGGGTGGAGGAGCAGAGCCTGTGGAGCGGCCGGCACCTCGGGGAGCAGAGTCCGGCCTCCCTGCTCCGCTCGCTGGTCTACCTGAACACCAAATACTTTGGTCTGCGCACCGTGGAGCAGCACCTGCGCCTCTCCTTCGCTAACGTTTACGGGCCCGACACCATCCATCCTGTCAGCAAGGAGCACAGCGTCTGCATCCGCGTGCCCTCCATCCCTCAGGATCACCACGGTAACGCAGCTACCTATGTTAGCTTTCTATCAATTTCTTATGGAAGTGGATGATTTGGGGTTTTTTTCTAAATCAACATGGTGGCAATACCAAGTTAACAGCTGGTTTAAGACTCCTTTAAACTCCTTTACTTGTTGTTTTTTTTTCTAGAATATGATTGTTTAATAATACAAATAAGTCTGGTGCTTCGTTGCAAAAGCACAAAATCTCACCAAATATCTTATTACACTTGAAATAACAGAGAACTAACTCACAAGTAACTTTCCAGCAATATATAAGAGCTTGTTTTAAGTAATTCCCTAATATTGGTTAAATCTACAAGCTCCACTGGAAAATGTTGTTGTTTTTTTTTACTTATAACAATACATTTTTTTCCCATAAGTGAAGAAATCGACCAGATTTTAGTACTTTTTCATCAACATTAAGGAATTATTCACTTAAAACAAGCTGGAAAGTTACTTTTAAGCTAGCTTTATCTTACTTCAAGTAGACTAAAATATTTGCTCTAGAAACTAAACCAAATATACTAATAAGAGTTTGTCTTTGCAGTGTGTTGAAAATTCAAAGAAACTAATATGTTTTGTTTTTTCCATTAAGCGTATTATTCTCCTGCATTTTGTCTTCATCCACTGCCATTAAGAAAACTTTAAGACCTTGTTTTTCTGCTTTATTTTATAAAATGGGTAAACGCTTATCAACATTTGGAACCATCTGAAATAATGATAAAGATACATATATATATATATATATATATATATATATATATATATCTGGACTTCCTAAAATGTAATTTTTACCAAGCAACACTTTACATATCTTTACCAGGATATTATTGTTTATGTTTTATTGCTTTTTCTTGGGTGTTTTCCTCTTTTGGAAGAGATACCTGTTCAATATTTCACTGCCGTTCCTTTCTAAATGCTTTACTTCTATGCTCAGGTGAAGCACAGACAGAATCTAGGAAGAGGAAGCGCAAGCAGACCGAGGTCAAACGGGATGAAAATGAGGCGGGCCACCCGCCTGTCCGCTGCCCAGTACAGAAGCACGAGTGTCGTCTCTACGAGCTCTACAGATCCAAGTGGTAAACACACTTTGATTCATGCACCGCTTTTATTCTTAAAGTTGTGTTATGCATTTTAGCTGCAGCATGAAAAATCTAAATCCCATTTAAATCACTTAACCGAGATTTAAAGTTAAAATAGGAAACTGTTTGTGTTGAGTTATGAGTATCGGATCCCTTTGATACGATTGTGTAAAAATTTATACCTCAGTATTTACAGAAACCTGAACAATGTAAAGGATTTAGCATAATCTCATTTTACTCTTTTTTGAAGTAGGGGACTCAGAAAACTTGAGGAAAAATGAGAAAAAAATGCAACAATAAAAATAATCTAATACAATTTTAAGCAGAGGGTAACAACATTTTTTAAAAAATATAATCAAATATATGTTTTAGTAATTACTATAAAATATAAGTTTTAATGTTATTTGAAATTCTGATTGGCTGCCTGTCAAATTTATGGTTTGAGGCTGTATTTATGCTAAACAAATGTAATAGTTATTGAGAAGGCAGAAGAAAAATGTGAAAACTTTCTAAACGTTTATGTTTCTTTACATATTTTGTAGAATTGCCTGTTGGTTTGCAAAGAGGGGCCCCCAGACTGTAACTTATGCTGTTTGAGAGCCCCAGGTATAAAACACAGACAGAAATAACCTTAAAAAATCAGATCAAACAAACATGGAATCCAGTAAAACCTGGTCAGTCCTGTGATTAAAACTCTTTGCTGTTCACATCCTGAACTTTATGTTGACTGGTCAAAGATGAGGACTGAAAATGTAGCTTCATTTAAAGTTTCTCAAAGTTTTGGACTAGATTTTGTTTTGTCATCCTCTACCTTCTCCTTCTTCACTTCTACCCCAAAAACCCTAATCCTTCCTTCATCCTCCCACCCCATTTGTCTCCTCCTCCGTTTCTCCCTCCCGTCCAGTCCGCCGTTGCTATGGGAGCGCCTCGACGTCTTCTACGTCCAGCCGGACCCCGCCCGCGGCCCCGGCGACCCCGTCTGGTTCAGCTCCACTCCGCTGGAGCGTCAGATCCTAGAAAGCCTCCTGACCAGAGTCCTCCTGGCCAGAGACATTTACACAGACAAGCCACTCCGGGAGGAAGAAGAAGACGAGGAGGAGTGCGGCGATGGACCTGGAGGAGAGTAGCACCCGCTTTCGGACTCCCGTTCAGAAACCCGACGAGAGCGTTCGGGGTAATCTAATCGTACGTTGTCCCCTTCACCCGTCTCTTATCCTCATCTCTTCACCGACTCTAGTGACTTACCGTTTCCTCCTGGTGAGGGACGCCCCCGGCGAGCAGAGGAAGCTCACAGCGGCCCAGGCTTCTGCCTCAAACAGGAAGTCAGAGGACAAAGCCTTCGATTTGTTTTGGGGTTTTTTTGTTTTTGTTTTAGAACCTGGAGAAAAACGACAGCCACGTAGGTGAGACGAGTAAATGTAGTGAGCCGAAGCTCGTCCTTAACATCAAACACCCCCACCAAAAAAGAAAACGGTTAAACGGACAGTGTGGATGTGAAGGGATATCAGGATGTTGTTTCCAGAACATGCAAGCTTAAGTTTAGTTACAAACATCAAAGCCCGCATTGCATATTTGAGTTTAATTTTCTCGATTCTGAAATAAATTTGTTTGAATTTCAGTTCCTCTCTGATAACGCTGTGAGGGGAGCGGGTCGGCGTTCTCCAAACGCTTTTATACCAAAAAGAACATCAAACATTAATTAAAACATGTCAAATTCCGAGGGTTTTTTTTTTCTTTCTTATTTTTAAGTTTTCATCCCACTCGGTTTACTGTTATTGCATTCATACCAGAACTCCACTTGAGAGAATAACATCCTGTTGGTTGGCCAACACACGGACAGCATATGACTTGTTCTGGTTATTATAACAGTGTGCTACAGATTCGGAGATGGTTTTATATATATTAGAGATGCACTGATCAGATATTTTGTGGCCAATTTCTGATGTCCAATTTTGGAAAGTTCTAACTTAATACCAGTTTTAGTCATTTCTTTAAAATCTTTTATTAAAAACACTGTTTTTTTTTATTTTTATTTCTACTTCTTGACACCATATTTATAGTAAAATAAAATGCCTAAGAAAGAAATCGGGCCAAAGTTACACAGCTTGCACTCTCCATCACTGAAAATCTACATTTAAAACTTTTTGGTCTGACGCATCTATAAACTAAAAACCCAATTAAAAAGATTGACAGCCTATTTAATTTTTTTTTTTTTTTATTCGATTTTGAACATCTAATACGCACCATCTTGAAAGACATAAATTTCAAAATAATTTAATTCTCCATATTAATATCAGAGAAAAGGCCAGTATGTTTTCATTAGTCTTCTCAGTTATAGTTCAAGTGAGCAAACAAGATGTCTTCTGTCATCAGTTATTTATACAGGGAGCAGAGGTGACGTCACACCGTGTGAGGGAGAGAACAGTCGATGTTGCACAGCTCTGCAGTCAAAGCATTCCACTATTTGAAAACAAATGGAAAATGATCAATTTACATTTTAAACCTACTTCATTTTAGGGGGCCATCATTTCCTGTTTGAGCTGATACAATCCTCTTTAGAAGGAAAAAACTGCAACTTTTCTACAATACCTTTAGCTTCCTGTTAGCATTGCTTAAAAAAAAAGTGAACATCTGGAATGTTTTCTAGAACCTTCAAACATCCTTTGCGCTTCCTCTGACTACTTTTGAAATAAAGCCGTACCACGTCATTCGGTATCAACTTCCACACAAAAGAACTGCTTGGTTTTTATGGGGTGTGTTTACTGACTGGGAAAAGAATGGATTTTTAGCTTCCGCTGGTTTGGAGTCGATGAATGAGTGAAATCGGCCTATTATTCCAGTAACCAGACAATTTCTTGGTGCATCTCTAATATTCTCCACTGTTTGTGAGTCTTTTAAAACGCCTCTTTAAACGAGTGAATCCTCAGATTTTGGCCTGTACAAGGGATCTGGTTTAATTATCAACATCATAAGAGGAATCCAGACTTGTACATTGCAATAGATGGTCAAAATCGACACAAGAAACTCAGAAATGCAGAATTTAATATCAGCCAGATTATTTAGTTTAAATTAGATTAAATAAGCCCCCATTTATCTTAATTTCAGAATGTCCAGTTGGCTAAACTTGTCTGAAAAGCGAAGGTAGGAAAAACATTTGCTCAAACTAGCATCGCTAGCACAAGGCCAACTGAACGGCATTTTCTGTAGCGATCGACTTACGTTGACGCTTTTACAAGGAGCTACTTTGACACATTCTTGAGAAATGTCTTTAGGAATCAGAGTTTAGGTTTTTTGGGTTTTTTCCCAGGTAAAAAGAAAGAAACCAAGTCGTCTGGATGACTCTGAGGTCACGAGTGCTTGAAAATCAACAATGTGATGTTCTATCATCTGTTGTTTCACTTCAGGTTTCTGCACACTCTTTAAAGGTGGTATTGTAAAGTCATCTTGTTTTTTTTTTTTGTTTTTTAAAGTTGTATAACGTCTGCATCGACTAGGCTGCCTTACCTTCCAACATGCTGTGTCTCTATTGGTTCACCCTCGCTCGTGTGATGTAGCATTACCAGAGTACCAAACCCAGACTGTGTGTCATAAATGCGTCCGATTCAGGTTGGTTATCTCGCACATCGCCAACACAGGAAAAACAACTGCAGCTTGCAAGCCTGCAGGATTAAAACTGTCTTTAAAACTTATTTATTCCTTTTTTTGTTTTGTTTTTTTCGTTAATATGTTGGGATTTTGCGGCTGCCATTTTCTTTTTCACTTTGTTTTCACTCATTAGTTGCTGCTGTCTGTCCTGCGGTGGTGAAGGATCCCGTGAAGCATGAAGGATGAGGATAGTTTGAATACGGAGCACTTCTTTCCAAGTCTCCCATTTTCCTGACACTTTTTTTTTTATAGACGTCTAGTACTGCAAAGTAAAAACTTTTGTTGTAGCAAATTAATTGAATATTTTTTATTCGAAACAGTTGAGTTAGACTGTTTTGGTTTTTTTTCTACTTGTCTCTTAAATTTTTTTATTTTTTTTTTTTTTTTATTGTGGAGCTAAAACTCTCAGACTTCAGGCTGTTTCTCCTGTTACGTCAAACTTGCCTTGTGTGCGTATTCCCAGTCCCTCGGACTGTGACGTTCTCTGAAGAACAGACTGTGTTTAGAGGTCTGGGTCTGCAGTGAACACACACTATGGCGGTGTATTCCCCAGGGAGAATATTGGTCAGGTGGCTCCATGCAGCTTAAAAATTCAAACATTCAAATTTTCAGAGGAAACCAGTTAACCAGACTGATTTTTTTATTATTATTATTTGTTGTTTTTTTCCCCTTGCTGGACTGAGAGGCAACAACCAAACCTGCCACTGGTTTGGCCCTGCAGTACACGCTGTGGCTGGCTTTAACGCCTAATGTGAATGTGCCTATCTGTATATAGTGAAAGTGAGTGATTGTGACCTGAATCTGATACTATGTGTATGGGCTGTTCTGCCAATACGGTTATGTTTAATAAATGATTTCCTTTTTTCTAACCAGACTTGTTTGTGATGCTGTTTTCAGGCGTCTGCTTACTTATCACTTTTTAACTTTTGCTTTTTAGTTCAGTTTTGGTTGGTAAAGTAAGATCCTTTTTAAATTCAGTGAAGTTGGTTTGCATCTTCAGGGCACATTTGCGTGAAAACGTTGGTTTTTATGGCCACGTGTGTGTAATTGTGATTTAGACTCTAAAGTTGACTGCTGATGTTGCTTTAAAATAACTTAGGAAAACTTTTCTGAGTAAATAATTTGCAGAGTTTCAGAATGGATTGCAATGAGTTTGGGAAAAGATTTTTTTTAAAATCCCTTTCATTTCCAGAAGCACATTAATTTTCTATTTTTAATTCATATTCAGCTAAGGGAACCCAAACTACAAAACTTTCTTACAAATAAAAAGTGAAAATAAATTTTTCTGGGAATGAACAAGATTCCCCAGATTCTGTTTGTTACAGTAGCTCAGCCTGAAAATTTGCTTCCTCCTGTAAAAAAGCTGTAAGGTTTAACTAAAAGAGCAACTTCTAGCTGAATTTCAGTTCAGTTTTAATTTTATTAATTCGGTTCAGTTATTTAGCGCTGATTTGCAAACAAAAATATTAATTCAGCCTGATGATGAGACGGATTCAAAATCAATTACTTCGAATTTGATTCACTCAAGTTGGTGCATTTCTAGCTAAGGAGTCCCAGCTGACTGCATTGAGTCAATTTTGCAGCAATCCCTTATACCAAGCATGCATGTGGTGACTGTGGAGAGGAAAACGCCCCTTTAGCAGGAAGAAACCTCCAGCAGAACCGGTTTGAGAAAATGAAGCATGCACACAATGAAAACACACACGTACCGATCTAGGAGCACTTTCAATATTTTTAAAAATTGTAAAGCGTTAATGTGGCAATAGCTCATTTAATTGTTTTGTCTTGGAAAGAGAGCTACATCTATTTTTTTAAAAAGCAATTTTTTACCATTTGTTAAAATGCACAAAATTAAAAATTGCTATATATATATATAAAAAATTAAAGCTTATTTGAAGTTGATATTTCATAATTAGGCAACATTTTCAATGCTAATAACCGTATTTTTGAGACTATAAGCCGCTACTCTTTTCCCACGCTTTGAACCATGCAGCTTTTCTGTGAATTTTTCTTCAACCACCAGGGGGCTCTTTAGCAGGAAGTGAATCATTGGAAGTCAAAATTGGAAATCAAAGAAGAAAGCGCTGATTTCCATTTAGAACAAGCACATGCTATCAGTAGGCATGATGGAGAAATGTTTTCAAACTCGTCATGGAAACCAAACCACACGAAGAAGTTAATATGATGCAGCTTTTAAGTTGAAGGCGATCGATGTGGTAGTACAGATTGATAGCCGCTGCACGTAAGCTCGGCGCGAACGAATCCATGGTTCGGCGTTGGAGACGCAGGGCTGCGTCCTTAACAGCAGATTGCGGAAAACCGAGAGCGGCGGAGATACCAGCGGCTGATATATGTATGTTTCCAGTTGTGTATTTTTTTTTTTTTTTTTTTTTACTTTGTGGGTGCGGCTCATAGTGAGGTGCGCTCTATGGTCCGGAAAATACAGTACTTTTTTCCAAAGGCTCTGTCTTTCACAGGAGAACCACAAATGTTAAATTTAAGTAAACAGGAAATGACATCAGCCACTAAACCCCCGCTGTTAACCACTCCCCTCCAGAAACAGGAGTATTTCCCTGAACTCCTTGTACTTCTGCACAATAACAGCATCCAGCCTGTCAAACTGTAGCCACCAGACAAACCGCTGGGACCGGAGCGCCGTCTGCAGCGACTGACGTAAGGCGACCCCTCCCCCAACCCTCCTCGCCACCCCGGCCTCGCCCTCCATGGAGCCAAGCAATCCCTCGTTGCTGCTGAAGGTGGACGGTCACAGGGGCGAAACGCCGTTGCTCAACCCAAGCATTTAAAGAGGCCAGCTTTTTCCTTTCTGTGCTCTCGGAGTTGGCCAGGCTCCAATAATTTGGCCCATTGATGCGGAGCTACAGCAGCCCCGTGCGCCCACGCGGCCCGGCCTGCTCCCTCGCAGGCCGGGTGTAAAAACAGTTTTTCACCCTTGTGTTTAGTTTTTTTTTTTTTTTGTTTGGGCTCAATCCCCAGCTCTTTCAGGCGGCACAAAGAAAGCGCTGCACTCAGCAGGGTCGTGTGGGCGAGGGCCGGGGGCGAGACTATAGGCAGCGATTGGGGCCTCTAATGTGCAACGAATCCTCTTTGAATCACATCATATGAACTAATGTCGCCATTTAATGATAAAGCAACCAAGAACTGCTGCTTATGTCTCTGTTGGAGACGTGTTTCAGACCACCTACCGCATACACCCTTTCTTTCTTTTTCCTAAGATGATCTCCGGCTGACAACTTCGTTGTTCCTTCCTGAATTTAGTCTTGGAAAAACCGGGTCAGACAAATTGTCCTAAAAAAAAAAAAAAGTCAAAGCATTGCTTTGAATGAATATTATCAACTGAATGCAAACTTAAGTAAACTAAAAGGATCCCCCCCCTAAAAATTGAGTAAAAGTTCCTGAGAAGTGAATGTGAGAGTAGATTATTTTATCTTCTCATAACATGACTAATACAAATACTTTATTTAGTAACACTTTATTTGAAGGCGTGTGCTGCATAAGACTCACACAACACCTGTTATAAACATGAAGGAATCGTGTCATTACGTGTCATTGGGTAAATAATGGCACTTTTAATGAACATTACATTAAAGCTTGCATCAAAAGTCCAGTAAACGTATCAACTATTACTGGTTCACTCAACCCAGAGCAGGAATTGGAACAAACAAAGAACCCAGAGAAACTCTATTCTAAAGAAACAACTCTTTACCTTCAACATTTATAGAATCAAACACGGAGAACCAATATGTGGTTTTATCAGATCAAGGATCCAGAGGAACCCCTACTAGTTTTTACATTCTTATTCTTATCAAACACAGAGAACCAATATGTAGTTCTATACTTTTATTTTCTCTTGCTTTTTGTGTTTCCTCTATTTACACTTACAATTGTCTTGTTGCTGAAAATGCGCCATAGAAATAAAATTACCTTACCTTACCTAAGGTATAGTGCACTACAAGTACATAAAATATAGTTTACAAAACGTAAACTTCAAGAACACTGCCTCATTTTTAGCATAAAACAAGTAGACTCGTTAACTGGGACTCCAATAAGCTCCCAGTTAACGTTCTGGAGCAGATTCTCCACGGAGCAGTGGCGACTTGAAAGTGAAGCTCTGCAGCAACAAAACATCATGTTGAGCTCGCGATGCGTCCAGCTAGCTACTCGACTCGACCTGACTTGACCTGACCTGACCTGACTTGACCTGACTTGACTTGACCTGACCTGACTTGACCTGACTTGACCTGACCTGACCTGACCTGACCTGACCTGACTTGACCTGACTTGACCTGACCTGACTTGACCTGTCCTGACCGTCTTCCGGTTTACGAGCGAGCGGGTGCGACTTGCGAGCAGAACTGCGCGCGCAGCTACGCGGGCTTGTTGTTACGGAGACATTTCGGCCAACTCTAAAAAGTGAAGGTCGAAAAGAATTAGTTTTAATTTTCTGTAGAGAAACCCCGATGAGTAACTCCAAATAAAATACAAAATGTGAGATGGAAGAAGTCGTGAATTCAGAGTTCTGAGTTTTATGCTCTCAGGTGGAGGCAGCCAGGTGCATTGTGGGTCATGTACTTCCATACGAGTCCTTCACCCTCAGGTCACACGGCGTGCGCACAGCGAACACATGCTGCAACATTACATCATTTAAAGGCAGTAAGAGAAGAGAGGCATATTAATAGCAACAAACCTTAAAAGATGACCTGTTTTATTTATTTATCCTGAAAGACGAAGCCTGACAGAGTAACTGTTTACCTACTCATAACACAAAATGTCCGACTTTTATTGGTTTGTTTAATGAGTCGCTGCTTTTTTCCAGCAGATTCTGTTTCTGAAGGAGGTCAGATTGAACCAAACAGAACATCGGCTTTAAAGACCCGATTCATGTGCCGATATCAATGAGTGTAATGTTTTGCTTTGTTTTTTTCTTCTTTTTAAAACATTTTTGCATAAAATTTAATTGTTGTTTAGGAAACTTAATGGTGCTCTGCACAGGTGCAATTATTTACTCAAGAAACTATCTTTTGTAATAAAAAAAAAAGAAAAATCTTATGCTGGTATCTATATTTGTTATAAGCTGAACACTTTGTTGCTTTCTTCATTTGTTTATAGTGAATAACCTTTAAAGGTATGGCGTTAAAAATATTTGATTGGGATTTTATGCAATTCGAGAAGAAAATAATAAATTTTTTTAATTACTTTTTTGTTTATTTTGCTAATAACAAAAAGAAACATAACGAATGTCATTTGCATGTGTTTATTGTAAATAACTTTTAACGGTATAGTGTTTTGCAAAAATGTGGTTAGAAACACATTTAAAATATCTTTTGGGGATTATTTGGAATTGGAGCATGTTTAAGTAGAAAAAAATAATTCATGGTTGTTTTTTTGTTTTGTTCGTTTTTGTTTCTGTTGGCAATAAAAATTACAAAGGTTTGTGTCGATACTGAGGGAGCCATGAATTCCAGCTGCAGTTTTTTTGCGTATGCCTCCACCAATTTTGTGAAAAAAAGGAAATGTATATAACATTTCTGCACATTCTTCTTTGTAAAATAGCTCATACTTAGTCATATTAGATAGAGATCCTCTGTGAAGATTAATTTTCAGGTCTGAACTTTGACTGGGCCGTTTTAATCATTCTACTGTCGCGTTGGCCTGGTTGTTTTCTGAGCCCCTTTCCGAATCTCAAACTTCCACTTTTTGATTCTTCATCTGGATAAGGAGGTCAACTATGTGCTGCTTCACGTGGTCTGTCACACAACATCCCAATAAAAGACAGCGACGTTTGTGTTTGTAACACGTCGAACGTCCGAGAAAAGAAAACGTTGCGGAGACAATTAAAAGTTTTGTCCCGACTCATAAAAGTTTCCGTCCAACAAATGGCCGTCTTTTCACGAGCCAGAGGTCAGGCCTCCGAGAAAGAAATTAATCACACTCCTGAAATACATAAAGAGGGCCCGAGGTATTTGTGGTGTGGACTGAGTGTGAATTTGTTGGGTGATTAAAGGCTAAATTTAGCCTCTTGTCCGCTGAGGGCCGCAGGCCGGCCAGCCAGTGGCAGACTGGCTCTTTTCCATCACTGGGCCAAGTGGGGCTTTACAGGGACCGAACTGGACAAATACCACTGTTCCTGGAAGTGAACTCCTTTTCTCTCTCTCTCTCTCTACACACTGCAACATATCTTGTCTTGCATAATTTTTATTAAATATTTCCTTCATTGAAGGCCAGTGGTGGAAAGTAACAAAGTACAAGTACTTAGTTACTGTACTTAAGCACAATTTTCATGTATCTGTACTTTACTTAAGTAGATTTAATTAATACTTTCGACTTTTACTCCACTACATTTTACAGTATCTGTACTTTCTACTTCACTACATTTCTACAAAACCGTCGCGTTACTCGTTACATCCAAGTCGCATTGCATGTGAAGTTCAGGGGCTTAACGTGGGGCTGTAAAATCCAAGCAATAACGTGACTTACTAATTACGTGTGTCTGTTGTTACCCATCGATTCTTCTGAACGGATCCTTACTAAGTCCTATAGGCCTGGAGCCTCACTGAGAGATGTTCATTGTTCTTGTGATGCTCTGCGTACACTGCAGTAGTTATTATTATTTTATTTTATTAAAATACTGTATATATAGATTTATTTAATTGGCAAATAAATAAAACAAGAAATTAAGAGCACACAGAGCATGCTCATTGCTCCATGATTGTTTTCGTCACCTGTCATGGTGGCAGACAGGGTGAAAACAGTCATGGTGGCTTGGCTACTTCTTGCTTGTTGCTCCTTGAACAGTGTTCATAGTTGGGCGTTGTTTGTTACCATTAGGGCGTTGCCTTAATTACTACGTTTAAAGGTGCAGGCAGTTGTGGTTTCTGACATGGGCGATATGGGCAGCCGCCCAGGGAGTTATCTTTTTAGGGATGGGAGGAGACCTCTGCGGATTGTGGCACAGAGATGAAAACAAAGCAGAACAAAGAGTTTGTAATCATAATGATACTGGTAAAAGTTATTTCAGCTCTACGTATTTAATATCTGTGTTTTTATGGGAATGTGGATTTTTCAGATCAGTTTGAGAAGCAATTTGGATTGTTGCACTTCATTTTATTGTGTCATGTAGCGCGGGGCTACATGACACAATAAAAAAAAGTGAAGTTCATGCCATGTTAGGACAAGAGACAAAATGTTTCCATCCCTGAAATTATGATGCATAGAATCACATATCAAAGTCTAAACTATGTTACAGAGAGTAAACACAATGAAAACATCCATTATCTGTGGCGTTGTTCATTAAAATGGCACATTTCTGATGTATTAAAATTAAATACGAGAGGTAACTTAATGGTATTTTATAATGCACTCAGCAAGTACTTTTACTTTTAATACTTAAGTATTTTTAAAAAGCCAGTACTTTTTTACTTTTACTCAAGTAAAAATGTTAATGTGGTACTTTTACTTCTACTAGAGTACATTGTTTGAGTACTTTCTCCACCACTGTTGAAGGCAATTTGATGCAGCACAGCCATCATTTGATGGTTTTGACCAGCGGAGTTCTGCTAATTTTATTCTTAAAGACTGAAACGTGAAAACTACCTTTCTATAAGAAGTGAATTGAACGTAAAATATAAAACATTTGTTTATTGAACAGTCTAACTTTGCACATCAGCTCGAATACAACCTTCATAAAAGGAAATGTGGTGGTGGCAGCATCATGATATGGGCACACATCAAAGTCCAGACTGAAAATCCAACTGAAAGTGAACAGATTTGAAAATAGTTTTTTTTTTTTACAGACTCTTCCACTGTAAAAAGCAATTACAGTGACATCTACAGCACTGTAATTACACACGCCTATGAGTGTGTAGGTGCAATTTCACCTACACACATCTAGGTGAATTCGCACCTAAATGCAAATTAATTTCAAAGTGCTCAACTGCGCCATATAATCTGGATATGAACCTTTGCGTTTCAGGGGTTTTTGTGGCAAACAGCCAGAGGATCCTTGGTTCAAATCCCCAGCTTGGTCTTCTTGTGTGGAGTTTTCATGAGTGAGTCCTCTCTGGATGCTAAATAACAAGTAACGTTTTTGCAGTAACTGGCAGATTATTTCACTTGTAACATGGAAACAATGTCGTATTAGTGGAACTATACATTTTTTTTATCAGTATGAAGGAATTATGGTCTTAAAACAAACTCCTACATCTTGCTGAAAGTTTACTTGTAAGTTAGTTTGTGTCTCATTTCAAATTTCCTGAGATATTTGCTTTAGAAGCAAAAACACTTAGTTCGATTTAATGTTTTTGTGGCGATGAAGGCGTGGTACAGTTTTTATGTGTTAGAAAATACAGTTGTCAAATAAACGCATAGTTTAGTATGTTAACACATAATCTAGTCTTTCTTACCAGCGATCTGTGGTACAAAGCTGGTTCCATATAATCTGGCTGCTTGGTTTAAGTAACTCAACCACTTCAAATTTCATTAAGCGATACTGCAACAATAATTATCGACATGCTTTGTTATTGCTTTGTGCACGTTAAATGTCAAATGCAACTACATATACCACAATTCAATTAAGTTCTAAGTCAGTCAGACTGGTCAGTTATAAAATATCTATTAAAAATGTTGTCTCATTGCAAAAATATCACAATATTGTATTTTATTTGATGTCAAAAATCAAAATAACAAAAAAAAAGAAAGAAAGAAGCTCCAGATAAACTTTGTTGTGCTGTGTAAAAATGTCCTGGAGTGGAAACTGACTGATGAGACAAAGGTCTTCACTCAGTTATTCCTACAGATCTCCTGTCACTCCTCAGCCACTGGACCAAAGAGCCCAGCACTCATGTCATGTCCTGGACTCACTGCCAAACTCTGGACCTGCACTAAGGAGTCCGGCTCTCACTCTAACGTAAGGCTTCACTCTTTACAAGATGCTGAATTGAGCTTGTTTGTCATTATCTTTCTGAAATGAAATCAATGTGAAATCAAAGTCAATTTCATGCGAACAAAATTAGTGTTTTTTGATGATTCTTTCTTGTGGAAACTAAACTAAAACATTAATACCGCCCCAAAGTCCTATATATATATGACTTAAATTATATATATACATATATATATATATATATATATATATATATATATATATAATATATATATATATATAGATATAGATATGACTTGAAAGACATTTAAATTTGTAACCTTGAAATTGGGCCTCTGTCTCTTTAAAAACTCCTGAAACCCCGCCTTCAGGAAGTGATCACAACATGGCTCCTCTATTAACCCTTTAATGTTTTTTGCCCAGGTGTTTTGTACAGCTGAATGGTTGCCACGGGAGATTTCAAATATTTCTCAAACATGCATGAAATAATCAAAGCAACAATACATGTATGTTTTTGATGAGGGAAGAACATTACAACAAGATGTGTAGCTCAAAAAAGTCAATTTTACATAACACCGCCCCTTTAAAACGCCCCATGTGAGACGGCTCCATGTTGGTACCAAACATAATGTATTAATGTATGCATTAATAAAAATGTAACAATAACAAAACAACAAACTTCATATGAGCCTTTGAGTTTTAATTAAGGTCCAATGGTGAACATGGATTCATTACAAAAACATTCTAAGTATTTGGGACGTCCCCAAAACATGGAGCCCTGGGCTACTGCCCTTACAAGCCCCTTCTGAAGTACAGCCTCTTTTCAGAGGGTTTTACCAGAAAAATCCCTGTAGATCAGTACTTTCTAAAATAATCACACCAGCAAATACAACTAATCCACTTTATAAGTTACTTTTCATCCATTCCTCACTCTGCAGTGAAGATTAGTTCTGGGTTGTTGTTTTTTTTTTTTTAATTCTCTTAGACTTTTTAGTTTTTTTTCCATTATTTTTGTTTTGTTTCCCCAGCGTCCTATGTTTGGGTCTTCCTTCCTTCTACCTCTGTCCATGTCACCTCAAGCGCTCAGTAGACGGTCCTTGTTTCCTTTTGCTTGGGCAGAAGTGCTTGACATTGTTTTCTGCTGTTTGTTCAGCTGTGCACAGTGAAGTCCTGTTTTCTGCCTCTGGCTTGTTGTTGGGGAATCAC
Source organism: Xiphophorus couchianus (assembly GCF_001444195.1). Taxonomy (NCBI): domain Eukaryota; kingdom Metazoa; phylum Chordata; class Actinopteri; order Cyprinodontiformes; family Poeciliidae; genus Xiphophorus; species Xiphophorus couchianus. The sequence continues at coordinate 6,434,382 of NC_040234.1, read as the reverse complement.
ATTGTGCTCCAGTACTTTTCGGTTAGCCAAATGAATTTAAAATGAAGATTTCTCACTGCCAATAAATTTGGTTATTCATTACAAAGGAATATAACAAAACTTGCTATTTGAGAAAACCATCTCCATGGTACGATGAGTAAATAAGCCGGTTTTTAAACCCACATTAAATAAAAATCAATTTATTTTTCTAAGGTGAACACTTACTGATGGTTTTCTGCCGCTACCATGTCCAACTCATTTGTACCTCATACCATGTCGCCATTAAGGCGGTAAAGTGTGAGTTTCACCCATCTCTGCCATGTCTTGAGAAGAGTTGTAAATCCTTTTTTCTCGCGCAGCTGTGTTAGAAGCGTGGCTCTCAGGTGTGAGACTAACACGCTCGTCGCATTTTAATCATCTCTGGATGTTGTTATAAAATGAGGAGGGAGGAACGGAGATGAGAGGCTAAAGAAAAACTAACAGGAAGTCAGAAGTACGGGAAAAGAAAAAAAACGTTGCGACTTTTCTTTTGATGTCCTCAGCCTCAAAGCCCAAGAAAGTGCAGTTAATTATGAATCAATAATATATTTTATTAAAACATATGAAGTGAAAATGTTAATAAATAAATTTTTTGCAATTTGGTTGCCACAATAGGGGAACAAATGCTTCCTTTCCCCAGTTACTTCCTCTTGCTCCTCCAGGGAGACACTGAGCCTCCCAATGACAAGTAGGAAAAAAAGGCCATTCTGCCCGGTAACAGAAAAACGCCTACAAGTAAAAAAAAAAATTTCCTCTCTATTCTCTACATTTTTCTACAGTTTTGATAATAAAACATTGACAACCACGTATAAGTGTTTTTGTTTGTTTGTTTGTAACTGTGCTACCTCTGAGTATTTCTGTCTCTAGAGGAAATAGTGTCAAAAATGATTTTTTAAACCCCTTTTTACAGAAAATGTAAAAAGGATTTTTTTTTTTCAGTTATTTTAAATATTTCTTTTCAGTAATGGTAAGTTTCATATTAAATGAAATCTGTGTCAAAGGGAGTCACGGAGCCATAAGAAATGTTTTTGTTTGCAGTAATCAGAGAATCATAATTAAGAGAGAGGAAGATTATGGGTTTTCTTCCTGTCACGATGACAAATTTTGCTGGACGGTAAATTGTCCCAGAAGTTATTGTGATAAACGATTATATTGTTGTTTTGAGACCATCTCCAAGTAATATAATGGTAATAATGTTATAAAAAAGCAAGAACACATTCTCAAAGATCAATAAACTTTAAATTCTAATGAACATTTAACACTGGAACTGGAAGACATTTGAAATATCCAAAATAAACAAAAACAACAGAAATAACAAATAAAATGAATTATGAACAAAGTGATCTTTAAAAAAAAGGATAGTTGTGCTCAAAGCACCAGACTGAAGACTTTTATCATTCAGTTTTTGGTAGAAAGAGAGAAAAAAGAGGAAAGCAATAAATCAAGCAAATGAAAATTATTGAGTTTTCTTTTAATTTATCATGAAATTAATTGATTTATTGTTTATTTTGACTGGCCTAATTACTGACATAGATTGGTATTTAAATTTGGGGTTTAAATATTCTAACTTATTGAATGGGTCAATATGTAAAAAACAAAAGCCTATCCTGTAAAAAACACAAAAACGTCAACATTACTTTTTTGTAACAGATAAAATATTGTAGCACCTTGGACTTATGGTTGTTGTTTTTAAAAAGTTATTAATTGAAGTTTATTGTGTTTAAGTTTTGAGGTTTCACATATCTGAAAATAAAATAATAATAATAATAATAATAATAATAATAATAATAATAATAATAATAACACACAATCACCTTTGTTCTTCCTAAATAATTAAATTCAGGTGAGATGCATGTTGACTGCAATGAAAATTGAACAGGACTTCATTACAGTACCGGTAATTGTTTGAAATTTGGGGTTTAATTTGGGCTGATTGGACCAGATCACTGTGAACAGTTGTACTCACAGATTTTTTCACTTTATTTTTTCCCTTTAACCCAAGTTACATGTTTTTCTGCTGCAGGAGGAAACCAGGACAGGAACAGGAAACCCAACAAAAACTACAAAAGGAAATGTTCCAACAAAAGTTCCCACCAAGAGTCAGCAGTGTTAGGTGCTTCATCTCCTATCCTACCTTACATATCATCTGTTTGATTTATTCAAATCTTTTTTTTGTCAATGTAGATCAAACGGTACTCTGGAATACTAGTTATTATTTAGATTTCAAACTTGAGTCACTTCCACAGCTTCGTGTTTCTGCGAATGATGAATTTCATTCATTGCGTAAAGCAAAAGACAAAGCCAGAACGGCATGTATAGTACAAAAATGTTTATTTAGTAACAGTTTTTTTGTAAACACTTGAGGTAAATTAACATTTACATCAACTTGTCTTTACAAATAGCATCATTCATACACAAGGCACTTCTCTTGTTTTAAGACGGCGTTTGAAAACAGATTGCAGCTGTGAGCGTCGTGAGATGGTTCCTTCTCCCTGATGGGCCAGAGACATCATGCTCCGCATGAAAAAAATAAATGAAAAAATACTGTTAGTGGAAAGAGAGTTTCAAGTAGTCACGGGGACAACGCTCTTTGAACCCAACATCCTGTCAGGGTTGCGGGATTGGGGAAGGGCCAGCTGCCCGTTCTCTCTGAACGGGCAGGGCTGTCTTGATATGTGACGTCTGACCGGAGTCCCAGCAGGTTTGTGGGAACACATTAACTAAACAAACACAAAAATATTCCAGCTGTTTTTGTTTTTCTCTCCTTTTTCAATGTCCGGACACTTTGCTATCAGTGCGTGAGACGAATGAGCCTTTTGGTAGTATTCCTATGTCTGTGAACAGTTGTGGTTTTTAAGACTTTTCACCTTGTCATTAGCAGTCTTGCGTCACATTACATCTCTCCGCCTCTTAATACTGTTAGCTCTGTTACTGTAGAGGAGCACCTTTACTTCCTAAATGTGCAAGTACCGACTTCTAAAATGTAAACGTTAAAAATCATAAATAATAATAATAGCAAAAAAGCGAGTCTTTCTGGTGCTTTTTTTTTTAAATTGAAGTTACAAAGGTTGTTTTAGCTTTGTGTTTTATCCTTGCATAGTTTTATACCTATCCTTATACCTATAAATAAGGTATACTATGCTTGGACTATACAGTAACATGATTTTGTAGCGTCTCTACTTTGCTGAAAAATGTCCTCCTTCACCCTGTTCCTACTCCTGTCCCTCACTGCAGCTGCTGGCTGTGCAGACGACATGTGAAATACTGCCTACATAAAATAGTATTAAAGGAAGGAGTTTCATATTTTTGAAGTGAAGTTCTGTTACATGACTAACTACAGCAGCATATAACCCACTTAGTCTCTTCATTTAGTAAGTCCTCATGAGTTGGTCCTGAAGGTTGAACATCATGTCTAGTCTAATATGGGACAAGACCAAATTATATGTCCATTGTATTAAAATAACTCTGACATCAAAAATGTCAGTGGTTTATGTAAACACTGTTTTATGAAGAGTTAAATCATTTTCACGTCTTGCAATATCAACATAGGAAATGGAAGTCGAAGGCAGTGCACCACCAATTATCTTCATGTTCAAAATATGTATTAATCCTGGAATATCTCAGGTGTTTGTTGCAGTTTAAGCCAGTGTTTTTCCTTTTTATAGTGCTTTACTTTTATATTATTTACATTTAACTATGAAACTGTGCTTAGTTCGCTGTACACATCTCACATAGGAACGCCACTGGTGATGTGTCAACTCTGACCTCCATTTCAGGTGTAAAAAAAAATCAGCAGTTTAAATAGCCATTGATTACTAATAGGAACCGTTTTAAGGTTGCTAAAATAGCATTTACATAAACTGTTACGGCATTTCGAGATTTGAGCATTTTTAAGACGGTAGAAGATTGGGGATTATGTCTTTTTGGATTAGCTAGTTGTTAGTTCAGCCTAGCTTCTGCCACTGAGGCTGACGCTAGCTAGTAGCTTCTGCCACTGAGGCTGACGCTAGCTAGTAGCTTCTGTCTCCAGAGCTTGGTAATGTGAATTTATACTGATGAATATGCCTTGAGACTTATCTATTGCAAGTAAGTTAACTGCTTAAAAAAACCTTTAGCAGAACTTCACTTTTAAATCCTTAACTGTCCCTCTAATTCTTCATTGTGCTATTATGCTCAGTAACATGTCAAGTACAGATCAGGTTTTTCACTCAGGTGCGCCGGTGAGGGGCTCGTGACAATATACCGTAGATTAAGGTTAATGTAAAGTGAAACGGCATTTTGAAAATGCTTGCTGCGTGAGCAACCAAACAAGACAGTGACACACCACATACACAGAAGTGCGTGGCGGTTGATGAGTTAACATCTCAGGTTCTCTGAAGGTGTCCAAGTATCGCGACGAGCACAAGAGAAATAAAAAGCATTAGTGGGGGGTACTGCACAACAGCGTTTCAAAAACGCACAACAGCTGTTTTTGTTTTTTCTTTTTAATCTGAGTTGCTGCTCAGTCAAAAACTGACTACTACAGGGATGGGGTATGTGAGTAAAAGTCAATTCGGTTTCTTAAAAAAATAGCACTTTTCAGAATAAAACTAATGAAGAAGCACATGAAGTGTGTAACAATAAAAAAATAATGGAGCTTCCAAGGTTGCTATTGTTGTTCAGGTGTGATTAAAAAGGTAGTTGTGGGTATATGGGGGAAAGAAATTACCCACCCAAATAACTACAAAATACTTGTTACAAATCCTTAACCAAAACCCTCTGGGATGCTATATTTTGAATATCATGTTGCCTGGTGTATTTTTGGATTATATTTTAAACGTTTTTGGCATGCAATAACTTTGTGCAATATATTTTTTACTTATGTTGACTGAAAGCAGAGTCAGGTAACCATTTTCTCTGAGAGGACAAGGTCAGTTATGGGAATCACTTGGTTAATTTTGACCTGCATTGTTTTTTTTATTTATTTTTCCTTCATCCTGATTGTTAAATTTTTAAAACATTGGCAAAAGAGATACATAGTGGATTTAGGGTAAAACTAAGTTAGTGTGCCAGTGCATCGGTGAGTTGTAGGACTACACTTTCTGCAATAATCTGTCTTGAAAACAATTATGTTGTCACATCTTGTTAAAAAAAACATCTACAACCTTTTAATGTGACATTGATTCAGAGTCTTTAGTAAACCCTCATAGTGAACAATAAGTCACCTAACATGGGGGCGTGCTGTGGTGGCGCAGGGGGTTAGCACGCCCCACGTTTGGAGGCCTTAGTCCTCGACACGGACGTCGCGGGTTTGACTCCTGGTCCCGACGACCTTTACTGCATGTCTTCCCCCTTCTCCTTCCCTGTTTCCTGTCAGCCTACTGTAGAAAAATACAAGCCACTAGCGCCGTTAAAAACTCTTCGGAGAAAATAAATAAAAAAATAAAAATAAAAAAAAGCTAACATGAATTGCAATAACATAACATAGAGCACTGACATTTTGCTTCCTGCAGCTGAAATGCAATTTTTCATTCACTATTAGGCCGTATCAAAGAAAACCAGGGTTTTTAAGTTTTCTAAAGCACTAAAATGTTCTCTTATACCCCTCCTACTATTTAAATCATCTTAATGAAATCTCAGAGAAAGTGCCAAAGTGACCGGTGCTTTCTCTCCCACTTGTTGCTGTGCACTGCTGGGCAGCTGGCCAAGACAAAGCCACTACACGTTTCCCTCACTTACAGAAAAGTATCATGGTATTGGAAACTGAAATCAGCACCAGCAATCCCTCTTATGAAGGCAGTTCTGTTCTAAAACGACAACAAGTGGCATGCCTGAAGCGGCTGACCGGATAGGCTTGCTACCTGAACAGATAGTCAAGCTAATAACCAGCTTTAGATGACGTGGACATAGCGTTATTTAATGTCAGAATCTCATCATCTTCACACAGACATTAGGAAAATATGTCAGTTTGCACCAACAAATAAGAGTGAAGCACCACTAAGTCTTCCACCAAACCACGTTTCTAAAATGTGCCTTTAACAACATAGAATTTTACCTTCTGCTTTTTGTTAAAAGGTGTGATCATACTTTTTGTGCACAGTCTTAACAAACCTTACATAAGCAGCTCTACAATTCACCGATTGCACTAAAAGGCTACAGCTGGAGACGATAGTATTTGACCCAAGACTCTCAACACCACCCTGAATCCCCAGAGTCCGACACCCTTCCCGGTTCTCACGTGGTGGCAGCTGTCGCACTTACAAATGAAAACCTGTCTGTTATAGCTAATGACTAGTAAATTTAGTTTGCGTTAGGCCATGGGATCAAATATTTGAAAGCCAGAAAAGGACTTAGATTGGTGGGGCTAGGGAGCGATGGGTGAAGTCGGACCCTTCTGTCTGGGGAAGTGATTCCATACTAGCAGCTACATTTTATGCTGATTTGCTTTCCTGCCTCTTGTTACTTTGTCTTTTTGTATTTTTCTTAGATCTGGTTCCTACCTAAAGCAAGAATGTAATGCTTTCCTTGCGTGTTTAACAATCAGTGTTTGAGGGCGTGGTAGAAGGAAGCCGGAGGTGCTGTTGGAGGGGTGGGGGGACCCTAAAGGGCCAAAGCACTTCTAGACAGCCAGGTCGCTTGGCCTGGCCCTGACGTTGCTGCTCTTGCTCGCCCGGCTGAGCCGCCGAGGGTCTGTACTGGCCATGTGCGGAGGCTCGTGCATCTCCACCGTCGTGATGGTGCGGTGGACCTCCTTCTGTGTGTTGTTGCCTCCTCCGCCGCCTCTGTCGGTGGCTGGGCTGCTGCCGCCGGTGCTGCCTGAGGCGGCGTTGTTGGTGGTGTTGGCATTGCTGTTGGTGTTGTTGCTGGGAAGAAGCAGCGCAGCACCAGCCGGCATCTGCTGCTGTTCGTTCTCATTGTTGGCAGAAGAAGACGAGGATGGCGACGGGGAACCCATCTCCCGAGTCTGCTGCTCGGTGGCCAAGTTGGCCCAGTTCTGCTGCGTGGCCAGCCTGTGGTTGTTGCTGATGTAGTACTGAGAAGGGGAAGAAGACTGGCGAAGGGACTCTTCCTGCTGAAGGTCACCCATCTTGAACTCCGCTGCTGAAGCCATTGCCGCCGGCTTTACAGGTGGCAAGAACGCCCCGCTGCCTGCCGTCACATCTATGTAGTTGGGAGGGTAGCTGAGGCTGGATGGGACAGTTCTGGAGACTGAGGCCAAACACTGAGGCTCTTCAGCGTCGGTGCGCTGCAGCGACTCGCTGTCAGGGACGAACTCATTCGTCATGCCCTGCTTGAGTTTCTTCCATCCGAGGTGATAGATCTCTAACAAATTCAGCAAAAGAGACACGCAAGCCACCACAAGCATAAATATAATAAAAATGGTCTTTTCAGTGGGCCTTGATATGAAGCAGTCAACAGTGTTGGGGCACGGCCAACGTGCGCATTTGTACAGGGGCCTCAGCTGGAAGCCATACAGGAAATACTGGCCCAAAATGAAACCCACTTCAAACAGGGTCTTGAAAATAATATTGAACACGTAGGTGCGCAGCAGCGCACCTCTGATGCGGATTTTGCCGTGCTCGTCTCTGATGGGCGGCTTCTCCTTCTTCCCGCCGCCTCCAGAGTCGCCGCCGTTTCTGTAAAGGAGTTCCTTCTCCTCTTGGAACCTGTTCGCTTTGCGCATCTCCTCCTCCTTCTCTTTCCGCTTCTCCTCCATGCGGACGATGTGCAGCACGTGGCCCAGGTAGATGAGGGTCGGCGTGGACACGAAAATGATCTGCAGCACCCAAAAGCGGATGTGCGAGATGGGGAAGGCCTCGTCGTAGCAGACGTTCTCGCAGCCGGGCTGCTGGGTGTTGCAGGTGAAGTCGGACTGCTCGTCGCCCCAGACCTCTTCGGCCGCGGTGCCGAGCACCAGGATCCTGAAGATGAAGAGGACGGTCAGCCAGACTTTGCCGATGACTGTTGAGTGCTCCTGAGCATTCTCCAGCAGCCGCCCCAGAAAGCTCCAGTCGCCCATGCTTCCACGTTTCTAGCCTACGGAGAAAGTACAGGCTGGGGTGGAGTAAAAATAAAAAAAAGAAAGAGGACAGAGGAAGAGATTATGTCAAGAGAAACAAACGACCAATGACTCTTGAAACAGCTTCAAGGGACGAAGGCTCTTACCCTGAACTGAGACACTGTACATAGACACATACAACAACTGTTGGCATAAAACCGTCTATACCACTGAATACCTATCAGAAGAGGATCTGAACACAAAGCTGCAGCCTTTCAATACAGATGCTGGTATACTGTAAAAGCCACCTGTGTGATTGAAGCCCAGTTCATTGGCTTTTCTCTCTGTGTCTGTGTCAGGCCCTGTCTCTGTCTCCCACCTGCTCGCTCCGCTGCCCAGCAGGCATGTGCTGAGATCGACATTATTATGTTCGAAAACAGCATTTAGCAGAGATGGGGCTCTGGGATGCCACAACGTGCACACACACACACACACACACGCACACACACACACACACACACACACACACACACACACACACACACACATACACGCCATACACACATTTACACATCCCTCCCTCCCCTCGCCCCAGTCTCTGTCTGGTGTAACACACACACAAAATCTGCCTGAACCATATTTAAAAAATCTGTTACTGTATTTTTGACATAAGAATATTAAGCACTAAGATCTAACATGTTATTAAAACTCAAAATAGAAATTTAAAATAGGCTCAACATGTAAATATATCTTAAATAGCATTTTAGTTTGACGCGTCGTGAAAATGTTCAAATGATCTCCTGTTACTATTTTCTAGGGCCAAAATTGATGAATTCAGATTTTTCTGGTAAATAAATAGGAGCCAGCGTAAAGAGTCGTTTTTAATCGATTCGGTTTCAACGGCCTACAACTATCTCAATCATTGTCTGAAATCTTAAATCAACTATTTCCAGTGGCTTTTAAAACTGTGTATTTCAACAGGTATTTTTGCCAGCAGTTTGAAATGAACATGTAATAAATTGAGAAAATGGCAAAAAATCTGAATCAAAACTAAATTTGAGAGAAAACACTTACTGAAAACCTCTTGAATTAAAGGTGACAAATCCATCGACTAAGGTTCACAACCCGTTTGACACCTAGAAGAGAAAGCATTCGTCGAACATCAAATTACTGAGGCCTTTCGAGTCTTTGCAATAAAAAGCTGGACTCACACCGCAGTTGAACACTAAAGTACAAAACAACATCAAGAAACAGGAAACGGATGATTACTGAAGACACTCTGCTTGTTACCTGCTGTAAACTTTGCAAGACATAAAGGAATCCCACAGAGGTTACCCTCACTGGGTCAGGAAGTTTTCCTTTCCACTTTGCGGTAACTTTTCACTGGCAAAACCTCAAATTCAGCAAAGTTTAGCGGCATTTAAGGCCCACCAGCCGAACAGAGTCAGGTTCAAATACAAAGGCATACGTGCCAGACTCACAATGCAGAGTGTGCCAGAGTGCCCAGACTCCCTTTAAGCGCCACAAGCTTTGTCAGGCCGTTTTGTCCCTCAGTTGTTCAGTAAAACCCCGGAGCTGCTCTTAATTACCTTCAGATTTCTTCATTAACTCCCTCCTGACGACCAGAGGGAGGGAGAGTTTCGGCTCGTTTGTCCGTCATACCTTTGAAGATGTCAAAGTGACACAGGAAGATGAAATCCATCAGCCCGTCAGCGGTGGCATGGTCGGAAAAGCGTCGAGACCTCCTGCTGAGCGGCTCCCCGAAGTCTTACTTCTCTGATAATTTCATCAGCTCTTTTTTTGTTTTAAATGTTGCCGCAAAAAGAAAAAAAAAAAAAAAAAACCACTCACGGACTAACTTTTCCAGCTCCCTGGTCTGTCCTGGGGCTATAAGTAGTTTATCGTATTCTCGTAACAGTAATATAATAAGAAGAAGAAAAAGTTGCCCTCTGTTTGTTGTCAGTTTATGGAGCGTCGGCCTGGAGACGCAGATGTTGCTCGGTTAAACGGAGCTGGGACCCTTTTCCACCCATGTCTGGGCTGTCACACTATGTGACCATGCATGAGTGAATCCACGGAGTCATCTGCCTGTCCCGTCTCACACCACGCCCCGTGTCAACATACACCCCCATCCGCCCCCCCAACCCTCCACCCAAAAATAACTCTGCGGGCAAAAAATTAAATAAATTATTATTATTATTATTATTATTATTATTATTATTTTTAATAATAAAAAATAAATAAATAAATAAAAACAAAAATAAAACAATTTTTTTTAAAGAAAAAAACTGCTTTGGGATTACTGCAATAATAAGATGAATACAGAGATACATGTCGTGATCTTGCTTGACCTCAAGATATTAATATCTTGTAATTAAAAAGTTGCATTTAAAAACTAACATAACAACAAGGGATGCACCGATTGCAGTTTTCTGGCCGATCGCCTGCCAATTCCAACTTTGACCGATGCCGATTTTTTTTCTGTCTTTCTTTCTTTCTTTTTTTGTCTGAAAACATTTGACATGACCTGTCAGGAAGTCCTCTCTAATGGAAGAGCAAAAGGGAACAGTGGCTGATTTTGAGACTTACGCAAAGGTAGACATCTTTGCGTCGGCGGAGAAGATCGGTTTCTCTTGTATCAGTAAATCTCCCAAAAATAATTTAAAAAAACATCTGAGCCAATGTTTTGGCGCACTCCTATTATGAACCTATTATGAACCATAAAGATAAACATTGCGATGTAGCATTTAGTCAAAGTGTGACCCCCAACCACGGATTTCAGAACACCTTGTGTAATGAAAGAGCGTATTCTCCACTACAAAAATGAATACATACACAACGAACCACACAGGTAGAGGTCATGATGTACCCTCGAACTAATGCTTGACCCTCAACTTCCTTTTTTCATATACTTAATACCTTGAAATGATACTATCTGATCTTCTCCAACACCAAACAAATGAGCAAAAGAAGAAAAAAAGAGAAGAGTCGAGCAGTTGTGTTTTCACTAATTTATGAAAAATTTCTCAAAAGAAAAAACAAGTTGAAGGATCAAAGTGCAAGGGTACAAGATATCTCATACAAAAATCACAATCCGAAGCATCTCATTGGTTCATTTCTCTCTGCTAGCGTTGCATAGCTGTTAGTATCCAACTGTTACATTACTGTGGAAGCAAGGTCAGTTTTAAAGTCTGCAGTGATGGGGAAAAAAAATGTACACCAGGAAGTCAAAGGTAAGAGCGGGTTTACAATTCTTTTTTTTTAACAACTCTAAAATCCCCAGAGTGCAACACTGTGCAAACTCCAAACAACAGCATCAGCCAGAGCTGTTACACAACCAAACCACGCCGAGCGTCACTTTCTATAACAGAGGAATTTACACGTCTAATTGGCGCCGGCGCATCTCACTTAGCGGTCATTGCGCACCAGCCGGGTGTCCGTTTCGACAGACAGATGCGACTAATCCGTGACGTCTATTCCTGGACGGAGGGACGACGAAGACGTGTTTGGGTTTGAGATTTGTCTTAATTGGGAGGCCGAGCTGTGATCAGAGCGCCGGCTAAAATAAGGCTGATACATTTAGTACCCACGGTACCCACATGACGTGAAGACAAGAAGAATGGACAAAAGCGATAAATGGATCCACGGAACCAGTTGGCAACATCTGCATTTGTAAAGAAAAGCTTTGAATTTAGGCAAACCAAACATTACAAAGAGCCAAAAACTCATATTTATACATAGCTACACGCATGACAGACGCTTATTTGATTCTCTATTTAGTTTGAATGTCAGATACAGCTCAGCCCATTGTGATGGAGACCAGGGGCTCCATCCCTAATAAATGATTATTGATATTATATTTATTTACAGAACAAATGCTTTTTGTTTCAGCTCTTTATTTCAGTTACATTGACGTTTATTTAAACATTCTTTCAGGCAGAGGGACTGGCCATCCTTCCTGGACAGGGGGAATGTGGGGAAATGTCAGTTTGTTTCAATTTGAGGCCAATTGTTTGAGTCTTACCTTTCAGGGTGTGTCTCCTCGGCAGGGTGGAGCAGCAAAGGGAGCTCCAGGTGCTGTTAAAAAGCTCCTGGAGCGTACTGTTTTCAATTAAGAGGGGTAATGCTCTGAAGAGTTATATTAAGTTACATTTAATCTTTGATTGATTTTAGTTCTAATAATTTGCATGCATGTAAATATTTATTGGTACCATTTAGTTTTGTGTTAGGTTTGTGTAAATAATTATTTCTTGTTTTGTTTTGTCATACCTTTACTTGGTATGAGTGTTGGAATTGCCCAAAGTATAAAAGCCAGCTTCTTTGTCTCACTGTAAAAAATAAAAATAAAAAAAATAAAAGGGTGTCGGTGTAACTGTGACCTACAGCTCTAAGTAAATCTACATCGACTGCATTTTGTTGCCTTGCCTCCTTCCTGAATGCAGAGCCTCCGCCGGTCAAAGTGACACCCATCAAAATAATTCATACTCCTGGAAGATTTAGATTTCAAATCGTTTCCATTCATCCAAGACGTTTGTTTGTGTCAAGAAATGACACAAAAGATAATACAACAATGTATAAGGAGGATCAGTTTTTGAAAAAGCAGTCTTTTAGTTGTATTTCATTAAAATAATCTCAGTGATCAATGGAAAAGTATTTAATCGCTGGCCAACCTTTTGCATGTTCCCAGAACTGTTTTGTTGCTCGATCTTTGATAAGCTCCAAATCTTCTAGTTTGGATGTCCTCCTTACCGTCACCCTAATCTCAAGGTCCCCAAACATTAAAATGACTTCAAGTCAGTGGAATCATATTTGTAAAAATGATCAGATTATTTTAAACCTAAATCTACCAGGGTTATGGGTAATTTAGCATTTAACTGTACATATTTCTGAAAACACTGTTCATCTGTGCAAACTTTGCAAAAGTATTCACGTTGCTTAAATTCTCACACAATTTGTCACATTACAACCACAAACCGCTTAGTTGTGAAGCATGGTGGTGGCAGTATCATGCTGTGGGTTTAGGACAGCTGGCTGATGGGTAATAGTGGGAGGAAATCAATTAGAGGCCATCAAAAGACTCGAGACTACAGCACAATCTCATTTAAGAAGCACACATTTTCATGTGTTTGAAAAGGCCCAGTCAAAGTCCACGAAAGCCAAATAATAATTTAGGGAAAGACATGAAAACTGATGTTCACAATCACAAAATGTATACACCTGTTTGGTATAAAAGTCCAATAAAAATACATTGACGTTTGTGGTTGTATGACAAGACGTGAGAAGTTCAAGTGGAATGAATTGTTTTGTAAGACGCAAAAAAAAAAAAAAGATAAAAATCTATTGGTTTAAGAACATTATAATCAGGCAAAAGCTAAAAGATGAATTTGGTTGATTAAACTGGAAACATGACAGCTCTACTCTGTATCTGGAGCTCATCGTCCCTTTTCTCTGTCCAGGATTCATTTTTTCACACCTTCACTATTAACATTTGATTGAACACCAGACTGATAGGCAGCTTTCTTCCTGAATCTGTTCAAATGCTCTTTATATTATTGCACCTTTTTTTTTTTTTGTTGATATTTCATATTTTAAAAAAGGGAAATGCTGTCTGATTTTGTCTTGTATTTCGGTCACAAAAGAAACAACAACAAAAAAACAACAACATTTGATTGATTTTAGTCTCCTAACAAAGTGAAACGCCTGCATTCTTCTCAGTTAAATTCTTACACACAAAAACGTAAACGTGAAAAGACGATTTAGTCAACGCAGCTACATTTTTAACCAATCCGCCTTTGATCAATAGCCGTGAAAAGTAGATTTCCCTTTAATTAATTCTCGCCTCTTCTCATTGTTCACCACTAGATGTCAGTGTAGGCTCATTCTCCTCCGTAGCAATAGCGCCTTTAAACTTTTGTTACAGCTTCGGGCTTCAACCAGAAGTCAAACACATATCTCTCTAGTGTAATAATAATAATAATAATCATCAAGGTATCACTTGGTATTTTGCAATCTGCTGGGGTTTTCCGTGAGAACAAATTATTATTTAACTTCTTATAAGCAGCTTCGTGCTGGTTCTTAATCTATCGGGATTCTTGGCAAAATATTCTCTACCCAAAACATTGTTATTGCACATTTGATATCTAGTCAAATATTGAGATTACAGCAAGAGGTCCTTCTGGCTTTAAAGCAATTTTTAAAAATTGTAAACTAATATTTGTTAAACTGCTTTGATTGTTACTAGGTAAGTGGCTAGGTAGAACTCAAACTAAACTAAAAACGAAAAAAAACTCAGCTGTGAACAGCACTACAGTGCATGAGTGGAAAATGTAAGGTCACGCGTGAAAAAAATTACAAAAAATACCGCCGAGGTCCAATTCCCTCGGGTCGACACGAGTTCTGCTGCAGGTTAAGACGCAGAACTAAAACTTTCCCACAGGAATACAGACTCTGTATCCCACTAGACGGCTCTAATGGAGGTCCACAGATGGATCTAAAGTCCATCCCTCTCGTCGCTCTTCAGCACACGGTCTTGTTGCTGGACGAATCAGTGGAGGACGACAACAGCCTCTCGTTCTTCTTGTTGTCCCTCGACACGCTCTCCGCGTAGGGGTGTTTCCTCTTGCTCGACCGGTCCATGCACCTCAGGAGTGCCTTGACGATGAGGTAGAACAGCTCGGCCACGTTCAGCACCATGCAGGTGGCCGAAGAGGCCACCATGAAGATGGTGAAGACCGTCTTCTCCGTCGGTCGGGAGATGAAGCAGTCCACCTTGTTGGGGCAGGGCCACTGCTCACACTTCACGAGCCGGGGCATCCGGAAGCCGTCGTAGACGAAGTACAGCGCGTACATGAAGCCGCCCTCAAAGATGAGGCGGAAGAACAGGCTGCAGGTGTAGGTCCACCAAAGAGGGCCCGTGATGGGCAGACGCCTTTTTTTCAGGGTCTCCAGGTCGGAGTTTTCGGTGCGGTTGGAGGCCAGAATGGTCCTCTTGTCGCCGCGCTTCCTGTACGCGACGTGCATGGCGACGAGCAGGGCCGGCGTGGAGACGAAGATGAGCTGCAGGCACCACATGCGGATGTGCGACACGGGGAAGAAGTGGTCGTAGCACACGTTCTTGCAACCGGGCTGCTGCGTGTTGCACGTGAAGTCTGACTGCTCGTCGCCCCAAACGCTCTCGGCGGCCAGGACCAGGATGGTGATGCGGAAGATGAAGAGGACGGAGAGCCAGATCTTCCCGAGGCTGGTGGAGTGTTTGTTGACGCCGCCCAGCTGGGCGTAGAGTGCCCCCCAACTCATTGCGGTGTCGTGGTCCGTGGAAGCTCCTGTAGGGGTCAAAGGAAGGTATCGGCTGAGTAAACCTTGCTGGCGTACTGAGCCCACTCAGAAAACTGGACCTGTCCTGATGTCTCTGACCACTGTGTACAAAAAACACCGCCATCATCATCACATGAAAAACAAGACGGCCTTAAACAGACTTTTGGACATGTAGGAATGGTGTATTTTAAAGTCAAACTATCACAACTTCAGAGACGTAATGTCTCTATATGACAAGCCAAGCTAGCATTTTGACAACAGTTAGCTTTAGCAACCATTCAAGACTGAAATGTAGAGACATCCGGGTTAACTGAGCAGGTCGTTACGTAAAAGTGGCAATGGTGCCATTTAAACACCGGACTTTACAAAGATTCACTTCATTTAAAAAAAATACGTTTTATTTCAATATTGTTTTATAAATATAAAACAATATTGAAATATTATAAATATAAGAACAAATTGCACTATTATCAAAAATATAAAAGCTTATCACCTCAAGTATCTTGGTCACGTGACCGTCTATCAGACCATGAAGACATTTACCGTCAGGTTCAAATGTTATGAACTTAAGCTAATGTGCTAGCTGGATATTGTTCAGATAAAGGTACGCTGAGCTTGTTTACATCATATTGTACCGCACTGACACACATATGGTGCAGTTAAAACAAAAGACTTCAGATATCGAAAGTGGCTTATAATGACGCATTAAGACTTTTGTTAAAAAGTCCCACATGGACCAGTTTATGTCTGGCTCTTTAATCATATTTATTAACCTGTTTTCAGACTAAACGAGCCTAATTATGCTATTGTTGACTAACGTTATACGGTGCATACTTTTGAAATACTTGAAATACTATACTTTTGAAAACATTGGTCTGCCTCCTAAAAGATTAGGGATCTTTTTATGTATTTTATGTCCTCATACCTCCTTTATTGTTACTATTATTAATTTATTTATGTCATTTGAACTGCGAGTCTGTAATAAAGCCTAACTATGTACAACTCTATTAAGTCAGAAGTAATAAAAGGCTTAAAACACGGTTAAAAAAAACAATATTACACAAGAACACTAATTGCGTATTGAACGAGATCTACATTAACTTTCACGGTTAGTATTACTTTGTATTGTAATGTTATTTCGTATTTTAGAACAGAATCCTACCAAATACTAACTTCTCAATCAATGAAATGTTGATTGAAAATGATCAAAACAATTAAAAATATTGGGGGGGGGAAGATGGGAAAAAAAGAGATCCAACCTTCGTTCCCCACACTTACCTTCCTGCAAGGTAACTTTGCCCTGTTTGTCCTATAAATCAAGATGAAGGTTTTTCCCATGAAGAAGGAGAAGTAGTTGGTCCTAATGTCCTGCGCGGCGCGGCAGAATGAAGAGTGTTTGCCGACGAGCGCCGTCGCGTCTTTGCGCAGCGCAGAGTGAGGCGCACCTGAGTCTGCGGAGGCTTTCCATAATCCTTTCCCTCCTGTAGACAGAGAGGGAGGCAGGGAGGAGCCAGGCCGAGGCTCAGCGTGGGGTCAGAAACATCTGAGGTCCCAAGAGATTCATGGCTGATAGGAACAGCTCCACCTCCTAATTATTTAACTGGGTTAAAATATTTGTAGGCTAATTAAATTAAATACAGCTGTATCCTTTTGTCTAACCCTTTTAGACACTTTTGCAATATTTAATATTGCATATTTTTGCTTGTGTTACTGGTAATGGCATCAGGTTTCCCAAACGTCCATGACGACATTTAATTTCTTATTGAACCTCTAAACCACTGAAAATGTACACATGGACTATACAATAGGAGCTTCTGTCCAGACTGATGGCAACACGCTTTAATTTAACCTCAAAATGTTTAAATCTTGAGGTTAAATTAGTCTTGTTAATACAAGGTGATACATCTGACTACCTTTTCTTATGAGCCTTGGGTCATTTGTTTTCATGTGTCCTGGTTTATTTATATTCGTTAGGGCTTGCCATATTCAGTTCATTTCTCTGAGTTTATTTTTGTTCCAGTGGTGTTGCAGTATCAGCTCCTTCCTTTGGGTTTAGTTACTTAGTTTATTTTTTGTGTTTTGCTCTTTGTGCATTTGAATTTAGCTCTCTTAGGTCAATGTTTTCACCTTGGTTTGTCGTTTCTTTCCCTCAGTTCCCCCCGTGGCTTTCTCTCCCTGCCTCATCTCCTCTGATTAGTTCACCTGCCTCCTTCTTCATCCCCCCCCCCAGTATGTCAGCTCACTGGTTTTCGCTGAATCTTTCCATTACATCACCTGTTCTCTGTCCTGGTCTTTCTGCAAATTACCTTGTGAGTTTTCCTTTTTTTTGTTATTAAAATACTCTGTTTCAAATTATATATGTAGCATACTATTATCACTTTCTTCAACGTTAACCTTGTTGTGACGAACTGACTGACGATGTAAAACAGATACAAACAGATTAAGAAACACAATGTTTAGATCATGTTAGTGCAACTTATTCTACTGGTGTTCTCTAAATCTGAATTTTTTTTGGCCTTTGCAGTTAGAGTCTTATCAGACTGAGCTTTGCATCTTAAATGACTCGGATGAGTATTAAGAGACCAAATATGCAGATAAGCACATCCCTGTGAACTAGGCCTGTCACAATAAACTATAAATTAATTAATCGCATGATAGATTAAAAGAAACTCAGTAATTTTCATTTGCTTGATTTATTGCTTTTCTCTCTCTTTTTACCAAAAACTGAATGATAAAAGCATTTAATCTGCTTCTTTGAGCTCAATTATCCCTTTTTTTTGAAAGATAATTTTGTTTACAGAAACTTCATAATTCATTTTATTTGTTGTTTCTGTTGTTTTCTTTATTTATTTTGAATATCTTAAATGTCTTCCAGCTCCAGTGTTTAAATGTTCTGCAGCTTTGTGTTGATGGAAACTTTGATGGAAAAAAAAAGATCACCTCTGCACAATAAATAAAAAAAAGTACAATAAAAGAAGCAACTCCGGAATAATTCCCTAGTTTTATTTATCAAAACATCATCTCACAATTATTCTCTTGATTTTTCCCTCACATTAAGTGAGGTGACCGTTTTTACCTGCCAGGTTAAAAAAAAAATCTACAAAGTAGACTTGAGAAAACTAAAGCAAGCTCACAAAAATAACGTCAGCATAGCGAATGCTGAACAATTACGATTAACCCCAAGAAATTATTTACAGAGAAATCTTCCAAAAATCTTCCAAAATTTCATCCTATCAGTCGCATGATTGACAGTGGAATAAGGTACTTCCTGATTTCAGCAGTCTGTCTTAATTCTGGCCTTCGCTCGTTGAGCTCAGTGGTCCTTCTTTAGCTTAGCCAGATGCATGAGCAGCAGGTCCCTCTTCTCCTTCCTGGCCGACAGATGCTGCTGGTCGCTGGGAATGAGCTCAGACATCTCCTGGAGACATCAGCAGAGGAAACGAGTGAGAGCAAAGAAATGAAGAGTTTCAGGCAGAGTGACACGGCCTTGGGCGGACATGTTGGAGTTTCTTCTACACCGGTTTAACGGCAACAGAGGAGCTACGGGGCTCTGGGGCCAACCGGTGGACAGTCAACCAGGTCGTCACAGGTAGTGTTTGTGTGTTCATGTGTGTTATTCTGTTAAAGTGTTAAAACCAGGTTTTTCCAGAAACCATGCTAGTTTCCACTCTCACACAAATACATTGTCACACAGAGCAGATAGTTTGTTACAATCGCCATCAAACCAGACTGACTGATTTCCTCCCCGCCCCCCCTGTGTAATTAAACCAATTTAAACTATTCCAGCTTCATTGCAGCTGTTTTCAACCTTGTCTAACTTTTAAGCAGCCTGTAAGAACATGTGACTGCCAGGGAAATGTCTTTGCAAGCAGGGACTACTGGCTTTCACTACGTCAGAGCCAAAAACATCATCGACCTGCTTTAACAGGAAGTAACTATAAATTTAAAAAAAGGTCAATAAGTAAATACTGGTAGAGTTTTAAACTCAGGTTTCTGTAAATGAGCTTAATGTGTCTTATCTTGACCTTCAGCTAACGCCAGCGAAGGTTCCTCCAGGTTACCTTAAAGACGCGCTTGGCTGGCTCTCCGAAGAAGTCCGGTACGGGCCCAAAGGAGTTCAGGAGCCTGGCTATTCCCTCCCCGTACCGTCTCATGTAGTCCTCCAAACCTGGAAGAGGGGACAGTTCCAGGAATGAGGCTCAGGGGAGCTGGGAGTTTTCATCATATTGTTAGACTTAACACAGGCATGGCGTCCGGGGCAGGAGGGCATCACCGGCTCGCTGCAGGCAACTGTTTGGACAGCTCAGTGGCAGAACGAGAGGGCTTACGTGCAATTCTTAATTCATATCTCTAAAAATGTCATTTTGACTAGTCATAATTATGTTGGATATGGATGTGAGACCCGTCAAATGACCAATCCGGTGAGATATCTTGAAAGGAATATTGACTCGTTAAAATATAATTGAAAATATGTTGAATTATTCTTCTTATACGTACTTGTATTCAGTCAAAACAGATGTTTAGACAAGTGAATATGATTACAGATAATCACGTCTGTAACTTTATGTCAGAACAGTCTGCCACTATGGGAAGAAAGTAATACGAAATCCCATTTGGACTTTGCCAGAAAAAAACACAAGAAGAGACCAAAATTCAGCTCTATGGATTCAGCGAGGGAATCTTAAATATCTATAAAACTGAATGTAAATCAAATGTAACTTATGTAAGAAAAAAGAAACAGTCTGAAAAAAGGTCTCCGTCAAATGGAAAGCTCAATGTTAAATGGCTTACTAATAAGTCTTAATGGAGACATTCATCTTATTTTAACTTTCAGAAAGATTTAATGGAGTCATTCTCTCATTTATTAATCTTTAATGACTAATTTATGATGAAGTCAGGACACCATTTGGCTAATAAATGATTTAAGTGCTGATCAAACAAATGGTTACATATTAATAGGTGTGAGTTGTGCATCTGTTCCTCTATAAGACCTGTCATACAATGAAAATGGGCAAAATTTATAAGATGCTTCAATCCATCTGGACAGCTTTCACACTGTAAATCCATAAACCTGAGCTGTTTATGATTATCATGTTAGTTTTACCTCAAATTTAACGCTAGCGTTGGGACATGACTCGGCTTGTTTGTCTAAATGTCTTCGGAGCTGCAGGATCTCCGCTGCTGTGGGAGCCAACACTTTATTGCGTCCTAAACACCGACGCAGGCTTTGTAGCAGCGACAATAACGAGGAAAAAAGTATCAGAGGGAAGGTGGGCGGTGTGGTCTGTTGACATTCCTCTGATAAGGAATGCTGCTGGAGAGGTCCACATGTTTGAATTAAAAAAAAAAAAACAAACCCTGAAGGGAAATTTGGCGGCAAAAAGAAAAGCAATATGTCCAAACCGCTTCAGACTAAATTAGGCCGGGTGCGTCACCAAAAAAAAGCACCGAAAGAATCTCACGCTGGATTTTAAAGTTGATCCAGGCACGGATCGTCTTCTGAGTTACTGATCCCATTTAGTCGAGGATTTATTTCTACGATGTGAAAACAGTGAAGTCTGAGAACTGCGTTTATCTGTCTGATATTGTCCTCATGCTGAACCCCGACTGTTTGAATCGGGGTTGGACTGTGGTTGCAGTGCACCGCAGTGCTACCAACACATAGCACTGCGGTGCGATAAGTGCCATCTACAGTCAACTAAACATCTCACTGTGATGAGAAAGGTAGTCCGCTGCACCGGGAAACTTCATGGCTATTGTCTGAATTTATCCACTCGCACATGTTTTTGTGGTTTTACAGTAAATTGTCTGAACCTCGAGGACATTTCTGCAACAACTTTGGGTTTGTCAATGATATATAATTATTGAAATCAGTGGTTTTATATGATGCAAAACGATGCAAGGCGAATGAACACTTTTTGTGACATTTTCATTTGTTTATCTGTGTCTTAAATTTTGAATTTCCCTTATTAAAAAAGGTTGAACCTGCAACCACAGTCCTTTTTCCAAGGACTGTGGTTGTCTGTAATCAGATGGGAGCTAACAGCAGCTACAATGTTTTCAACATATCACGTCTTCTCTGTCCTTGTCCTTCTTTATGCCTGGATAGTTTATTGCCAACACTTGTTTTTCCTTTTCGTCTTACGCAGATGCTTCTGATGGAAAAGTGGGTTGCGTTGCCCGCCTCTTTCAAAGGAGCTCGGGGGACTTCCTTAAAGCTACAATCAGGGCCTTTTTAGTGGGTTACTCCTTTAAGGAACAATGTCCCACTGTGTGGGTTAATATTTTACAAAAGCGCTCAGGTAGGGCCCGGAGAGACGCGGAGCCGGAGTGCCGGGGTATCTGATTGGATGGATCTAAGAACTTGAAAGACAGACCTGGAGCAGGTCCGAGCAATCTTTTAAGAACACGATACATGCGACTGCTTCCTGAGAAGGAGAACAAAAATCCGTCCCGTACTGTAACTACATATAGAGTTGGCACCTGGTTTGAAGACCACAATGAGAGCTGTGTGAGTTTTAGATTACTGGTGTGAGGGAGGGCATTCAGCTACCCATCAAAAGGCAGCTTTGTTCGGCCAGACTGTACTTTACCTGTGTGTGTGTGTGTGTGTGTGTGTGCGGAGTCAGTCAGGGATACTCTCTGGGTTTCACACTCCCCTTTGATATTCTCCATCACCATGAGGTTTCGATCGCAGTGCGACACACACGCACACACACACACACACACACACACACCCCGCACCAGCACAACATGGTATGTTACATACATGTGAGCCACATCACCGACATGAATTACGTGAATTCCCAGTAAGTAGCCTTGACCTCTACCTGTTTACAGATGAGTGAAAGTTGGAATTCAAACTTCAAAACGCATCACTGGCTTGATCACACACCCAATCTAAACCTAAAGAAGGAAACATTACCTTCAGGTGCGTTCAGGTGCATCGTTTCCATGGGACCTATAAAGGCGTAGCGCATTCCCAGTCCCTCTGACATCACCAGGTCGATATCCTTCACTGATATCACACCATCCTGTCAGACGAAGACATAGAACTACAATAAATACCTTATCTACAGAAAACTTTGGCTTAGCTAGATTGACAAAGGTTTATACAGTCAGATGGATCAGCAGCTACACTTCCTACCAAAACTATTTGTGGTTCTTTAGGATTTTTATGTCGTAGACCAACACAAAGTAGTGTTCTACGACAAGAAGAGAATTTCCTATTTGTTAAAAAAGCTCAGTCTCAGTCAGATTAAATGGAGAGAATCTGTGAACAGTAATGTTGAAGTCTTGCCAGAGACTCTCTTCTTTACACATAAATATCCTTTGATCTAAATCACTCCATTGTAGCTCTGGCTCTTTGAATTGCCTAGTATTGAGTTCCTTCTGTGTTCTCATTTGCTCTCATCAGCTTTCCTGGTCCCCGTTGAGCAACACCTTCCCCACATCATCTCACCAAGAGAATGATGTGTTTAGGGGGATCTGCATTGTCAGCTTTGCACCACACATAACGATTTGCAAAGGTGTCTAAAAGTTCCAGTTTGGTCTCATCTGACCATTTCTCAACAATGACGTTTTGTTAGTCTGGCCGTTGCGCTCCTATGAAATTCAACTTGATTCTCATCTCCCTTCAGTGCTCTGACTGGGATTTGTCTCACTGAGCTTAATTTGTCAGGCTGCAGTTCAGCCTGGTAGAAGAAAAAGGAGAAGTTATTAGTCTACCTCTGGTTGTAGTTTTAGCAATAGAAGTGCAGGAAGTGAACAAAGCTGTCCAGTCCGTGTTGGCCACATTTCCAAAATGATGAGCCATTAAAGTCAGAGCTTCTCTCTTTGCAGTGGTTGTTTAGAGCGCACACAATTTCCGGTAAGCTTCATAGGATCGAACTGGCGTATTATATACATCATGGCCAAATGTTAGCAATTGGGTAAAATCAGATCCAATCATTGAAAACGTCAATAGAGTTTATGCCTCCAGGAAACAATCGTTTTTCAATAGCAGAGGGACCAGACGCTCTGGATGAACCATACTGAAGAACAAGGTTTTGTTGGCTGTAGTGGCCTTTATTTGCAAGAGGAAAGAGGGTAATGAGAGAGGCGGAAGACATGCACCAAAGGTTATCAGGCAGGGTGTCAGATTAAACTGTGAAGCGGCAAGAACATGTTATTTAGAGCAACCTAACAAAGCTGCAACTTTCTACTTCTAATGTCTTCTCAGTGTCAAATTGTTCCTGATCCCATCTTTAAACACTCTCACTATATAGAGTTTCGCTAGCCCAGTAGCTTCTGTGCAGGGAGGAGACAGCTGAGGATGGAAGGATGGAAAGAGAGCCAGACGGAGGGAGTGGTTCAGGTATCTCTGGGTTTGAGATGCCTGTTGGCTGACCACAGAGGAAACAGATACAGAGAGGTGGAGGAACGGGACAGGGTCGCCTTTGTTTGGCCCCTGCGTCCAATAACGACGCTGTTATCTGAGAAAAATGGGGTCTTTTCTCTTCAGTAATCACTGGGGGTAACGAGGCGCTTTCTCAGCCGTTCTGCTTTCCACCGCTGGCCTCGACCCCGTTTTATTTCTGGGTTTGTGTGCGTTTCGAGGGGCGAGGGAGAGTTGTGTTACGTAAGGAGGAACGTATAAGATTGCAGCCAGAATGGCGTTCCTGATAATCGACGCAGATCTTTGTGTCATGTTGGAGTTCATTTTTTGTTTCGCAAACCCAGCAGCCTTTTCTCTTTTTTTTTGTACTTTTACAGCTCATTTTGTTTCTGATGAGGGTTTAAGTAGGGAGTATCAGCAGAAAGATACAATGTGTGCTTTCGCTATTATTTTTGTCCACCACCCTTCCTACTTTTCCCTCTTTTTAAATTTTTTTCCTCTTTTCCTGTTTTTTGTGTGAAACAGGCTGATGAGGCCTACTGAGCAACAGCTGCTCTGTGAAACTAATTTTTTCTGACTGCAGTGACTGGTGATGGAGTGTTTAGCGAAACTACGCAGCTACATTTAAAACTGCATTGAGAAAACATCTTGGAACGCCATGAAGCTGAAAGAAGGCTAAATATTTCTATTTTGAAGCATATTTTTGATAAAGTTTCTAATAGACAGCAAATAAGTTTTATATTTGAGGTTTTTTATATGCCAGTTACAAATAGAAATATACGCATTTATACATACAGAACTTCTTCTGTTTTTGCTTTTTTTGGTCACACTTAAATATTTTAGATTATGAACACGATTTTTACATAATATTCATGTTCCATGGCACAAAAGAGGTTAGTTGACCACTAATAAAGTGTTGTGACCTCTAGTGGCACAATCTGTAAACTGCAACCATATCTGTCTTATGTCAGCTCTCATAAGCCAGTTTTTTTCTATATGAACTTACATTATGAGACACTTAACATAAATTGCTGCGTCTTACAGTCAGTAAGACACTTGATAATGAAAACAAACCAAACCGCATGAAGGTCGACACCAATTAAACCAGCTACGAATTTTACGTTGCTTTTCTGATCATTTTAGTAAGTGGAAGATGAAATAAGCAAATTCAATACAACAAATGTTCTACATTTTAGGATAAAAAAATAAGTGAATTTCAACTTGTTTAAGTATCTTCAAGGGCCACTACTATGTTAAATCAACTTTTTTAAACTATACATTATGCTATAATGTTATTCCCTCATCAAAATCATATCTAGGGTGCTGCTTTGATTCTTCCATGCATGTTTGAGAAATTCTTTAATCTCCATGGCAACCATTCAGCTGTGCAAAATGCCTGGTTGGACCTAGCTCCGCCTTTAAGGCACAGCTCCACCTCAGAGCTGAAGTTTCTAAACTTCAGGGCTCTCACAGAGCAGGCCTCCCCTACTCAGCTCCTTCAAACTAGTCAGCAGCAATTAGCAAACACCTGGTAGATCTGAGCATCTGCTGAGCTCATTATAGGAGCTACTTTTCCGTTGTTAAAGGGTTTATAGAGGAGCCATGTTGTGATGACTTCCTGAAGATGGAGTTTCAGAAAGAGCAGGAGCTTCTTAAAAAGACAAAGACTCAATTTCAAGGTGTTAAATTACAAAGTAAAAATTTCTTCAAGTTGTATTTGATATATGCAGCATTTTTATAACACCTGAAGGCGACATTGTTACTTGATTGTGCTAAAAATGGCAATATATGCCTGGAAAACACATATGCAGAAAAGTTAGGCAATCCAGACATGAATGATGTAGCAATCCTAACTTTTAAACTTCTGTCAACAGCAAGTTACATCTACAATGGTGAGTAAACGTCTTCAGCCCTCCTACGTTTCCTGTCATCCAAACCTTTGACTAATCCTTTTGTGATCTTGAGTAATGTTTGCTCAGGCCTAACGGAGGCTTGCCTTATTTTTCTGCCTTCTTGTCTTCTACCTGGAAAATCTTGCTGAAGCGGTCTGCAGCAAATGTCTCTCACGTGCCGCTGCGTCTGGCAGCAGCGGCACGTGACAAAAACACCGAACTTGTGCCTACTGCTTGCATTAATGAGACATATGTATGCAAATCAGCTCAATTAGACACTTACTGTGCTTCCCACACATGTTGGCAATCGTTGAGAAGGACGATTGCCAGTTTCCCCTCATTTGAGCTGATTTACAATGAGAACCTGTTTGACTGAGCCGACAACACAATGAATCTGCTATGAGCTTCAATTCATGCATTCTTTATTTGCTGTACAGTAAAAAAAAAAGTTGCATGTTCATTGCTTTGTTTTTATACTTTGCTAAGCAGAACGACAATTTCAGTTTTACATGATGTGTGGCGTTTCTGAGACGTTTCATACAAACCGATGTCACGCAGCTACACCATGTGTGGATGCATGTCACTTACAAAATGTAAAAAGGCAGTAACATTTTGAGTGTTGACAGCCTTTCCAGGGTGCGCCTCATCTAGTGACTGATGGGACAACTTCCAGCCTCCACTCACACAGCTGGAGCATCTTCAAAAGTGAAATTTGACACTTCTACAACAAAGTGGCATTTTGGCCCGATGGTACCCAGGCACAGCCTTGGAGGTCGCCCTACCCGACATATACCTGAAAATAAAGCAATGAGGAATGTCATGAGAGTGAAATCTCATGTGGCGGATGCACAGGTCAGGAAGGAGACGCTCAGCTGAATCTGCAGTTGAATTTCCTTGAAGTAATTATCTGTGCTTTAATTCCTAGAAGAGAAAAGTTGACTCCCAGCGACTGTTCAGTTGGGTAACTGTGATTATCACAGAGCGCGTTATCACTTGACTGCATGCCTCCTCGCCTCAGCAGTGGGATGAAAAGCCACTCGTTCATTCAGTGACTCCTCAAAATCTCACAGCTGTGAGGAGAGCTGTAAGATTTTTTTGCTGAATCTTAAAGAATCTGCATGGATAAACCTCAGGAAGCTCAGCGCGCAAAACCTCCTAAGCGCTCAATCGTAAAAAACAAAAATGTAGTCGAAAGAATGTCAGCGAAACTAGTTCAAGTTCAAAAGGTTCAAAGTTCAACAATGAATAGTTTGGAATCCGAAGCAGCAGCAGCAGCACTGACTGCTGGCTCTCAAGCTTATTTAATGTCTAGCTGCTCTTTAGGAGAAAAGACATTAATGCAGCGGCACACTCCTGCTAATCTGCTTATAGCAGAGCTAACTTTTTGTTTAGCGATTTAAACATCTGCTAATTTTGAAAACATTTACCGGTGGCATACTTCGCTTTTCCTAAAGCTGCAGTGTACTTGGCTGTTTTATAAACTTTCAGTTGAACAAACGTCAATGTCTGTGTTGACATTTTGGTTTTTTGACTGCTTGCAATTTTTTCAAGTAGACATTTATATTCATGCTCTTATTTTGAAAGGGGTGAGAACTATTTATGTTTTTTTTTCTTCCCGTTTTCCACCAGATGGACCTGCTGCAGCAAACAAAAAGGGGCTGGGACGGACCACTGGCAGTCTCATACCTTATTTGGAAATGGGACCATTGCACTCCGGAAGTGAAGGGGGCGCTATTTCTTATATTATCCACGGTCTCCCACTTTTATTTTCTTTTGAAATCTGTGATATATCTTCATATTTAGGAAGTTGTTCCACTCTCGGCATGTACTTGAGCTTTTGTCTTTTATTTACTTCAGCGCAGCTCACAGTTTTTAGCAAATTTTGTAGTTTTCTATTTACTTCTAAATCTGCTCCATAGTTGCATCTTTTCGGGCCTGCTACTGCCTCTACTGGCGTGGGGGTGGTAGCACAATTAATTTAATTACATTACTAAATCATAATACCAAAGTCTTCATTATTTATTATACATTTTTCATTCTCATTCATAATCATTTTTTAACCAAACTAACTGATAACATTTACCTGTAGCATGCTAAGTGTTTTACTCGATGCACAAATTGTTGATATTGTGATTCTATGAATATGTTTTATTTTATAGTTTTAGAGTCTAAGGAAATTTTCCACGTCGATAGACTAAATAGTTTCATCTTATTTTTTCTTCTATATAAAACTTGACCAACACAAAATTTGAATTTTTGCTTGTATCTGTTTAACAATCCTACTTGTGACAACCAGACTTGTTACTCTTTTGTGAACCTAATTCATTTGTTTGTTATTGACTTTTGCTCAATTAAGTTTCTTACGTATACATTGTAAATTGTATTTTTATTATAGTTGATCATGTTGCTTTTCATGCCTCCTTATTTTATTTATTCCTTCTATAATTGATGGAGATATATAGATATTATTAATAATGTATAAAGTTCTTGTTTATGTCATTTAATTAGCTCTACATCCTTAAGAAAATGATAAAATATGGTGTTTTATAATTAATCTTTTACGGTGCCAGTAATGTCGGAATTAAAAGCAAATAATAAACACTTTGTGGTATTTTGATTTAGTAACGTAATTATATTAATTGTGTTACCACCTCCACGCCACTAGGGGCAGTAGCAGGTCCGAAAAGATGCGATTTAGAAGTCCACCGAAAGCTACGGAATTTGTTAAAAACTGTGAGCTGCGCTGAAGAAAATAAGAGAGAAGTTAAAATGCATGCCGAGAGTGAAACTCCTTCCTAAAGATGAAGAAATATCACCACCCGTGAAGTGGTGGAGCAAGTGACGTTTCTTCCGTACACAGAATGCATAGAACTCCAGTTTAAAATCGACTGACGTCCAGAGCGCTTTCTGACCGAAGTCCTCCTGCGGTCCATTAGACTGGTGCACCTCACAAAGTTAAGTCGCATCATCGAGAAAGAAATGTCGGAGCAGTATCTCAAGAAAACAGCCAAGTCGTTAAAGCTTGGCTTCAAATGACAGATAATCACATTAGTTAACTGGTCACGCAGGTTAAGACATTTTTGAGTAAAAAGAAAATAAATGTTACAACGTGACTTCAGTAAGAAAACAATAGGAAACCTCACCCTGACACTCACCTGGACCAGCCTCCATGACTCAGCGATAATGGCAGCCTGAACTCTGTTGACGGCAAAGCCGTCTATCTCCTTCCTCAGCAGGACGGGCTCCTGGCCGACCTGAGCCAAAACAAACCGGAAGTCAGGCAGGAGAGCCACAGAACCAAAACCTGAAATTTAAAGATTTGCATTTTCCTTCAGATTTACCTGCAAGAAGTGATAAAGACATTGCATGTCCTTACATTAATTTTTTCCAGCACATGCATAAGATCCATTTTACTATTGTCATAATTAGAAATGAAGGTTTCCATGGTTAACAAAAGAGAAATATGGATGAATGGTCAAAGGACTACGTCCCTAATACCTTCACAGATTAGGCAACATGTAATATTTGTCCACATAGTTCATTTTACAGTTTAATACAATCAACTCACTGATAAGGATATGGACTTAAAAATTATCACGATATTTTGAGGTGTTATTCTGATAACGATAAAAATAACTGGTTATTTTGTCTTTTTTAGGTAACTGTTTGGCTCTGACTGCATGACACAGCAGTCACAACTCCACAAACCCATATAATGCTCTTCAAAAAGATCCCTATTTGTAACACGCTTCTTTAGGACAAGAGCGTGATTTGTATCACTAAACTGCACGTTTTCAAATTTACTGATACTTTCATTGGCCAAACAGTGGAGAAAATAGTAAAACCAACAAAATGGACAGGTTGTGGATGTTTGAAATATAATCGATTGGAATTTATCGTGACAAAGCTGTATCAAACTTCTTATCATGATAATAAATTTATCACGATAAAAGATGAACGATACAGTAAGTGTCCACCCCTTAGCGGTTTTATTGTTCTCAGGGGGAAAAAAATCCATTGGAAAATGACAAATTTCATGAATTCCTTCAGAATACATCCTGCAAACCTGAAGGCATGGTCATGAAATAGCAATGAGACATAAAGTTCAAGACACTTCAGTACAAGTTCAGTAATAGCAGTGTGGATGAACTGGTGTAGAAATTCTTATGAATATATAAAAGACAAGTAGCAAATCCTCAAAATTATATATATTAAAATAAAATCATAAAACTACAAGCTGCTACCAACCCAATAAAGAAAGATGTAGGAGTGGACTAGACAACAGGTACAAAAAAAATTGATTTAAGATTCACAGTCAAGCTACGGCTGGGACTTCTGGGAACAATCTCTCAGTTGTTTTCAGGGATTAAACGTTCTGAAGTTCAACTTTAAAGTCCTACAAAGTCCTCCTTTGAGGCAGTGATTTATTGGTTATGGATCGGCAGCTTAAACAGGCATTTTCAGCTGTCATGTAGAAAACGACTCAGAACCATCAATTCAGCCTGCAGTGTTGGTTTGACGCCAAAGCCCATTATACCGGCCAGTCATTTCATCACCCCGACATGTTCTAACTTCAACGATCCATGGGAAGTTTAATCTGTAATCTGCACCTTGGTCATCAGAGAACGGGTGGCGTCCATAACGGCTGGCACGGTCTCTGGGTGAGGCACCAGCTCGACCA
Organism: Xiphophorus couchianus; assembly: GCF_001444195.1. NCBI lineage: Eukaryota > Metazoa > Chordata > Actinopteri > Cyprinodontiformes > Poeciliidae > Xiphophorus > Xiphophorus couchianus. The sequence continues at coordinate 6,404,122 of NC_040234.1, read as the reverse complement.
GTTTCACATAGTAGGGTGGGTTTACCTGGAGGGAGCGAGACACGAACGAGGAAAGCTGATTAGGTCATTAATACATCACATGCCATCATGCCACAACATGACACACCATAATCCTTTTATCAGAATATTTGCTATGGTCACAAAATCTATTCATTCTTCACTGTTGCATGATGTGCAGCTGTTGGTGTGGATAGATACTGCAACATCTAAAACTCTTCAGTTTTTATGCTTTTCTGGAAGATGGCTGATTTGTTTCACATTGCGTTTGTGGTCGGAGATGAAAATACAGTGTACGAAGATGTATTACGGCCGTTGTAGGTATTTAAAAAAAAAAAAAGGCAGAATAAATTTCCACCAAAAAAATGCAGACGTTTTGAGATTAATCTCAGACATTTTCTGAAAACTAAAGTACCAGGAGATTTCTGAGTTTCAAAAGTTGTGAATTTGCGAGAAAAAACTCACACATTTTCAAGTTCATCTCAGACGTTTTCTAGAAAAGGTATGGACATTTCTGAGTTTATTTCTAGCAAATCTTAGACTTTTCAAACTCATACATTTACTTGTTTCTTCTAGAGAATGTCAGTTTTTTTTTTGGCAGAAATTTACTCCTTCTTCTTCTTCTCTTTTCTATCCACATTGGCCCTAACGTGTCATCACAAATTCTCCGTCCGATACGCTCGTTAATTAGCGCTCTTTCTGTTCCAGCGGGTTTTCAGTTGGACGTTTGCTGCAGCTCTGTGTTGGCACCGACCGGATGGGACACGAGGCAGCGGCTTCTCTCCTGCACTTTGGCGAAGACGCTGCTCGGCACCAGGCAGGAAGTGGAGCTGCTCAGGATCACCGCTTTACCCACGAAACGCTCAACTTCCTGAAAGACGCTCTGCTTGACTTCCAGCTCCTCGAAGACGCACTCCTGGAAGATACACGCAGATTCGTGACTAGACCAATCATTTACTGCAGCACCTTAAACTAACATCATCTGTTCTTACTTTTTAGCCTTTTCACAGATTTGTTTAAAAAAACAAATATAAAAAGGAAACGAAGGAATAACCTTTGTGACGGTTGATACAAAAGACTCCAAAATAATAAATAAATCCATGTAACGCTGCTTACATACACTAAGATTATGATACAAAAGCATATTCTCCATTTAAAAAGAAAATCATGGATTACCAGTTAAAAGGTCACAGACACATTAGTTAACCTAAAAAGTTAAGTTATAAGTTATAAATATGTTATATTAATTGTACTTAGTATAAGAGTGTCACATGTGATTTAGTTAAAAAAAAAAAAATATCCTAATGTGGAATTATTTCCTTAATAAAAGTGCTCACATTAAAATTGGGATTTTTCTGCGTTTTTTCAATCTCTATACTTATTTAGCCCTGAATATAAATATAGACAGACAAATCACAAGAGAATAATATTTTCACATGGATGAGCATCGTAAAACTTGTGCATTAAATATCCTGTAAGTTATTAAAACGATTCCAATTACACTCTTGTTTTCAGGTACACTCAGAGTCGGCATTTAGGTTTCAGTGACACACAACCATGAATTATTAAAACAAAGAAAGTTGTGTAACTTTTTATAAAGGGATTTTTTTTTTGTTTACAATGAAATTGATAATAATGGGTAATACAAAAAATATAAGGCGATACTTTGAGTACATGAATCAATTTGTTATGGATATGAGGATTTAAAGTCATGCTCCATTAAAGGGTGTTAATTTATCGCATCTTTTATCAATTAAATTAATTGTGGCACATTTTTCATCATGATAAGATTTAGATTTATCGTAGTCACGATAAATTTTAGTAAAATGTCCATATTGTCAGGACTTACTCCACTGTTTTTTTTTTCAATGAAAGTATACGGAAATGTCAATAAATTTTAAAATATGTGCAAAGTTTAGTGATACAAATCACACTTCTTTTTGTGACTGGCGTCCTAAAGAAGCGTGTTACAAGCAGGAATGTTTTTCCAAGAGCAGTACAGCATTTGTGTTTGTGGGACTATATTTGCTGCGACACTCGGTCACAGTCGCACAGTTACCTAAAGAATCCTTAGCGCCACAAAATATTGTGATAAAGCCTTAATGTGAAATCACAGCTCTGACCGGTGAGGATCAACATCAGTCCTGTTAGTGATCTGCGGTTTGAATTGGGAAAAACTCTCATGCTTCCTCCTCTCGACTAAAATATGTGATGGGCAGGAAAGCGAACTGTCAGGTAGCTGCATGTGGTAAAAACACAAGAAGTGAACAGCGATACCAAGAAGGAAAAACTTTGTTTTGTGTCGTATTTCCTTGTCTACGTTGTTATTTTTTTTCCCTTCCTCTGATCGTATCTGCAGGGAAGAACAGCACCCTTGTGTTGTGGGCCTCTTTTGGTTCTTTGTTTAAAAAAGGTCAGCTTTCTATCCGATTTCAGGTGACTGGTATTACATTTTAAAAGGGTTTTAGCGCTGGTTGCAGTTTGGGTTCCTCAGAGTGGTGGGGGAAAAAAAGGAGATTAGGAACTTTCATCATCAGGGGGTCAAAGTGTGAATTAAAAACCTCCTGTCTGTTAAATATTTTCCCCCACTCAATTTTCTTTTTTGACAAACATGTTAAGCAGCAAATTCCACTGTTTTTTTTTTTATTTTTGCATTTGAACTCAGAACTTTATGTGTTTTGGCTCATCTGGTTTGTAAGAGCTTTACAATCCTTACAGCTCAGTTCTAGTTTTAACAAGTTGAGACAAACAGGAGCCATGACCAGGGCAGGATGTGATGTCACTGAGAGTCTTCAACCTAATCGTTTCTTCCTCTTTTTCCAGTAATTTCTTATTTACGACAAAAAAAAAAAAATCTGTAACAAATAATAAAACCCCAACGCAGTCCAACATTAAACCGGGCATATTTTTTTGTTTTCAGATTTCTCTGAAGTCAAACTAAAAGCTGTTTTAGTCCACATAGAAACAATGAGCTCATCCACATGCGTTTGTAGCCATTGAATCTCTGTCAGACATTTCTTGTTTTTATGTTGCTGTTTTGAACATTGAGGTTTTTCTGCTCGTTTCCAGTGAACTGCTCCTTTAATTAGCAAAAAACAAAAACAAACAAACAAGGAAAAGAATGTTTTTAACCACCAGATACTTTTTGTTTGCTTTGGTTTTAGGACAAGTAGAGTCCAGAAACCAAATATATGTATATTTTTTATTTAAATAATTCATTTAAAATTTTAAACGGATATTGAGTTGATTTCACTTAGGAAAACAATGTGCTATTCTGCCCCCTTCAGTATAATCAAGGCAATTAAAGAGCCAGGATGTTTTGCACTGAGCTCAATGTTCTCAGTTTATTGAAGTAAAAGTTAAGGTAGCACTAATTTCTTTAAGTAACAGAAATCATCGCTGTCCAACCACATTCAGTTTGAAATCGGCGCAGCATTTCCTCCTTGGTTTAGAGGAAATGGACGCAGACGCGTCCGTTTGAGTTACCTGGACGAAAAAGGCTCCCTCCAGCGCCGGGGCCAAGTCTTCGTAGCAGGAGAGCAGGGCGAGCTGCTGCGCGGCGCTGAGGTCCCCCCTCAGCATGTGGGCCCCTTCCAGCTCCACCGTCTGCTTCCTGAACCCAGGAAGAAATATGTCAGAAACCTCCAACGCAACCAGACGGGCTGCGGAGACGATAAGAACTCTATAGGCAGCATTTCTGTTGAACTGTTGAACATTTCTGGAGGAATTGTTAAAAAATGCAAGCCGTTTCTCAATGCTCTCCACCCTAACGATAAAGATATAAAATATAGCTTATTTAATAAACAATCTAATGTGAAAAAAGGAAATCTACAGAGAGAATTAACTTGTTGTATTTAGTAACTGCTAGCATTTAAGATCTCTTTTATTACATGTTATGTAATGTTGGCTTTTAACAGTAAAGATTTAAAGAGCCTCCCAAGAGGAACATATTCTATGCACATTTGTAAGTCACCTGATCTCCGTGATAGCCCTTGCAGCCTGCCCTGGTTGGTTGTCGTAGATCTTTACCTGGTAGCCTCCACTGATGAACACCATGGCCCAGGAGCGGCCGATCAGACCGCTGAACACGCAGAGGAAGAGAAGAAGTGTGAGGAAAAAAACAACTGAAACTTCATGCTGCCAAATCTTGCGTTTGATTACATTTCTTTAAAATTACACATCAGCAAATTTAAAGCATAGTGAGAACTGTTTATTCTTGAGACTAACTGCTTGAACATAAAGGAGGCTTCTGTTTACCGTCTTCTTCTTATGTCTAACTTAATAACTGCTAAAGATAATTTCTGATCTTCTGAGAATCTCCTACTGCGTAACGATACATCTACTGAGTGGCGTAGATGAGTCCTGTAAAAAATAAATAAAAACAAGTACTGCCTCAGTGAAAAAAACAACAACAAACAAACAAAAGACAAGTTTACAAAATTCCTATCTGAACTTTATTTCAGGCACATCTGAGTCACCAAAACTGATACATGACCTGAAGAAGACTAAATGCAGAACCTGAAACAAAAAGTGATTATGATTCTTTTTTGTTGTTGTTGTTGCTATATTTACCATATTTATATGCAAAATGCGAACTTTTGTAAGCTTCCTCTTGCTTATTAGTGCAACTGCTGACAATTCAGCTAATGACGACTGTGTGTTTACGTAACAGGTCAAGAGAAAGGTCACTTCAAAAGACCAGCACGTTCAGCTGACTGCACAGAAACACTGACCAGGGTACAAGAAATGGGTTAAAATGTAAGCCTATCCTGAAAGGGACCGCAGAATATAGACATGTAGTCAAATTAATTATAGTAATGCTGCAATCGTGTTTGAAATAACAACTCGGACAACTCTAGCTGAAAAGAACAGACGCAAAAGACAACAAAAATTGGCATGCAAAAGATATACTAAAACTACGTGAAACAGCAGTAAACTGAAGATGCGGACACAACCTGAAAAACATCCAAACTCAACCTGAACTTCAGAGCTGCTGTTATTTTTCTGTTGTTTGCTCACCTGCCGATCACAGTGATGGTCTTCAACTCAGAAGTGCTCATTATTTGATATTATAGTGGTGCAAAACCAGAACCGAAGTAATTGTTACTACATAAAATCTTGCACCGCCCCTCCGGAGTCACGCTGTCTGAGCGGTACGGTAGCCCAGATGGACAAACATACGATGGCAAAGTATTCAATATTAAGAAGATGTAATATTTTGGGGGTAAAACGTCACTCTCAAATAACTAACTTGATATTTTATTATATTATCGTTTTATGACTTAATATAAATAAATAAATAAATAAATAAATAAATAAATAAATAAATACACTATTGAGCGCTAAATAAAACAGAGCGAGGTCGTAGCTTCCCAACGTATCCTAGCAACCAGTGAATTGCTTCATCTTTATCCAATCATATCAAGTCGACATGTTGATTGACGTCTAAGTACCCAATCAAAACCTCGAAAAGACACTTTGACCCCGCCCGTGCCGCTTTGAATTGTGGGACTGGATTCTAAAACATCAACAAAAATCTTTATGCTGTTACTGTTCACAGATAACTGCTCGTTTTCTGTTCACCTCGGCGGTTCCCTGCGAAACAGAGATGGAAAATGTTCACCTAGCCGTAGAGGAGGAGGATCTTTATTCGGGCTACAACGACTATAACCCCACATTTGACTCCGAGGTGAGTGAAACCCCAACTCTAAGCTGCGTTGACATTTTTAGATTGAAGCTACTACATTGTGCTACGTATGTAGCTGTAAAACTACATGACCTAAAGATTGTTAATTGATAATTGATACATAATAATATATAATCACACATATTGTGGCCTTTTTAAGGAACTGGAGAACGATGTGGGCTTCCAGCAGGCAGTTAGGACCAGTCATGGAAGGAGACCTCCGGTGAGAACAGACTGCAGTTGGGCTAAAATGTACAATAGTCACGTAATGAATCATAAAGTTTAGTTTGTCAATTAATGTAATTAACTTAGCTAAATTTAGTCATTAATATTAAATAATATTTATCTTAATTTTTATTGTGTACTATCCTGGGACAAACAAAATTTCCCCTTGTCAGGAGATCAATAAAGTATTCTTATCTTATCTTAAAATGTAGATTACTTATTTTATTTTGCTGTAGTTTTGCTACCATAAAATAATCTCACAAATTTTGAAATAGAAACTTAATGGGTCAGTTCCAGTCCTGTTTGAAATAATATAGGTGGAGAATATAGTAAAGCTCAAAATTATTCATACTCCAACCACCTGGATCTTATTGCTGAAAATGAATAATCGAAAATCCCAGTGGAAACGTGCCAAAAAGCTCCTCAGCAGCTGTAAGAAGGGTTAGATCACTGTAAAACACTTTCCCACAGATTTTGAATAAGCCTGTAAATATTTTTTGACCGACAATTATTATCAAAATGTAGATAACAACTTTCCCCCCAAAGATTTATACTCCTTTCACATTTTGTATTGTCTTTTGACACAGGCAGTTCCTGTTTTCTGTCTCAAACAAACTTCTTGGTTGAGTGAAACTAATCTGAACATGCAAGGAGTATGAATAACTTTGGTTAACAGCAGGGGCGCCAATAATTGTGCAACAGGGAGGGGAAGAGTAAATGTTAAATTGAAGTTTGGATTTTTCTAGATCCTTCTAGTTTTAGACAATGCAATGACAATAAAAGGTTATTTTAGCATTGTATTATAATTGTTCATATAGAGTACCAAACTTTTCCTTAGTATTCAAATAGTTTGGGGCTTCAACGCACATATTTAAATAAGTAGTGTATTCATTAATAACCTTAGAAATTGCTTTATTTAACTATTTAGATGACTGCGAAGTTTCCAGGCACCGCCATCGGAGGTCGACCTTTAGTTTCATCTTTTGGTGTAAGTATAATGTAGTAATAATACATAATGCTCAGCAAACAAACAGCGTGTTTTTTAACATTTTTTAAAAATGTTTTTATCTGTGCATGAAAATGTGTTGCATTCAAGTTTCATGGTGTCCCTTTTATCATTATTTAATTCTATTGTTATGGAGAGAAAAGAGCAGAGAGTAAAGGGTTACTCTAAATCTACTGTTCCATACATGTTCTAGGGCCCCCTGTGTAAACACAGGCCTTCTTAATTAAAGGAGATAACCACATGTTTTTGTCTGGGGTCAGCATGTTAGGTGCTAACATTACTTTATGTGCGTGTTGTCTCATTTAGTCCCGAATCCCGATGGCTTCATCAATGGGCAGACCCATGACTGGAGCTGTCCAGGTGAGACGAGAGTGTTTTTTGCTTTTTGCCCTCAGTGCTGCTCTATAAGGCTTTATGTCATGTACTATCCTACTTTTCCACAGGATATCATTTGTCTGTTTGTGATAAGAAAGTTGCAAGGCTCATTGGTAAACCATTGATCAGCTTCAGTAGCTAGTTTAACAAGGCATGCTGCATATATTGAGGCTAAGCTCACTCTTAAAAGTTATTTGCTTATATGCACAATTTACCAGTACAAAAGTGACACCTAGTGGCTTAAATGTGGTCTTGCACAAAAAAGATTTAATAAAAATGATTCCTACAGTACAGTGGATTGCAACTATCCCTTAAATAGCTCAACTAATTGTGGCCATATTTTTCCATTGTAAATAAAACTTTCATTTTATCCACATTTAATTTTAAAACAAGGCTGGGAAAATGACATTTATTATTACTTTATCTCAGATCACTAATATAGATTTGTGAACAATATTTGAAAGAACGAGGCATTTTGTTTTCATAGAAGAAATCTTGGATGGTTGTGTTCAGCTCATGCCCAATGAGGGCAAAAACAAAAGTGTGTTTTCTGATTTTAGGTGTATTCTGTTCTGTTTCATTTGACAGGATGGTGCTGCCCGTCCGATGACTGCTGTCAGAGCTGCAGGTTACTCATCCTCACTGATGCGCGGTAAGTTTAAACAGAAAAGGTATGTTCTTCTTTCTGCTGCGTTGTTATTTGTGACCCACTGTATACGTTGATATTTGTTTTACCATTGATAAGAGTCTTTTGAATGGACAAAGCTTAAAAGACCATGTAGCCCTTGACATTTATTTTCTATGAGCTGATTGTAGATGTGTCTAAAAACTTAAACAGATCATTTGCATTTCCAGGCTCAACCTTTGACCCCCTGGGACAGTCCAAGGGGCCTGCGCCTCCACTTGAAGCAAAGAATGAAGACACGTGAGTTACCTCACCTTGTGAAACAGTGAACGCTGCTTACAGTTGCACTCTGGGTGCAATAGTTTTCACAGTTAAACTAGGTGCAGATCACTTCGTCCTTCACATCACACAAACAGGTGGAATATTGGAATAATACTTTATCACTGAGCAAAAGGTATGGAAAATCATGCAGCTGTGATATATTTGGTAGATAGTGTGTTGATGATATGTATTGCCATAAATCCATGTATTATTTTTACCCTTGTGTTTCTGCTTATTAGGGGAGAGTATTTATCACATCGTTTATCATTTATCGTGATAAATTTCTTATCATGAAAATAATTTTGTTGTATTGTTGTCACAATAAATTCTAATTAATGATGTTTATAAAAACAAACACAAAACTTTCTGAATTGCTAGTTTTACTATTTTCTCCACTGTTTGCTAAATGACGGCATCATTACATATCAATATATAAAAAATGTGATTAAATGCAGTTACTGTGAGCAGTTTAGTGATGCAAATCACACTTCTTCATGTAAAAAGAAGTAATAGATAGCTTTTATTGTCACTTTTATCGTTAAAAAAATAATACCACAAAACATCACAAATAATATTTTTGATATTATTTGTCACAAATGATATCACAAAGGAAAGGAGCTTAAATAAACTTTAAGTTCCTTTTGCCCACCTCTGCTACATAATATATTGTGCAGCCCTAATGCATAATTAGCAACAAAACATATAGGTTTTGTAGTTTTCTAGTTATGCCATCTAGCAAGTCCAAAATATTTGTGAATGTTGTGTAACAAGTCATGATTTTATTAAAAGAGAAAGGACAGGTGTTCTTGTGAAAGCACTGAAGAACGATTCATATTTAGTATTTTTCTGTCTTTGGTTTTTGCAGGGCGGAAGAGAAGATCAAGATCCTGGAGAAGAAAGTGAACGACCTGATAGAGGAGAGCTGCATGGCACAGAGCATAGGCGCCTTTCAGCTGGTCAGACCCCAGATCTGATTCTCAACATAACATTAATACTGTTCATTTCAACTCAAAGCTGACATTTGGAGAAATATAATCAGCACATTCCAGCAGCTAGGCAGTGCTTTACATCATAAAAACATAAAAATAAAAAGTCATGAGAACATCATGCAATCATCTACTGAGAAGAGTATATGAGTGCGTCCATCAAAATCATTGATACACATCAAATATGCCTGTCAATTTGAGCTGGATGATATGGACAGAAAAAAAAATCACGATGTGTTCTTTTATTTCTGTATTGGAAGATTTTGATAATTATGACAATACAGTTTCCAATTAGCAAACCAGTCTCTAAAATCTGCTTCAATATAAATTGACTGAAGGAACAAACTAAAATAAACATAATTTATAACTCCAACAATTCACGTATAAAACAGAAGACAAATAAACTCTTTCTGAAAATCACCAACAGTTTATTCATAAAATCGGTAAACATTTTCAGATTAAAATACACTTTTCATTGAGGTTGAAAATACCCGTTTGCTATTTTGCTTTCTCTGAAGTAACTTCTCCTTGTTGGCAGATGCTCTCTAATTGTTGGCTAGTTTTATTTCCTTTTCCTTCTGCTAGCTTCAGACATGCAGCCCCGTTTTTGCTGATCAGTGTGCGTGTGTACGTTTGTATTGGATTTCTGCAGGCTCTTGAAAAAGCCAAAGAGGCAGGGAGGAAAGAGCGAGCGCTGATCAGACAGAGGGAAGCGTCCGGCAACACGGAGCACATCAACTTAGACCTCACTTACTCTGTGAGTAAAGGCTGCAGTCTTCCACAGTTTTGATATTGTCCCACATTAGTCAGTTTGACCGTCCTTATTTACAGAATCCCTCATCTCTAAGCTTCTTTTCGGAGGGTTTTTGTCCAAAAATAAAGGCAAATTGTTTGATTCTGTGTTGCTAATGTTGAAGTCACGTGCTTGCAGGTTTTAGTCTTTTGATTGCTGATGCTTTTATATTTGACTGTACTGATTTCTTGTCACATTGTAGGGAGAGGTAATAAAACAGGGATCAAATATGACTACCGTGGCAGCAAGCATTTCGACTCAGCTACACAGGCAGTATGAGCAGAGAAAAGCTGTAATCTTAAGTTTTTTTCCCCTCTTTAACAGTGTTGTGATTTATAGGCTAATGAAATGAGTTTACTCCACTCCTAAGGATGTGTTGATTCTGTTATTACCAGGTTTTGCTCAACCTTGCCAACCAGTATGCGAACAATGAAATGTACCCGGAGGCTCTGAACAGCTACCACGTCATTGTGAAAAACAAGATGTTCACTAACGCAGGTAAGCGGATCGGCGTACGTGTTTTCCAACATGGCGGCACCACTCTAAAGTGCCGGTCTTCAAACACTTTAAACAAAAAAAAACAAAACAAACAACGGTCTTCATTTTTTATTTGTAGTGCTTGATGCTGCTACTACCTGAACACAGGCTGTTGGGTTTTTAAGCCAACTCTCTTCCCTTTCTCTGTGACTACATTTTTCCACAGCAGTTGCCTTGAACTGACTCATTACTCCAAATGCTCCGTCGTCCACTCTTTCTCTTCACTACACTGCAAAAACACCAAAATCTTACCAAGTATTTTTGGTCTAATTTCTGGTGCAAATGTTTTAGTACATTTGAAATAAGACAAAACTTACAAGTAACTTATCAGCAAGACATAGGAGATAAATTTGAGTCAGTTATTTCTTAATATTGATGAAAAAGTACTTGTTCCACAGGCAGACTATTTCACTCACAACATGGGGAAAATGTCTTGCTTTAAGTGGAAAAAATACTAGTTTTTCACTTCTAGTTCTTTAAAAAATAAATAAATATTGAGCCTTTCTGTGTCACAACACTCCCACTGCTAAGTACGATGGAGGTTTTGTGATGCTGTGGGCCTGATTATGTTCCCAAGACTCTGAAACTCTAGGGTTACATGCAATTATGGACTCGTCCAAATACCTAGATAATTAAAAAAAAAAAAAAAAGTAATCTGATTTTGCCCTTCTAGGCCGCCTCAAAGTCAACATGGCCAACATCTACTTTGAACAGAAGAACTACCCTAAAGCGATCAAATTCTACCGCATGGCGCTGGATCAGATATCCAACACTCACAAGGAGCTGAGGATCAAGATCATGCAGAATATCGGAGTGGTGTTTGTCCGCCTGGGCCAGTACTCGGACGCCATAACGTCCTTCGAGCACATCATGACCGAGAGTCCCAACATAAAGACCGGCTTCAACCTTATCCTGTGCTACTACGCCGTTGGAGACAGAGAGAGGATGAAGAAGGCCTTTCAGAAGCTCATCTCCGTTCCACTGGGCATCGATGATGAAGATAAGTACATCCCAGCCAGTGTAAGTTACAGAAATGCTCGTAAAAGTACAAAATTTGGCTCATTGTACAGCACAAACTTACAGAAATGTGTTCAAACCTGCTGAACCGCGGTGGGCAGTCCAGCAGCAGCCCTTCCTTGATAACGAGTGTGTGACACTGGGGGAAACCCTAAATTTTATTCTATTTTATTGGGATTTTTGAAAATGTAGAAGGAGAATTATATATGGTTTAAAGCTTCTGTTAGAAATAAAAATGTATGTTATGCTCAGCCCCTCTGAGTAGAACCACCTTTTGCTGTAACTAGTTTGGTTTCTTTTGGAAAATGTCTCAAACTGCTTCGAATATCTAGAGACTGAAACGTTCTCCTACTTTTGTCTTTGTAAGTTAGCGTAACCTCACTCAGATTGAATAGACAAAGACTGTGAATGTCAGCTTCCGAGTCTGATTGTGTCGTTCTAGCACATCTAAACCATAAGCTGTTGCAGCAATCTCTGGGTTCAGGGTTGCTATGTAGGAAGGTGGAACTCCACCGAGCCTCAAGTTGCTACTTCTAACAAGTTTTCTTTCAAAATTTCCAGCGTCTTTAGCTTCATTTATCTTCCTATAACGTCAAATCAGCTTTTCTGTCTCCCTGAAGAAAACCATCCACACAGCATGATGCCGCCATTACCATGTTTCACCGTGAGGATGGTGTACGCTGGATAATTTCCACAACATGCAGTGTTGTGTTGGCCGATTTAATGTTTTTTTTCCTTTTTGTAATAAAACAATCTCTAATTAATACATACTTTGTTATCCTCATCACAGCCATCACTTCTGTGTTTGTTTATCGCATGAAATCCAACTGTGAAGTTTTTGATTGAAAAAATAATGACTGAACTCAAGCCTTGCATTTGCACATTCGCTGTTATTTTCCAAATGAGATTGAGATTTTAGTAGATATGTATTTTTTTCTGTGTTATTAAAAAGTTAATCGCTTTCATTTGACTTCATGTTGTGTGTTTGACCTTTTCCAGGATGACCCCAGTTCCAACATGGTCATTGAGGCCATTAAAAACGACAAGCTTCACCAGATGGAGAGGGATCTGTAAGAGGAACTGAGCTGACACCACTCATCCTCAGCACCAGCAGTTTGTTCTTAGTCCTTTAAGTTGTCTGTACTTTTGTTTTTGTGTTGCTGTGTTTCCGCTCGTAGGAAAGTCCTGGCTGAGAAGTACATCATGACTGCGGCCAAACTCATTGCTCCGGCCATTGAGACTTCCTTTGCTAGCGGCTTTGACTGGTTTGTTACTGTAGTTCATTTATCATCCTACTGTCGAGAAATTTAGTCCCCAGAAAAATCTAAATTGTTTTGAAATTTAGTTTCATTGAAATTACTTGTCTTTAAACCCGAATCTTGCTTTAATATGTATTCATTTGGCTGCTTTTGTCGCTAAAGAAGTTTCCAATGTGTTACATAAATAGCGCCTTAATGTTTTCTAAGGTGTGTTGACATGGTGAAGTGCTCGCAGTATGTCGAGCTAGCCAATGATCTGGAGATAAACAAAGCCATCACATACCTCAGGCAGAAGGACTTCAATCAGGTGAGTGTGACCTGGTTATAGCGTGGTAAAGGATAACACCAGCTTTCAGCTCTAAATCCTCTGATCTTTGTAGTTTGTGCACTTCAGCTGGGAAATTGTACTGGAAAAGGTCATTTCTGATGCCTGTGTGGGATGCATGCAGAGCTCTTTATGCCTACCGGTTAAGATGTGTAAAAATATCCTTACATAAAATCTGTGTTTTATTGCAGTCACAGAGACTCGCACTGAACATTTTAGGGAAGAAAAACAAGTCTTAATTTTTTTTTTTCATTTGACTTCATCTGATTTAAAAAAAAAAAGCTTTCATTGTTAAATAAGTGAATAATTATCCCCGCTGTTAAATCCTAATGCGGCCCAATGTTGCAAGTAGAGCAGCTCTCAGAGAGAGGGATTGACAGGGTCTTGTTTTGTTAAAAACTATTTTCCTTAATGTGAAACTTTTCCAATATTAGTTTTTTTTCTCAAACCAGTTGGATTTTTCAAAATGTTTGTGTGTGGGTATATGATCCTGCGATAAAAGATGAATTATTTTAAGGTTTTGTTTAGGACATTTTTACCACGTGTGAGAGTAAATTACAATTTTGCAATATTAAGTTAAGAATTTGCCTTATTTTTTAGTATATATGAAGGATTTGTGTTTCATATAAAGAGTAATGTTTATTGTATCATCTCACCACTGTATGAATGTGAATCGTCATGGTTACAGCATGCCATCATTTATGCCATTGCACTTCTCATTGTCCTCCCTTCTCTCCTACTTTTGTCCCATTTTCCTCCCATCTCTGTGGCTAAGGTTGAGGTATGTTTGCTTTTCGTTTCCATGATCACACCTAGATCGTGTTTTTTTTATTTTATTTTCACTCTACATACGAGTGTCCAAAACAGGCCCTGCCAGGACGAGTTGTTTCTTTTATAAGTCACAGAGCTGTTGGCAAAACTCTTTGAATGGAAAGGAAACTATTACTTAATTTAAAAAGTAAGAGGGAGTAAGATGGTGCACCCTGACAGTCCAGCCTTGACAAGGAGAGCAGCTCTTTGGGTAACATTATGCGTTTGAGGACACTGAGCAGCACCAGCGTCCAGCTGCATTACTGTGGCTGCATCAGTTTTGCCATTTGTGTTGCCAGACTTAATCTGATGCCTGAACGTGACTCCTTCATGCTGCTTTCATAATCGGTAAAGTCTCTGCAGCTGCAGCCCAGCTGGAGGTTTGTCAAAAATGCTCACTTTTGCACTCTCAGGTTCTAATTTGATATGTATATAATGCAGTTAAAGTGTGATAGCAACACACTGGCATAGGGAATCATGTCACTGAAACAGGTCAAATCTTTCAGACTTGTGCGTCTTTGAATTTTTAGTTCTTTTTTAAAATCGAAGAACTTGGATGCTTTGAAAGTCTCCGTTAAAGTGGTAAATGTTTTAATATTGGCATGTTTTTAAGACCTGAAACACTTTTTTTTACTAAATTATTTAATTTAAAAAGTGTAAATCAATGTGATTTTAACGTTTTGCAAGTTCTGCTATCAGCCAGGAGAGGCACCCTGTAGTCAGATTATCTACTGTTCCTCGTTTTGCCACATTACAACCACCTACTTCATTGTTTATTTATTTTTTAATCTATTGTGATTTTTTTATGTGGTAGACCAACACATCATAGTGTATAATTTTATTCCCCTATTAATCATTTAAAGTGTGGGATGCATTTATATATTCATCCACTAGGAGGCAATATTGTGCAGTGATCTATTGCAGCAATTTCATCTTAAAGACGTTTGGATTTGCTGCAACCATCTTCACACATCTACAGACAACATTTCTTAACACTTCTTGGTAAATTCATTCAAGCTCAATCAGATGGGATGATTAATGATGGATGGATTCCATTTAATAATTGATTGTTGAAAGTAATTGGTTGGACTGAATTTTATTTATCAGTGACGGTAATGCAGCCGCCATTATTTCTATTTTTATTTGTAAGAAAATTCTTAAACTATTTTGACAGTTCACCACAATTTACTGTCTGTGTGTTGGTTTATCATGTAAAATCTCATTTTAATACATGGTTGTGTGTGTGTGTGTGTGTGTGGTGTTAATTTGACAGAATGTGTCAGGGGTATCAATGCTTTTGACGGCATAGGAAGAAAGAACTCTCTTCTGGACAAAAGAGACTCACACAAAGGTGAACGCTCCTAACGTTTAGTTTTCACGTGTGAACAGGCGGTGGAAACTCTGAAAACATTCGAGAAGAAGGACAGCCGAGTGAAAAGCGCTGCAGCCACCAACCTTTCTTTCCTCTATTTCCTGGTAAGACTCTCGTAGCCTCGTAAAAACAACACGTCTGTACTTACATACTGGAATGTTAAGTGAAATGATGGATCTAGATGCAGGTGGTGTTAAAAAGCAAGAATGGCGGGGCTGCTGTGGTGGCAAAGCACAACCCATGTATTGAGGCCTTAGTCCTCGTGCTGGTGGTCGCAGGTTCGATTCCCGGCCTGGCGACATTTGCCGCATGTCTTCCCCTTTTCTCATAACCCTCTTTCCTGTTGAACTACTTTCGAATAAAGGCCATTAGAGCCAACAAAACCTTTAAAAAATAATTTAAAAAAGCAAGAATGGTAATGCAGAAGTGATAAATAAGAGTCTCAATTCTTGTTTTTTTTTACACCTTTTTTCTTCAATATTTTGCAGGAGAAGGACTATGATCAGGCTGACCGATACGCTGACCTCGCTATGAACGCCGATCGCTACAACCCCGCCGCCCTTATCAACAAGGGCAACACGGTGTTTGTCAAAAAGGACTACGAAAAGGCTGCTGAGTTCTACAAAGAGGCACTGAGGAATGACTCCTCGTGCACCGAGGCCCTCTTTAACCTGGGTACGGCGTCTATTCAGCACTTTGATTTTGTAGCTCAATGTCCCTGGCACAAAATCATTTTTTCATCACATCTACAGCTGCAAAACAAGCCTTAAACACCAATTTAGTTTGGTCTGTTATTACTGAAATATTGGTAAGTTGGAAATTAGGTTCCATTGCATGGTTCCTACACAACCAGGAAATGTTTTATCCACCAAATTTGGATAAGTAAGGAAAATCAAAAGGGTATTTAAAAATATTAGTTTTTCCAAATTATATTGACCGTCTCATACGCAAAATCTTCCATCCATCCATGTGTTTGTCCACCTGTCTGTTAGTACTGATGGTTCTATTTCTTAAAAGCTGACCACAGTCAGAACATCTGCCATAAAATCACAGTAAATATGGCATTTTTTAGGGGTGCACCGATTACAGTTTTCTGGCCGAACTCCAATTTAAAAAAAATCTGACCTACTGATTCCGACTTTGGCCAAAACCAAGTTTTTTAATGTATTTATTTTTTGTCTAAAAAGTTGCTAAATATAACAATGAAACATTTATTTTCTTATTTAAAGAAGGAGACTCGAACTCGATACCTTTACTTCATGTCTTTCCTGCCTCCTTTCTAGCCCCTTCCTGCCTGGATACTTTCAAAATAAAGGCCTCTAGAGAAGAAAACTAAATAAAAAAACTAAAAGGAATCGAATTGTTTGTTAATTTTTATCTTTTTATGTTTTATAATATTGTATGAAATGCGCTTCATACAATATAATAGCCCTGTTTCGGTCAAACTGATTTATGGGAACATCCCTGGTATTTATATCGTATAAATTGTATAATGAATAACTTGTAGCCATTTTTGCTATTTACCTCCTATAGGTTTGTCCTATGAGAGACTGAACAGATTGGAGGAGGGCCTGGACTGCTTTCTGAAGCTTCATTCAATTCTGAGGAGCAGCGCTGAAGTCATGTATCAGCTGGCTCACCTGTATCCACAATGAAACAAAACGGTTTCTGTATCTTCACCTGGTTTGGACACTTAAACCTCCGTCTGTGATGTCATGCAAGCGTCCGTCGGCCCTTGACATCTTGCTTTCAGCTACGAGCAGCTCGGAGACCCTCAGCAAGCGATCGAGTGGCTGATGCAGGTCATCAGCGCCACTCCCACAGATCCACATGTACTGGCCAAACTGGGAAAGCTGCATGACGACGAGGGGGACAAGTCCCAGGCTTTCCAGTACTACAGTGAGGTGAGAGAGGAGCTGCTTCTCTCTTATCACACTTGACTTTTCAGGTCGTTAAATGCTGTTAATCCGTTGCGGTGCTGCTCAGTCTTTCAGGTACTTTCCCTCCAACATCGACGTGATCGAGTGGCTCGGGGCTTACTACATCGAGACCCAGTTCTGTGAGAAGGCCATCCAGTACTTTGAACGAGCAACGCTCATACAGTGAGTCGGTGTATTTGGAAGATGATCTGCATAGAAAACTATTTACGTCTCGCGATAGACACGTGATCAAAATCAATAGATAACACGTCTGATAGAATATTCAATGGAGAATATTCACTAACCTCTGATCCAGAACCGCACGGCATTCTGGGGTATGGAGGAAGAGGAGAGACTTTTAACTGCTCAACTTCTCACGGCCAGATGAGCCAGCCTTGTAACATCTACTAACTCACTCTTTGGTTACCTAGCAACAACCCGTGGAGTAACTTGCGCAGTAGCAGTTTCATGTTTCGCCACCGTGCTGCGCAGCTGCTGAAAAATACGGCGTGGAGTGAAAACTGCATAAAACAGGAAAGGTCATGTCACCATTTTGGCAGTATTTCATATATTTAAAACAAAAAAAACTAAATAATTATCAATATTGACGATTATTAACATTGACTGATATGAAACACTTTTATTGTGTGTATTTTTCAGCCATACAGTCTAGCCCTAGACCTGACACAAAGCTAAATAAGACATACTTCAAAATAAAGCGACACGATAAATAACATGATAATATTAATTTTGAAATAAATTCTGCTCACATGAAAGCCAAGGATCATCCGTTCTGATTGGAAATGATCTGCTGTGTCCCACAGGCCAAACTATGTGAAGTGGCAGCTAATAGTGGCGAGCTGTTACAGAAGAAGTGGTGAGAACTAAACTAAATTAATAATTCAACAAAGTCAGTTTGGAAAGTTATCAATCAAATGTTTACTAACAGGTTTGTCTTTTTCACACCCTTTTCCCAGGAAACTACCAGAAAGCTCTGGAAACCTACAAAGAGATCCATCGAAGGTTTCCGGAAAACGTGGAGTGTAAGCTGCTGTTTTGTTTTGTTTTGTCATAGTCTTCAGTAGTATGAGGAAATTCTTCAACATTGTGAAGAAAATGAAAATAATTTCTGTGCTCGTGTTCAGGCCTGCGCTTCCTGGTGAGGCTGTCGACAGACATGGGGCTGAAGGAAGTCCAGGAATATGCCACCAAGCTGAAGAAGGTGGAGAAGATGAAGGAGCTCAGAGAGCAGGTGTGTGTGTGTACCAGGTTTTTATATATTCATGGCAGTGGTTCCCAAAGTGTGGGGTGCGCCCCCTAAGGGGGGCACAGTGCCATTGCAGGAGGGGGCGCAGGAAGCAGTACGGATGAATGAAAAGAAAAAAACAGTTACACAAAAGTGTTTCACTGTAAAGATGGTTTGTAGTGTGTTTTGTTGCAACCTGAAGTGTGAAATAAACTTCAGTGGAGTTTGTAAACAAAATATCTGTATATGTTTACGTCTGGTTGAACGATGCGTGTGCCCAGTGACGTTGAATCACTTTTTTCAGTCACGAGTAATCTAACGCTTACTATTTCAAATCCAGTAATCAAATTAAAGTTACTTATCCAAATCACTGAGGGTTACCGCGCGTTACTGTTTTTCTTTTGGAATTTAATTTTATTTCCCCTACACGTCTTGGGGAGTGTCCGCCGTTTCTATGCTACAGCAGCAGCTGATCGCTCGCAGTGGCAGAAATGTAAACAATGGAAGGAGGAGAGAGAGATGTGCGTTTTGTTGCTGGAAAAACTGCAACTATTTTCTGTCGCTAAGTCCAAGTATTATAAACGACTTTGGGCTTGTTTTTTACTAAAGTCGGTTGCAAATTTAATGAGTCGTGGGTTGTGGTTTTTTGGACTCGTTTTTGAACGTTGCTCATTTGGGCTTGGACATAAGAAGAGACACATAATCAGCCCCAGAATGTGTCTGACATCCAGTTAGTCTTAGTCAGACTCTCCCCGTCCATTATTTCCCGGATGATCCGTCCCGCTGTGTCTTTGTTAATGTCAATTTAATATATTTGCTGTGAATGACGTAGAGTTTCGCGTTGCGCTCCAGAAAACTGCAAACATCGAGACTAACCTGGACAGCGCAATAAACGTGAAAACAGCCACGAATGAACGTGTGATGAAAACACGATTGTGTGTGCGTGTGTGTGTGTGTATGTGGGTGAGGTTCTGTGTGGGTGTGTGTGTGTGTGTGTGTGTGTGTGTGTGTGTTAGACGCAAACTCTCATATAGCTGTGAAAATCGATGCGTTCTGCTAAGATGAACCACAGTTTCCTACTCTTGTATGGAGTGCTTTTTACTGTTTTTTATTACAACTATAATTAATTTAAAGCACTTACGCTGACTCCTGTTTTTTTGGGATGAAACGTTTAGAGCACAATGTTTGATATCTTTTAGTGGTCAAAGGAAGTGATTTTTTCATTCAGAAACTTACATTTTTCATGTATAGTATTGGAATTATATCCGATTTCCCCAAATACACACAAGTTGAGACTAACTTTAAAATGTAAGGAAAATTATATTTTTTTAAACACAAACTCCTGAAAAGAGTTGAACATCTCACAGAGCTCTTGTTCAGTCCATCATCTGAAAACAGACTGAGCCTGGCACAATTAAAGCCGACATAGAGATATATGAGGAGAACATTAATCACCATGGTGGCAGCATCATGTTGTGGGGATGGGGTTTTTTTCAGCATAGAGTCTAAATCTGGTTTGTGCTGATGAGAAGTTGGCACCAAATATGGCAAATACCAGACAATCCTCAAAGAGCCTGTTGGAGGCTCAACAACAACAACAAAAACGCCCAGAGTCTACATTCATTTGAGATTCCGTAACTAAAACTGATGTTTGCAGATGTTCTCCATCCATCCTGGCTGAACTTTGAACTATTGTGTTAAGCTTGTAAAGACGTACACTAAAAGACTTTGCAGCTGCAATAGCAGTGAAAAGTGGTTTCACAAAGCACTGACTGAGAGGGGCAAAGCATGCACCACACTGTTCAGATTTTATTGTTGTAAGAAAAGTTAGGATCATGTGCATAGTTTTCCTCTTACTATACAGTTGTGCAACAGTAAAATCCAGTTAAAAACATTGACAATTGTGGTTTGAGCATGACTAAACTCAAAGCGTATGAGTGCTTTTGCAAGGCGTTGTAACTAGTAGTGAGTAAAGAGTTTGGGTAGATTTATTTTTTTTTATTGATTCTTTGTAGGATTTAACCAGAAATCTGGTTGTAGGGAAGACTAAAACAAATGTTTAGCCACATATATCATGCTGTGTTGGGGTTTTGACCGTGTTAGCACCGTAGCCTGTGAGTAAAAGCTTGCCTGTGTTGATGCATCCCACATCTTGCCGTCTCCTTAATCACATCATTGTCAGGTCACGGTGTCGTTTCGTCCGTTCCCAAACCCACGCAGCGTGCTGATTGAAAACATGCTCTGTGTTCTTATTGCCACAAAGCGGGATGTCGGTATCTGCAGCGTCAGAACCAAGTGGAAACCAGATGATCCTCTTCGCCGATTGTGTCGACGGAGGAGCAGATGCTTCACAGCTGTCTAATCCCTGGCTGTCAGTAACCGAGTGGATGGCTCAGTTTACGTAAAGTTTGATCAGTGCCACCTGAAACACGAGCGTTGCCTCGCAAAATTATTCACTTCCTTTGAACTTTGTCACATTTCATCGTGTTGCAACCTCAAATTGCGATTCGTTCCTTTAGGGTCCGATTGGTTTAAAACCCGACGCCACATTGAGCTTTTTGACTATTTTTTTCCTATCCTGCTGTATTTGGTTGGTCTTCACAATACTATTTGTTCATTAATTAATGTTCTCTAAGAAAAAAAACAACATGAAGCCTTCACAGAACAGCAACAGAGACATTACTCAGCTGCTCAGAAACGTCCTGGGAATCACCGTTCAACTCCGGGATCCAGGAGAAATCTCACGCCTGTCTTCATAGATGCAATATTTACGATCTTCTCTCCATTCAGCTCCTAATCAAATACCGAGAGGGAATATGATCCGATGTTAAAACGCTGTGCTAACAGTTATGCTGCGGAGACCGTGAGCAGAGCCAGGAGTGCTCCAGGAGGATGAATTTATCAAACCATCACCAGCTGATTCTAAATCCGGCCGGACTGGAAAAACGGACTGAGAGGGACAAACGGAGCTGGAAAGTTTGGCTTTTTAATCTCACAAATTGCCACATGGAAAACAGCTGATAGTCTGCGCTACTTTGCCAAAAATTAAAAAATAATAACCAGTAGTATTTGTATATACTCACAGAACATCTGCTCTTATTAACATTAAGGAATAACCATCAGTATGACGTACTGCACTCGACAAAATGTATCGTTACTGGATTCACAATTCGCCAACCATGATGTTTCTATGACGCCTTTTTATGTTTTTCTGAAGTACAGCCCTTTGAACTGCCTTGTTGCTTAAATGTTCTACAAGTATAAAACTTGATTGATTGGTTGATTGATTGATTGATTGGTGAGAAGGCTCAGTAGCGGTGAAAACTCTGGAAACCCATATCATTCAGCAGAACCTGCGAATGTCATGCAAATATTTCTGTTTCAGAGTCTGACTGCACCTGGTTTCAAATATCTAATTTTCCACAATAACTTTCAGGGGCCGTTTGAATTGCTCAGATCTGCTAGTTTTTACCCTGAAATCTTTCTCCAATCGTTCTCCTGGCAGAGAGTGAAGTCGGGCCGAGAGAACAGCGCCAGAGGTCGCAGGGAGGGCAGCACAGGGAGTGCTGGTGAGTGTAAGTCGCCGTCACTCGTCGTTCTTGCTGCCCCTGCATTGAAAACGTTTAAAATGTCCATTATTTCCATCTGAACCTGTATGGTGACGTGAAAATAACGTTATTTACCAGTTTAGACTTTTACCTGGAGTGTGGCTTGTTTCTAGATGAAGGCTCAATTAAAAGGCTTCAACAAATTGAGTTAAAGAGACAAAGGTTTGATGTGAAGCTGACCGAAGAGCGGCGTTGAAAGAGTAAATCATAACTTGGAAAACTGAACAAAATCTAAATTTGGGATCAAAATTTGTGATTTTGTTTTTGTTCTGCATTAAGAGACTAAAAAATCTTTTTTGTGTAACAAGACTTATATTGAAGAAACAAATGACCCTCAACAGCAAGATCACTATTCAGTACACAAAGCTTTATAAAACCTTACCCGTGTATTTTGACATAATAACAAGTTGTTTGGTAGCTAGCTCCACCTTATGCTAATTATTTAGCAGGTAAAATGCTAATATTCACCTGGTGAGCAGTCTTCAAGTACAGCATCATTTCACCATCTTTACGATTTCAGATTTTATTTTGCGGAAGAGATTTAGTGAAGTCTGATTAGCTCCTGGCTTTTTTCAAAATGGCTGCCTTCCAGCCTGTTTTCTAATCAGCGGTTCAGTGTTTGACCCAATGTTTAGATAAAACTACCAAATGGATGGAGGGGATTTTTACATCTCAGTGTAAAACCTAGACGTGGGTTTAAAAAAACCAAAAAAACCCCAACAAATTACAAAATAAAAGCTTTGTACTTTCAGTGTTCTTGTTTTTGCTTGTTTTTATCACACAGCCGACTTGTGTTGAGATCAAACAGGCATTCTTAAGTCTTTCACTTTTTTATTTCATTATAGGTGTGATATATATAGTAGAAACAGATCCAACACTGTCTGTCTGGATGGGAGGACAGGAAGTATGAATACGTTTGTGTCTGTTTGCTACAATAGACTGAGTTATTTATAGCTCCAGTGTCGGTCATCTTCCTCCTTACCTGTAGGGATCCATAATGGAAGCATTAAAGCATTTTCTCTCTTTTTTGATCATAGTAGCTCCTCACGTCTTTGTTCATTTGATTGCAGTCTGTAAATTCACCACTAGATGGTGCTAAATTAAAAAAAAAAAAAAACAATGTTTTTTGGGTTTTTTTCATTATAGACATCATGGGAAGAATTCTACATACTTGTGTTAATGAACTGCGGCTCTTTTCATGGCTTTTCTTTATTCTTTTTCTCTGACATCAAAAGTTCAAATCATTCCCAATGTTGTTTCTCTAACATTTTCTGCTTTTGTTTCTGTCGCCTCTGTTGTTGCTGTCCGCCGCAGCCATCATCTCCACGTCTGTCCTCACCTCTCCTAAGATGTCCGATGTTACGGGTATCGTTAATTGAGGCCCCATTTCTAGCTCTCCTTCATCATGCCTTCATAAAAAACATATATGAAAAAACAGAGACGTGTGCACTGACTCAGACACTGGAAACCTGGCTTCATCACATGGTTTTATTTTAAATGCAGTCCAGACAAACTAGAAGTGCCTGTAGCCATGAGAAAGGCTCCTCTGGTGTTCTTATGTAAATATACAACTAGCTGTCAGCTGATAATGTGTGTGCTGCTGCCAGGATGTCCATTATGTGTCTGTGTTTGGATAGAGTAGATTAGGAAACCCTGATATTTTGCTGTTGTTGCTCTTTTTATAGTGTAGTAGAGCCAGAGCATGTAACTGGATCCAGTGTATAAATCCTTGCACTTATTCGGTCTTAAATGTTCAGGGTCTCTTTCTTCCTTCCTTTCTTTGAGACTTTATTGATTTGACTAATGCAAATAAAACATCTGATGCTTTTCGTTATTTTCTTGCACCGCACCAGAAAATGCCAAAGCAGGTAAGAGTAGCAAGAGTAAAAACAAAACAAAAAAAAACCATCCCATAACTCTTAATTGCCCCTCATTTTACATCTTGATTACCCTTTTTGTTTTCACCATTTCCTCTCTGCTGTCCAGAGCCTCAACCTGAGCCTAAACAGTTCAGTCCACTGTTGGACTCAGGTACGTACGGATAGCTGAGTGATTCCTCTGCATAACGCCTGTTGGTTGTTTTTTTGTTTTTTTTACAGTAAAACGCCAGCAGCTGTGGTTACCAGGATCCCATCGATTGTAACTTGTTTCGCAGTCAGAAGGCAGTGTGATTATGCCAGAGCCAATGTTTCACTGTAAAAAACTAATTTTTTTAACTTGAGGGGAAAGACTAACGTCTTTCCCAAAAATGAGCATCAAAACAGCCTATAAAATGAATGTACAAAATATCGTTTTCACCGGTTAATTTATTTTTTCACGTCAAATCAACAGCTTTAAATTGTCTTATAGGATTTTTTCTTGTCACAATTTGACCCTTTATCATTGTTAAATATACAAAAAAAATTTTACAGTGCGTGCTGAGCGGTGAATTTAAACTCACGCAGCAGAAATGGGCGACTTTGCGAAACCTTTTATGAGATCCAACTTTGTTTTAAGATTCTGGTCAAAACTTGGTGAGCCTGACCCACAAATCTTCTGACGGGAAGCCGTGAGGTTGAACCGAACGGAGTGTTTGTACTGAAAACGCAAATTTATGAAACTTTAAAATCTTTTCTATTAAGTCTGGACTTTATTTTAAGCATTCAGGATGAATTTCAGCCTTAATACTTAACTTATCCAATGCTTTTTCCTCACCTAGTCGGTCTCCCACAGACATTCGCTGCTATTTGTAATTTTTCTCATTTGTGGAAATCACGTGCACAGACGCAAGAAAGTTGGACTTGTCTTTTTAAGTCTGCTTATGCAATTTCAGAGAGGAAAGTGAGAAGGGAAAAACCAGACAGTTTTCATCTTGTTGTCTCCCTGCTGAATATTCTGAGCAAAGAAACGCTTCCCAGTCGCTCCAAGAAAGAGGAAGGGGGAGGGGGAAAAAAAAGCATTTTCCAGCAGAAGTTTCAGTTGCCTGTTAGTTTGGGAGGCCTGGTGTGAGATATTTGGGATTGTGAGTGAAAGAGGAACATCGGGCCTCTTTCCTGTTTTTCAGCTCTCAGACGTCGTCGTCTGCGGTTTCCAAGGCTACCTGGCAGCCAGATGTTTGTCCTCTGGACGCCGATCGTGTTTGTCCTCTGAGCCCAAAACTCAGATTTGCTGAAGCACTCCCTATTAGCTTCCTTGGTTTAAAAATAAATTCATTTTTATTGCACTGACATAATCTCACACTGGATTTAAAGACAAAAAAAAACCCCAAAACAAAACAGCAGCATTTGATCCGAGTATGTTTGTTCAGTTTGGAAATACATCTGTCAGCTTGATAAAATGACTGTTTTTAACTTTATAAAGTTAAAAATAATGTGTTGGGTTGTTTCATCTGGAGTCCATCACTTCATGTTTGTCTCTGGTGGGAATATGATCCGGAGAATCCAGCGTTTAAGAGTGTTGACCGTCGTAGGTCAGGGAATGGCCCCGGGAACAATAGCTGCTAATACGGGGAGTCTTGCTGGACTTTGACTGGAATTGTTTGTTGCTGTGGGATTAGGATGAGATTGAGTTTTGCAGCCCGGGACGCTCCTGGATGAATCTGAGGGAAAGCCTGTCGAGCAGACTGTTAAAACATGTGGGCCAGTGAAATCCCAAATGCTTCACCAGACATGAATCCAACCTTCTGCCATAGAAATGTAACGTCTGCAGGAAATCGAAGAGAGGGCCCTGGACAATATATAGAGAGAGATTGTGTAAAGAGGAAAAGGTCAAAGGTCCCGTCATGTGACACGTTATACTACAGGACTTGGTGATGTAAAAAAGTGTTTGATAAAAGCAACTCTTTATTAAATTGAGGATTTTTTTTTTTTTGTTTTTACTTTCGTTTAGTACATCTTTTCTAATTATATTGGATTATATCGTGTTAGATTATGCCACTGCAAATAAAAACTGTTTTTTTTCTTTTTCCGGGCTGTAACTGATGATTGTTTTAGTAATCGATTATTCCGTTGACTATTTTGACGATTAATCGGATAATGCAGATTTTTCAATTAACCACTTAAGCCTTTTTTCATAGAGTATTAGAAATACATTAAAATATGCGTAAACTTTCCACTGTCCAAAATGCGATGTCGGCATTCCTTTAGCATACGATATGTCATTTATAGGGAAAAAAAATCCTACAATCAGTGTGTGAAACGCTCAATACTGTGTAGGACTGATCACTTGATCATGTTTTGGATTAATTGATTATTGGCAAAAGGTGCTCAACAGGAGTTTCTATGCTTGTTTTTTCTTCTTGTTTTTACAGCATTTTAATCCGGTTGAAGCTAAAACTATATACCGCGTAAGATTTGGGTTGAGCGCTTAAAAAGTTTGTTTTTTTTCATCTTAAATGCAAAATGTCTACATGTTTTGTACAGTACTGACTCGCTCAGTAGATCTTTTTTGCTTTTTTGGAGTCTGGATACTCCAGTTAACAATTAATCAATTACTAAGTTACTTAATTATTTCAATAATTGATTCCTCACAATTAATCCGACGAATCATTTCAGCCCTAATTTTATTTATTTTATTATTTTTTTAAGTATGGCAGCACTGCGTTTTCTTCCGTACAGCGAGGAAGTCAGCTTGGTGTTGCTGCTTAAAAACGCTCAAAGTGAGACGTTTACATTTATTCACTGGGAAAGTTGGGAGGAAAACGTGGTTGAGCAGCTGCAGCCCGGGTCACAGAGCAGCAGTAAATCCAGATCATTCGGTGGTGCAGATTTCCTTTTGGGGAGCGGGGACTCTTCTTACTGCAGCCATTGAAACGGAGCTGCTGACCTGGGGAGGGAATTTTTTTAGGTTTTCAGTCCTTTTTAGCAGTTGGTCTACCGATCAAGCTGATAACTCAGGATGCGTGTCGGGGTGTGTGTTCACTGCAGACAGCGGCCGCAGCAGCAGCAGCAGCTCAAAGGGGGAGCGTCTGAGCGCCAAGATGAGGTCACTTCCTGGGTCCAATGAGCCCTATGAAGCCAGCAGCCCAAAAGAGCTGGGTGAGGAATCTGTACAGTTTCCATCTAGTTCAGGAAAATACGATGAGCTGCTTTGTTTCCCCTCAAAGCTTTGGTCTCTCCCTTCATACAGAACAGTGTGTGAAACTGTAAGGTGTTGTTTCAAAGCCGTTTCAACCAAACGAGGTTCAGAAACTTCATGATCTCATGGGTGCAGATGCCTCGTACGTGGACCCGCTGGGGCCTCAGATGGACAGACCAAAGACGGGGGCCAAGAAGCCGGCGGATGACGACGACTTTGCAGACGAAGACCTGGGAGACGAACTGCTACCGGAGTAGATCCATCGACTCTGAGAGCTTTACCTCTGCTGGTAATGAGCGACTGGCCTCCTGATCGGAGACGAGGAAGAAGAGGTTGAAATGTTCTCCTGTGAAGGATCATATTTATAAAAAGCAAAAACAAACCTGAATGAATTTTTAAAAAAGCACCTGTTAGCCACACACAGTCAGTATATGTGTGAGTAAACCTCTTTAGAGATGGAAAATGTCTCAGCAAACCGGATCTAATCCAACTCTTGGCTCAAATGAATTCATATTTATTTTTATTTTTTAGTCTCTTGAGTATTTTTTTAATAAACTGTTAACTACTCCAGAGAAATCTTTGAGAGGCGTTTCCTTGAGAGCAAATTTCCCCTAAAACTTAAAGGAAAACCTTACATTTGACCTCTGACCTCACTTTTAGGAGTCAAATCTCTCTTTCTTTCTTGATCTCTTCCTCATTCTCAGTTTATATGAAATGTCCATCGTTCTATTCAGAATCAGAGTGACAAATGTGAACAGATCTGAGGACTACTCCTGAGATGTTATTCAAATCCTGAATCTGTTTCCTGTGGATTTGGATCTCTGCTGTCCTTCAGATACCGGGACTATAAATGGACAAAGAGTTTCTTGGGTGCAAATGTGCAACTACATGGCATGGAAGTAATTTTATGATTCCTATGCCATGGAAGTCATAAATGAGATGTAGATAATTTTCTACATCTCTGCTTTTAGGTTTTTCAGGTTTAAATATGTTCATTCAAGGATCAGTATTATGTGTTTTCCAGGCACATAATGCCATTTTATAGCACAATCAAGTAACTATATTACCTTCAGTTGTTATATATAAAAAAAGCTCTATATATCTAATATGGCTTAATATAAAATTGACTTCCTAATTTAATGCCTTGAAATTGGGCTGCTGTCACTTTAAGAAGCTCCTGCTCTTTCTGAAACTCCGCCTTCAGGAAGTCATTGCAACATGACTCCTCTATTAACCCTTTAATAATGTTTTTATACTAGCGTTGCTCTGAGGAGTAGCTCCTATATTGAGCTCAGCTGTTGCTCAGCTCCAGCAGGTGTTTGCTAATTGATGCTGACTAGTCTGAAGGAGCCGAGTGGAGGAGGCTGCAGCTTTGAGGAGGAGCTTTGTCTTCGAAGGCAGAGTTAGGTCTATCCAGGCGTTTTACATAGTTGAATGGTTGCCATGGAGATTAAAGGATTTCTCAAACATGCATGAAAGAGTCAAAGTAACACTCCAGGTGTTTTTGATGAGGGAATAACATTATAACATGATGTAGAGCTAAAAAAAAAAAAAAAGGAGACAACTTTACTTAAACCCCATAAGTATAAAGTGATGACATTTCACAAAACTGCCAATTAAACTGACTTTTAAGAAAAATATAGAGAAAAGGGTTTAAACTGGTTCATTAAAACCCCAGATTAATCAGGATTAATCTGCCTCAAAACGTGTTCGGCTTGATGAAGTCAAAGTGACGGATCCCAGTTTCTCCCGGCCGGACCTGAACAGGGAGGGGGATCAGGGCAGCCGGGAGGAATCCCAGCCTACATCAGCTGCTCTCATGATCGCTGGAATATTTTTATTTCACAGCCACAGGCCGATGTTTGAGGAGGGGGATCACTTTTCCTGTCATCGCCTCAGTTTGATTTAGATGTCCGTGGAATGGCGCAGCGCATCGCTCTGTGCGCCCAGCGGGCTTTGTGCACGCAGCAGAGAATAGAAAATCGCCTTTTTTGTGACGTTTTGAACAGAAAAGAGAAGATCTAAATCAATTATCAGCATTTTATCCTTTTTGTGACGAGTGTTCTACCTGGCGGCGCTGTGGATGTGATGAGCCAAAAATGTTTCTGCAGTTTTCCTGGCAGCGCGCCTGTGGCTCGGGTTGTTTGTCTGCTCCAGACTCCAGGGCGCACCGATCCTCCGTGAACACAGAACAAATGACTTCTGGGAATAAAACGTCTTAAAAAAACAAAACGAACTTCCTACTGCTATCTGATCAGAAAGAAGAGGGAAAACGACGAAGCGGTCTAAGCTGCGCGCTACGTGGCACAACAAAACGCAGCGATGCGGTGTCGGATCTGCGTCCTGATTTCGCTGCTGCTGCTGGTGGTTCTGGTGCCAGCCTGGCTGGCAGAGACGGCACGGGTTCGGAAGAAAACCACCAGAACCCGGCCTTGTCTGGACCTGCCGGAGGAGGTTTTGGAGCAGATGTTCGGGCGGCTCTCGGTGGGAGTGATGAGCGCCTTCCACCACGCTCTGCAGCTGGAGCCCCGGGACAAACTCAACCTCACCTGCCCGACCGCGACACCGAGCCCGGCCGACACCAAGACCCGCCTCCCGGTCAACCTGCGGAGCATCTCCCCCTGGGCCTACAGGTAGGAGCAGCCGCGCGCTAATTTATTTTATTTTATTTTATTTTATTAACAATTAGTTGTCTGTTCTGTTTTCAAACCAGTAAAAAAAAAAAAATAATAGGAGTGAATAACTGGTAATATTTAGTTCATTTACTAAACGTCAGAATAAGTCTATTTAGGGCACTTTGCACAAACATCTGGTTTAAATCCGGTCGCAAACAATCGGTCTGTAAATCACAGTAATTGTGTTTTCATCCCAGTAAAGAGGAGAGGAGTCCAGGCCGATCCTAATAAAAACGCGAATTACAAACAATCCGGTTTAGGGCCATTAAGTGAGAAGTATCTGAAAGCAGCAGATGCCATTGGTTTTTCACTTTGGTGTGAATGTTTTGCAAGCATGAGGTGACCGTGCAGAGAAATGACTTCCCTTTGACCCGAACAAGCCTGGAGCTACAAATGTCACATGACCTCCATCCATCCATCCATCCACTCAAATTTATACTTTTTTTCTTATGTTTTTAGCTTTTATATGATGTTTTCTTCGTTTTTTGTTATATCACACATTTTCTTTCTCTTCTTATAAAAATCTCCACTTCCTATTTCCGTGTGTGTGACTGGTGCTATACAAATAAACATGTTTCCCCTTTTATGGCAGCTAAATCTGTGGAGGATCAACAAACGCTTAATTAAAGGAGCCAGTTAATCTAGTATTCATGTTTTAGGATATCCAAACACAAAAACGGAGAAAGCAGAGGAGCTCCATGTCTCCACAAATTATCTGTCTCATATTATACTGCGACAGTTTCAACAAATATGTAAAAAAAAAAAAAAATAATTTATATCGGCCACCTCTGCACGTTCTTCTTCTTCTGTTTTATTTGGGGTTTTTTTGTTGTTTTTGTATTTTCTTTAGACACTAAGACCAAAAGGTGCCGTCAGCTGAGATGCAGATGAACAGTTTTACAAACTGACGGTAGTCGATTATTGTGCACAATTAAAAAATCGTTTTCATAAATCTTAACTGAAAATAGTGTTCAGTGTGAAATCATTTAGTTAAAGTCCAATTAATCTAAACATGTAATATTTTTGATCCACCAGAGTTCAAATGCAATCCAGGAGGTTGTGAATCGGTGTAACAAAAACATGCATAATTTGATGCCATGTTACGCCGTGTTGGGTAGTAACTAATTACATTTACTCAGTTATTTTTACTTTTAGGAGTAGTTTTGCTTAGCTGTACTTTTACCTGACTAACATTTTTATGAAGTATCGTTACTCTTGAGTAAAATTTCTGGATTCTCTCCCTGCTGTGAGTCACTTCTCTGAGTGAAGAGCAAGTTTGTTTCACCGGACACACATCTGCAGTTCCTGTTAAAGTTTCATAAGTTTTATATCCAAACAAATTGATTTCGAAATTTTTTTTTAACTATTAAATGGTTGGTGTTTTGATCAAATACTTTCTTTTACTCTTACTTGAGTAATTTCTCGGACGTCAACGTTTCTCCTTACTTTTACTGGAGTAAAAATATGCCGAGGTATTGCTGCTTTGAAATTTACTTGGCTACATTTTTGGGTACTCCACCCACCTCTGCGTGTTATAAATTACAATTGACCATTTCGGACTAAAAACGAAAACAAAAAAAAACTTGGATTACAGTTACTTGAGCCTTGTGCTGAATGTGTTTCCCAGGATCTCGTACGACCCGAACAGATACCCCCGCTACATCCCGGAGGCCTACTGCCTGTGTAAGGGCTGCCTGGTCGGGCCGTACGGAGGGCAGAGCCAGCAGTACCGCAGCGCCCCAGTCTTCGCTCCCTCCGTCATCCTGCGGAGAACGGGCTCCTGTGCTGGCGGACGCCACTCCTACACCGAGATCTACGTCTCCGTGGCCGTGGGGTGCACCTGCGTGCCGCTGATGGAGAAGGAGCGAGACGGCCAGAGCAGCAACAAGAGCGTGGAGGGAGGAAAGCCCAAAACCAGACAGATGTTCTCTACTGGGAAGAAGTCATAAAGGAGACAGGGGGGGGGGGGGGATATGACCTTTGACACATAAGTGGTTGAAACAGATTTTAATTTGGAGTAATAAGAGTAAAGAGGCTGAAAACATATCCCATTAAAAAGATTTTAAAAAATACATATATTTATCATTTTCTTTTTGCTAGAGCTCTGTCTGAGTTTTGTTTTGCATGTCCCAATTTCGCAAAAATCCACCGATCTATCAATTATCTTCTCCTTAACCTGGGTCTCCAGGTCTCCAGGTTTTTTTAACATGATTTTCCGCGACCGATGCTGCCATCTACTGGTCGGGAAAGTAGCTACAGTTCAGCTGCCGAGTTTTATTTAACCGGAAAAAACACACCAAGGTTTTATTAAAACGTCCTAGCATTACCAGAGAATATTGCCTCCTTCAGTTTGTTGTCTTTCTGCCCCTTAAACCAAAATTTAAGAGGCTTAATTTAATAACTCGTGTCCACGACTTAATGACTAGCGGGAACGACTTGTTCCAATTTGTGGTCACGACTTAATTACAAGTCGTGACCACAGGTTTTTTTCTCTCTCCCGTGTCTCCCATTTGTACTGTTCCCTCCTCTACTCTGATACTACTAATATAAAAACCTCTGGAGACCAAGATGCGACGGGCCCCTGCTTTTGAAACATTATCCTGGTTAACCGTCTTCCACTTTTTATCGCGGCAATGTTTTTATAAAGCTCAGTCGTCATTTTATTAGAGAAGCGATTCGATTTGATTCCGATTTTCAGGGTCACGGTTTGATTAAGAGACAATTTTCGATTAAGAAACCAATTTCTATTTTACAGTCTAGAGATTCTGTTTGAATTATGAGGCCGACAAGAGGGTAAAAAAAATGTAAACAATTTAAACTTTAAAACAATTGTATATGCTAAAAATAGGCTTGTGCATAATATTGTGTAACTTAAATTACTATTACTAAATTAGCTTAGCCGTCTTGCTTTTTCCTAAATAATAAAAAAAGGAATTATTAAAATATAATTTTACAAAAAACAATCATACTAAAATCGTTTGTGAGCATTTTGAACAGAATCACTTTCTTCCTTCACCCCACATTTGTTTAGAGCAGTTCATTCCTCAACTCAAAACACACAGAAACATCCAGTTATGTTTTAAATTCGTATTTACTCACACAAAACCTATTGGTATCAATGCTGAATTAGTGCATAATGGGGAAAAAAAAAATTATTTCAACTGAACTATTGTTTTTGTACTATCAGATATAAAGTGTTGACTACTGGAAATATTTATTTCTGATATTTGTGAGACAACTCAAATGAAAAGCTACTAGAGCTCGGGCTCGGTCACGTGATTCAGGCATGAGTTGCAACTTTTCAGCAACCGGTTTAATGGAGAAAAGAAATGTGTTGAATGTGCAAATTTCTGATTTCCCTTTTTGAGGTAGATCCACAGAGACACGAGAGCAGGAAAAGGCTCACTCGCTTTGATGTAATGAATGAAAAATGCATAATAAAAGTTGAAAACACTTCACGGGTTTTGCTAAAACAATACGAATATTTTAAAAAAACAACAACTCAGTAATGTCTAGTCTAATGACAGTAGCAGATTATGATTCTGTTAACTGATTTTGCAGCAAATTAAAGTGTCCACTTTTTCTTCCTCCCTGCTGTCCTGAATGCCGTATTTAAGCTCTTCCTCCTGGAAACAGCGGGTGTCCAAGGTTCCCGCTTAATCAGCTGCACAACAGGTCCGAAGGATAGTTGACGAAACATCGGAACTCGTTGGACAAGTTCCTGTTGTGTTTGGGCAAAAAGCTGCACATTTTTACCCCCAGCAGTTCTTTGGCAACATTCTCC
Source organism: Xiphophorus couchianus (assembly GCF_001444195.1). NCBI lineage: Eukaryota > Metazoa > Chordata > Actinopteri > Cyprinodontiformes > Poeciliidae > Xiphophorus > Xiphophorus couchianus. The sequence continues at coordinate 6,370,501 of NC_040234.1, read as the reverse complement.
ATGGTGGCTCCTATGGAGGCAGAACCAGAAGACGTTGATTTAAAACAATAGAGCGTTACAGATTTCCCCTCCCATCAGCTCCTCTTGTTCTCACCTGTGCACAGCAGCACTTTGCCTTTGCTCAGGTACTGGACGGTTTGGGCCACTTTGCTCAGACACTCCTCGGATAAGTAAGGCGGGTCGGCGAGGACGATGTCGAAGCTCCGCGGCGCCACGCCGGAGGGGAGGGACAGCGGCTCGTTGTAGTCGTAGAAGATGAAGTCGTCGGCGTAGGCGGCGAAGCGGCGGTCGTACTCCAGCACGACGGCCGACACCCTGCCGGAGCCGTCCACCACGCCCTGCTTCAGCTTCTGGTAGACGCTGGGCGCGCTCACACACGCTATCCTGACGGAAAGGGAAAGCAAAGAAGAATGAAAAACAAACCCGTCTGTCATAATCCGCATCCTTAAAATGTCTTCATTTAAAAATGAAGTTGACTTTAAATAAGTTAATCCCAGGTCTTTTGTTGTGGCAGGCCTATTAGCTTTTGTATAGGCAGTTTTTATTGGTGACTTTTCTGTCAGGCAAAGGTTTGAACCTTAAACATCTTCTTTGCAATTTGTGACTCAAGAGGCTACCGCTAACTAGCCGCTAAGAAACTCTTGCTAGCTAGCAAACCTTTTTTGCATAAGTGTAACTTATCGCCAGTTAGCCAGACCATGAAATACTACTTGCTTACTATTATAAAAAAAATATGCAACTTTTTTTTGTAAGTTTATGTTGTGATACAGGTCTTAAATTTAATTCCTGGTTGTCTTAAAGCATCTTAAATTTGAGTTGGTGAACACCTGCGTTGTTCAGGAATAATGGGCTCTTTGCACCTTCCGCCATGACGTCACAACCGCATGCGCAAATGCTGCTCTCTTTTTTCCACTTTGAGTTACCATGACAGCTAGAAAAGACAAAGTCCTATTTCAGACGCAAATAAAACAATATTATGAACATTGTTGTCTTCCTAATATAATGGACTTTTAAGTTTTCATGGATTTCCAAGCGGTCCTGAATTAAGAAGATGGTGGCTTGTAAATATTCGTCGCTACCAGTTAAAGCTAACGCTGCACAGCAAAGTTTACAGCCTTCACTTCACTCCAGATCAGCTTCTTCAGCCTAAAGCAGAAGGTAAAGGAGCCTCCTGTGTTATTTCCATGGAATCACTTCTGTATTCAACCTGAAAGAGAGTTTATGGGAACCAGAGAGCAGACCAGAGCCAGACAGCCGAGCTACTGATCCGCCTGTACAAACCGCTGTAAACACCGTCCTGCTTCACAAGAAACATGCAAAACTAATAAAGCGAAATAACACGGAGACCTTAAGGAACACGGCCTTATTTTTCTAAAAGCAACAACTTTGAACCTGAACCGTCAGCTGAACTAGAACTCCGACACCAGAGCTGCTCTACTGTTAAGTTATGGGCTTGTTGTTCCTCAGGCTTCAGAAGCAAAAAGCCTGAACCGTAAAATCCCCGTTACTTGGTCTCTGACACTGACGACAATAAATGTACGTAATATACTTGAAAACAATGTAAAAACATTGTCCGTTGGAATGGATGAAAAATGTTTAGATACTTAAATAGCACATTTTTACAAGACAAATGTCAGAGAATATTGCCTACTAGCATAAGCTAAAGCTAATGTTAGCCACAAAGTTTAAAGAAAGTAAAATTCACCTTCGTATCTGTGTATAAGGAGGCGTACATCTTAAAACCTTTATCCAGCTTATTGTCGGAGCTTTGGATCGATGTACATCATTAACTGTTATCTTGAACAAGCCCTGCAAATATCCAGTGTAAAGAGCCTTTTTCAATAGATCGGAAACAATTGAGCCGCTTTTCCCCGAACGCGGAAGCTGAGGTGCAAAGAGCCCATTCAGGAGGGAAACTGAATTATTGAAAAAAGAAAAACAGAACTTCTATAAAAGAGGTGCTGCCACCTGCAGCATTACCTGGGTATTACATCAATGTGTGTCTCCTCTTCAACAATGTGCGCCTTTACCTGCCTCCCTCTCCGGCTTGCCGTACCGCTTCCTCCGCCAGCACCGCTGCCGTCTCGTCACTGTACCAGAACTGACTCATCCGCTGGCGAACACAGGACCAGATAAGTAAACCGGTGTCAACGCAGGTTAAAATGATCTCCATATATTATGTGTTTTACTCTACTTTTCTCATTTCTTCCCTCCACCATTTTGCCCGGAAAATCCCGACATGAAATTCAGAAGACATAAAGAGTTTACACATCTTTAAAATGTACGAGTGTATTAGAGCCACGGTAAGAAAATTGAAGAAATAAAATTATGAGAATAAAGTTATAATATGACAAGTTTATTCTTGTAATTTGTCTTTATTCTCAAAATGCTGACTTTATTTTCATATTCATTTTACTTTAGTCTCATATTATGTCTTTACTCTTGTACGATTTTATTCTCGGAATATTACAATTTTATTCGTGCAATGGTACTAATTTAATCTCGAACAAGTTTGTTCTTGTGACGTTATCAATTTTTTTTTATTCTTTTCATTTTATTCTTTTATCTATTTCCTACTTAGTGTGACCCTAAAAGTCAGTCATAGAAACGTCAGTATTTTCCGATGTAGAAAAACATTTCAAACATTTTCCACCTTTCAGATATTAGAAAACCTTCAGCCCTTCAACCCCTGTACATCGGAGTAGCAGCTGTGGAGGTGATCTCCAGCTACAGGTACCTCACCTAAAGAACCAAGTCTCATATTTTTACGTCACAAAATCCTGGCAATCTGGCAATGGAGTGCGTTCTCAGAGCGCCGGAGCTCACCCAGTCCTCCTCCACGGCTCCCACGGCGAACGGGTCAGACGGCGTCCCGTCCGGATCAGGGCCGGTTCTGGTCTCGTTGTAGAACTCCTGCAGGGCAGCCAGAGTGTGAGCGGACAGGGTGGGAACGTCGTCGTCACTGTCGCTCATGGCTGAGTGAGCAGAGGAAGGTCAGGTGGAGGGAAAACCTTTGGAAGAGAAATCTGAGCAGGAACTGGAAACCTGAAACGTGAGAGGAAGAAAATATTTATTTCTAGGTCGGCTTTACTTTTACTTGAGTAAAAATACGTTTAAGTAGTGTTGCACTCAAGTAAGAGAGCAACACTACTCTCTCTTAGTGTTGAGTACTCTCCAGTACTACTCTACTACTTAATGTTCTCCACCTTCTGGTGATCAGAGCCGCAGTAAAATGATTTGATCCCGGAAGAAAGAGCGCAGAATATAATGTTGTATTCTCGTTAGCAGACCGGAACACCGTGACTTTTTTAGTGCATTCTCCTTAGAAAAACGTACCTGATTAGGAACTCTTCTCTGTTACTGCTGCTGTCAACATGTGAGCTGTCGCTGGGAGATGACGCAGCTGAGAAACTACGGCTACCGCAGAGGGTCAAACTAGTCTATTTACTTGTTGCGCAAAAGCTACTTATTGCTTCGGGAACGGTTAGATAATTTTTCTATCCTAGTACTATTTTTGTTACTATTTACTACTAAATTCTATTTAGGACTTACTATCTTTCTTTTAAGCATGAGCGTTTTACGAGTTTCTAGTTTGTAAAACATGGTTTAAAACGTTTTTTAGGTTCCCACCAATCAAGCGGCTCAAAGCTCTTCATATGAACATTTTATAAAAGCGGCCGCATTATGACCCTGTATCAGGGGTCAGCAACCTTTTTAATTCAGACATTTTTGCCCCATAACTGCTGTAAAATCCACTTATTTTACAACTGTAAAAGAGATGGATTTTTATAAATAAGTACTAAAGATAATGAATTAAACTGAAATTTATTTTAACTTTCAGATTACAGAGCATTTACATGAAGATAGCCAGATGACTTAAATATCATTGGCGCTCTTCTGTTGTATTCTAAGCAAATATTGCATAAAAACATTTGTCAACACTGTCTAGTAACAGAAGACGCCTCCATGTTAACATATGGAGGAAAAAAACAATTTCATATCTGTACATTCAAGGAAAGCATGAAAGGGTTGCATTAGATTTGATTAAAGAAGAAATACATTTTGGTAGAACTGTTTAAAGTTAAGTAGCTGCTTGTTAAATCAGGAAGTAACTTCATTTCACTACAACCATTTTGATTTACTGAGATCCAGTAGACAAATAAAAGTACTTATTCCTTGCTATGCTAACTAGCCTTAGCAGTCACTAGCCTTACTAAGCTGTTGCTTAGTTGCTAATAAGGAGTAGAGAGAGAGGAGCAAAAATGATTGACAGCACTAAGACCCGCCTCCTGGCTTAGTGCTGTTGCTTCTAGTTTTTAGATTATCCATCTCATACCATATTGTCACATATTTACCATGTCATCAAATATGCAAAAAATGTTTTATAAAAGTCACATACTGCACATTTATGGTGAAGGCCAAACCCCCGAGAACCTGTTCGGACGTTTATCATCTCTTTAATTACAGTTAAATTAAAAAATAAATAAATACTGCAGACAGCACTCTGAAAAATACCAGAGACCAGAAGGTTTTTATACAATAACTTTATGTACACTTTTACACTTCATTAACAAAACAGCCATCTACAATAACTGGGACAGTGCTCTTAAGGAAGAGGATTTTGTCTCCAACATAATGCTTCCCCTCAAGTGGCTCTGCTCCTTTTTATTTGGTAAGTTATTGCTGTCCTTCACTTCCAACAGTCTCTGCTATAATCCAGTGTTTGAGTCGTCGTCCTATGAATGTGCTGCTGTAGAAAAATAACCTGCTGCGCCTGGCAGGACCTGGGCCTTCGTCTCGAGTGGAGGCAGCGGATGCTAAAAGGTCAACTAGAATCCAAATGGAAAATAAAACAATAAAACAATCGAACCGCTACGGTCAACATGGCCGAAGTTGCTCCCTCTTTAGCTGAACCTGTACAATCTGCCGTCTTCTACTGGCATATAAAAACATTTCAGTCATCTTTATATGAACATTTCCCCAAGAGCTCCCGGTTGAAAACATCATACATTTATAAGTTTACTACATATATACACACATATATATATATAAATATATACGTATATATAGATATATATATACGTATATATGTATATATATATACATACATGTATATACGTATATATAGATAGATATCTATCTATATATATATAAACACACACAGCCTCTTTATTTTGGTTTTCTGTGGTTGCCGACAAGCAGACGCTCCTTTGTGCCGTGTGGCTCAGCGCTCTCAAAAGAAAAGACGAGGCCCGGCCACACATCTGTCGTCACGGTGACGTTTTTTTGTTTGTGCATGCAATTCAAGACTGGAGGTGCTGTACTCTTGGCAGAAGATAGGCACAGTCTGTATAGTTTGACTCGATGTATGACATGATCCATTCATACACACATCCAACAATCAAGAAAAAACAAAGGCACTCTGGGAAGGACTGGGGTGTGTGTGTGTGTGTGTGTGTGTTTGCTGCGACGCTGCACTAAGAAAATGTTACATCACATCCAGGATCTAATTAATGGCATCAGGTCTCACCTTTAGTGAGTGTGTGTGTATGTGTGTGTGTACATTCCTTAGAACGAGTCCGTCTGCTCTGCAGTCCCGGTTTTTAAGATGTCACTTCATCAAAAACTCTCTTGGCGCCGCAGGTGTCGTTATACAGAGGGGTAAAAACAAAGCAATTAAAAGGAAACATTCAGCTGAGTGCAGGATCCTGGGAGGCGGACGGATCCTGCTGTGCGTAGTGGGATGCAGAGGGGTAGGGGCGGGGCACAGTCTTCAGAATGATGGAGTATTCGGGGGTTGGTTCTCAGTGGTTACTTCACACAGAGGAGGCCGCCCACGTTGGCCACGAACTCCTCCAGGCTCTTCAGGAAGGCCACCTTCTGCTTGCGGTCCATTGTGGGCGGCGTGCTGCTGGCCGTCAGCTTGTTGAAGGCGTCGGCCAGACGCTGGTAGATCACGGCGTCCCTCTGGGAGGACAGCAGGGTCTCCACCAGCTCCGAGTACTCCGCCTGAAACGAGGAGCAGCAGAGTGGAGGAACCAGGAAGGGGAAGTCAAGGTTTCTGCAGGGTTCATCTACTCACATTTAAGGCTGTTTAAGATATATATTAATATAACATTTTGTTTATGTAAAATAGCACCAAGCGTTTTTCTTTTGTTTTTTTTGCCTTGTACAGGTTAGCATCAGAAGTGATGATGCTAACTAAGCAGCAAGAGTTTGTAAGCAGCTAGTTAGCGGTAGCCTCACCCGTCTCAGAACATAATCATGTCTGCGGCGACTCAAACTTTTGCCTGACAGAAAATCCCCAACAGAAAAAATAAAGATGAATTTAAGACATTTGGAAGCCCTAATTTTTAGATGCATGAATTTAAGATATCTTTGAAGGATTTGTGGACAACCTGGGAATATTTTTGGAACAAATATTTCACAGTTTAAACCAAACTTTTTCTAGTTAACAAAACAAGATAAAATAAAGTTTAGATTTAAATGCACAAAGTCAAAAGCAAAATAACAAGCTGCGCCCGATTATTCAGCTGCGTGAACCAGCTTTGCTGCGTTTATTTGACCCTAATAAAAATCTCTATGGAAGTTATAGCCAGACTTTATTGGCTTGCTTGCTCGGTATAACAAACGTCTGGATATTGTGAAAAAGACAAAGTTATGAAGCAAGCGAAGTTGAGGTCTTAACATGTAAATATTTGGTCGATATTAATCTAAATTGTAGCAGAAAACTGATGGCAATAAATGACATTCTGAATAAACACGGAGTACGAGGCGTCAAACAATCGGTCGCCTTTAAAACGCTCAAGGAGTAAAACACCAGCAGCCTCGTCGCTGCTGCATGTTGATTTTCTGTGATGTTTTCTTACCTGATGCAGGCAGACGAGTGTGTAGAGGGCTTCCCCTGCCGCCACCGTCATCTCTGTGTTGTGTTTCTGCAGCACCAGCATGTCAAACACCAGCTGCAGGCAGAAAACGCAACAACATTTATCATTATAATGCTCATTAAATTCCCACAAACGGGACTCGCACCAAAGCAAAAAATGTCTGGATGAAACAAAATTCAGAAGGTAAAGTATTGTAAAAAAAAAAAAAAAAAAAAATCATTAAGTCCCATTGCTTTAAGCAGCACAATAAATAGGCAAACTTTTCATTTTGTAATGGGACTTCCTGCCACAGGCCACTTCCACCAAAGCAGTTCAAACTCAGCACAGGTCTAAGTTTGACCCATCGGAGTTGCTGTAGTAGTTTTGAGGTTACATTAACATTAACCCTTCCCATAGTCAGCCTAGCAGACCCACGCTAGCCTTTAATAGCGTTACCTCTGACACGGCAGCCATGTTGGGTCTCCTACCTTGAGGAAGTGGCGCGTGGCGATGAAGAGAGGCGAGTCCTTCTCCTGGCTTTTGGCGCACTGCTCAGCCAGAGGAGACAGAGCCTCCAGACACAGCTGACTGACTTCTGAACTCATCCTACAGGGGGCGTTAAGGAGCTTCACCTGCTCTAAACACTTTCCTGGAAAAGAACTATTCCTAATGACATGGAAAAACAGGAGCAGGTTATATTTGTTTGTTTGTTTGTTTTTGTGCAAAGTCTATTCTAGGTGTCATAAAAGACAAGAAGTTAAATCTGGGTGCAAAGACGGGTTTCGAGGATACGAGGTCATTCCCAGCTCCAGTGAAAACATGAGGCTCTTAAAAAGGTCTTCAGGCAGCTGGGGGATCTTTTCTGGAAAGATCTCACAGATGAAGGTGATGAGCTTGTAGTACTGGTTACACAGAGAAGGAAACTGCAGGGGGCAAAAAAACAAGAAAAGAAAGATGAAACATTGTCAGAACGAGATCTCAGAAGCCACTGTGTCTCCATGTGGCGTCCATGTTGGCTCGTTTCACCTTCAGCAGGTCCTGAGACATGAGTGGAAGAACGATGTTGACGCCGTAGAGGACGACGTCGGCCGCGGAGACGGTCCGGCTCGACGCCGGCGTGCCCTGCTCCTGGTTTCGGAACACCTCATCTGGGAACACAGGCGTGGCGAGGTTTGAGGGGAAACGTCGGCGGGTCGGGCCTCTCCGCCGGCGTTCGGAGGAAAGGAGGACTCACCGTTGTCGCTGAAGTCGATGAACTCCTTGGAGAGCAGGTTGGTGAGCAGCTCCATGATGAGCAGCAGGTCCTGGTACTGGTCCTCCTCGGCCGTGGCGTCGCTGCGCTTCCTGCTCTGGTTGTTTTTGGAGTAGACCTGCAGCAGCGTCAGGCAGGCTTCGTACAGCTTCATGGACTTAGTCTGAGGAAACAGAAGGGATATTCTGTGAATCTGGCTCCTTTTTCCTTTAGATTTCCTTCCTTACAGCTAATGCTGGACACAAAAGGCAGATAGGAAGGTATCTGCAGGTTTCAGCAAGTCGAACGTAAGACTTTTTAATGCCACCTGGAATGAAATTTAAGACCAAACAAAAGATAAACATAGAGGATAATTGGGGAATTGACAAATATTGTCCAGCCAACTGGTGATACTTTTACACTTACCCATGATAGTCGCAAAAAAATCTAGCAATGGTATGTTAGCAGCTAGTTACTGACTGGCTTGAGTCACAGAACGCAGTGAAGGTATCCACAGAAAAAAGAGAGAGAAATAGAGACTACAAACAAGATTAAATAGTCCTGTCATGACAAACTACACTTTTCAAAGGTGAATTTAGATCTTTAATCATGGCTTAAAAATTAAGCCATTGTTAATTACTTAAAATGGCTTAATAAAGACGAGAACAAAAACTTATAAAACAGTTTCCACCCAAGAGTAGTTGTTGCTCTGAACACAACAAATTTATCCAAACCCCCGATCATCTTTTTCTTAAGATCCTGGTTGTTTCTCCGATATTTTTTGAAGACTTCTTAAGGCTGGAGTCCGTAATCAGGACAGAACGATTCCACACTGAATTATCTACAAAAATGCTCAAGATTTTATCCCTCGAAACGTCACTTTCTTCTGATGCTGACTTTACTCGACAGTACGGAGGTTTTACAGAAACGTTTTTGTTTTTTTTTCTAAGACAGTGGTAAGGACCTACATTGCTTTTAAAACACATTTTAAAAAGTTTTTGTCAGCTGCATGTATTCACAACTATCAAAAATTACTTCTGAGTTTAATCTGAAAAATACAATTCCTCCGCTGTCATATGGCTCTGGAGAAACAAAACTAAGTAAAAACAACAACAACAAAAAACGTGGCTGACAAAAGATGCATGGTAAATACTCGTTTCAGTCTTTAGAGGAATAAAAGCTAATTGTGTCAGAGAAATCCGCAGAGACGTGATGATGTCAGGTCTCACCTCTCCCAGGTAGCAGATCTGCTTGTGAGCCACTTCCACGAAAACCTCAATGATGAGGTTGATCGTTTCAGGCGTGTTGCTGTAAACCTGCAACATACAGACAAAAAGCTAAACACATTTCTCCTGACTCCAGTAAAAACAGCTCCACCTAGTGAGAGGATTCTGTATTGCGATGCTTTTTGTTTTTGTAACATCAGGCGTTTTTGTTAAATTTATTCAGATTTTATAAGTCAGTGTGACAAATTGTTTGCTTAGTTGCATTTCACAGTAATGCCATTTATGCTTGTTCAATATTTACGACAGAATACTTCAACAAATAATTGATTTGCTCCCTTTTCTTCCTTTATCCGTCCAAGTGTCAAAATGTAATCTTTGGATTCACTTTTAGGACAACCAATCAAATCGTCTTTGCCGTGAAGATTAATCGGGTGTTATTTTAAAAGTTTTGCGATCTGATCCACATCAAGTTCATCGGGATCCGTCACTGATCCGTCGTTCGACACAGAATCAACACGCCACGTCCTCGCTCACCTCCATGAGGCCGATGCAGCTGGACAGGAAGTCCATGAGGAAGGAGAAGAGCGAAGCCACGTTGTCTATCTGCGTCGCCTCGGCGATGCCGCACAGCGCCTCCAGTGTGGCGACTATTTCCTGTTTGACCGCCTCTTCCTGGCTGATCTGAGCGAAGTTCTCCTGGTTGATGAGGCTGAGGAAGCGCTGCTGCAGGGGATGAAGCACCTGGACGGAAACTTACACTGTCAATTACGGCCGAGAACGCAGGGTGGTTTGTCCAAATTAAAACATGTGCTTCACATTTAGTTTATTTGCTTTTCTTAGTGCATTTTAAAGAAAAAGGTTTATGAGAAGATCAATTTTACTGCCAAAAGGATGACTTCACACACACACACACACACACACACACGACGCTGGCCCACAATTTGCAGAGTCAACAGATGAAACTCTTTGAGGAAGGATTTCATTAATGCTCACGGTTGTGTTTATAATTGTTGACCATTTAAACACATTTAAGAGGTCACACACTGATGTGGGATGACATGTCCTGGATCCCAGTCTTTGGTGTTCAGTGAGGCTGTGAGGTCAAGACTGTGAAGTCTCGTTATGTCTGGATCTACAAGGGTGGTGTTAACGATTGACTTAGTAATCGAGTAATTTATCGATTGCTATCGATAAATTTATTCTACAGGATAAAAAACCCCATCGAGATTCAAGACAAATTTTTCAAGGGAATCCTGGCCAAGAGTCGGCAACAAAGACAAAGAAATTCAACAGTTAAAAGAAAATATAAAAAGTTATAAAAATGATTAAATCGGCCTCAAGAAGCTTTAATTGAATTTTTCTAATTTTTACTTTAATTGAACAATAAAAAATGATTAGTCTCAAGCCTGAAGTATGAATTTTTTTTCAAGTGTGCAAAAACAGATGAGAAAAATATTTCACACTAGTTTTAAAAATTAAAAAGCAAACTTACATCGAGGCATTTTACATCATCCTTCACTTTCAGTCTCAAGTTTGAAGGATAGAAAACTTTCATAAAACAGAAATTTCTAATCCATTAATCTTCATAAACATATGAAGCTAGACAAACACACTCTTTTACTGCAGTTTTCTTTTCAATTAGGAAGTCTAAATAAATTGAAATCTCACTCCATGACGTCCTCATGTGTGTGTGTGTGGGTGTGTGTGTGTGTGTGTGTGGGCGTGTGTGTGTGTGTGTGTGTGTGTGTTGGTTTACCTCAGCCCAGTACTGCTGCTTGGTGTCGGAGTCCATGTTGGCGAAGCCTCCCAGGACCAGCGCCTTCATCAGGGATCTCTGCACGGAGCTGGACAGCAGGTGGAGCGGCGGGCTGCGGCTGGCGAACTGCTTCGCCAGGCTCCACCAGCCCTCGCACTGCACCACGATGTTCGCCCTGTCCAATCAGAGGGGCAGAGTGCGTCGTCACGGTGAGCGCCGTCCTTACGGGCGGGGGAGGGTTTGACCCAACAGTTAGAGGACACAGACCAGGTCCGTTCAGCTGCAGCTAACTGAGGTCTGTTACATCACCAACCCCCTTAAAGTGGTTAAAAACTTATTAATTTTCAGAGATAAAAAATGTAAGTAGGGATGAAACGATTAATTGTGATTAATTGACTTAGTCACGATTAATCATGATTAATCGATTACTGAAATAATAGTTAACTAATTTAGTAACTGATTAATTGTTAACTAAAAAGTCAGAACAAAGCCAAACAAAACAGTAATTAAATCAAAACGGTACAAAAATATGTAGATTTTATGTTGAAGATAAATAAAAAAACCTTCTTTGTCTCTAAATTTATCCAGAACTCCTCAAGTGGCAGTTTTAGCTTCAACTGGTTGAAATAATGTACAAAAAATTTTTAAAAAAATCTATTAAGCAACTTTTGCTATCAAATCATGAACTGGCTGATTAAAAAATAGTCCCAGGATTAAACGCTGTATTGACGTTACGTGAAGCAGAAGGTGCGTATTTAATATTTATTTTGTAGTTTTTAGCCGCTGATGCACCTTTGGCCACAAATGATCAAGCTACTGGAATGCTGTGATGCTGCATTTTAAGGCAATACAATGTTTTATTTCCTTATTTAGAAAAAAGAAATGAACATATTTGCTTTTTTAAAAAGAAAATGTTTTCAATGTTTTGTATAAAATAAGCTATACTGGTCAAAAGAAAAACCTGCAGAATGCCATTTATTTTTTTATTAATTACTAGAATAATCGTTAGCTGCAGACAGAACAAAATGAAAGGGCCCCATTCTTAAAACCGGATATTTGGGACGTAAATACTTTCAGTTGGACCGAACACAAAGGAGAGCGTCTGGAAACGGATGGTGGAGGCCTCACCTCTCCCTCTTCTCTACCAGCGTCACCAGCAGCTCCACCGTGTCGTTGGCCAGCTCCGCCTCTGAGCTCCACACCGACAGATTGTTAATCACCTTCTCCAGCAGGTATCCCACAATCCACTGGGCTCCCTCCGTGTCTGCGCCGAACGCTGTGCTCAGAGGTATGCTGATCTGAGGAGGAGCAGCAGGGAAACGTTGAGGGGAGGCGGGCGGGGGGGGAAGGAAGGACGCGGCCGGCGGCGCGGCCCCACCTGCTCGTAGAGCTTCTCGTCCACCAGCAGGTACGACTTGGCCCAGCGCCTCAGGAACCACATGATGTCCTTCCCCATCTGAGGACTGAGAAGCTCCGTCAAGCTCGCTCTGGTCGCCCTGGACTCGACCTCTGACGTCCTCAGCACGGCAGACAGCAGCCTGCGACAGAGGAGGACAGGAATGAAACCTTTCCACCACCGGAGGACTTCAGGGAAATCCTTGACTTATTTCCTGAGATTTCAGTTCCTCCAAATTATCAAGTTGTTTCTTTCTCTCTCTCTCTCTCTCTCTCTCTCTCTCTCTCTCTCTCTCTCTCTCAATAAAGTCAGTTTCTCGTACCGTCATATTAATGCGTATAGGTTAATGACATGATGAGGCCATGTGATTATTCCTGACTCAACCAGGGCCGGATTTAGAAGCATAACGCCCCCTAGAGGGGAACCAGTTTTAGTGCCTTATCCCAGAAAAAAATGAAAATAAAAACAAAATCTATAACTCTTGCAAACTACAGAACATTTATAGGAAGTTGTACATATTTGCAGGTACAAACTGAATGATGGCTGGCTTAAAACGCCTGGCAGTTAGCTATGTTAGTCCCAAAATCAAGGAAATTTTCAAATATTTGAGTTTAGATTTCAATTAATACAAAATTGTTTAATAAAAACACCACACGTGAAATCAGCCCTTGACTTTAATATGAGGAGCAATGTGTGTAAAACATCGGCCCTGAGCTGCTGCCCCTGGAAGCCCCTCCTAAAGTCTGGCAATAGATCCAACACTAGGAGACAAAAACCCCACTTCCTTATGACATACAGAGTTTACCATGGGTTTCTTTAGCTGAACTGTCTTATTTTATTCCAGTGACGATTATTAATTCCCTAAACACTGATGTTTAAAAAACATAAAAATACAAAAATATAACATCTATGTAACTGGAAACACAGTTAGAATAGAAATATTGTTTTCTATTTAAACAAAAAGTCAGGATATGGATCTGGAAATGACGTCACATCTACATCAACAGAGTTTCAGAGGCAAAAACGACTTATTAGCATCAGCTGTTGGAAAAAAGGAGGAGATAAGAGCATTTATTGATCCAAAACAAAACCCTGTTTCCCACTGATCAGACTCAGACTGACTCAAAACTAAAGCTGCTGCACAAAATCGAATGATAAATAAAAATGTTGGCAATGATTTCTATTTTGATGACTAATATTTTCTTAAGCGCAATTTTGTTTGGAGAGTTCATAATTCATTTTATTCACTTTTTATAATCATTTTTGATTGCTATGTTTAATTTTGAATATTCAAAATGTTTTATAGTTCCAGTATGGCATGTCCTTTACAAAACTAGAGAGCGAACTTGTAATAAGCCATTTTCAAAACAACAACATTATTGTTTATTGTATGAATTTCAAATAACAAATTCTACCGTCCTGTAGAATTTGTTATTGCAACACGCCGACTTGAAACAATTTCCGTTTAAAGTATTCATTATTTTATATAATCTGCAGGTAATGCAGTCGTCATAAACTGTTATGATGAAATGTTTTGTTTAGTTTACAGGATGTAAAATCACATATTAATGTAAATCGATGCCAAAAGAGTTTAAAAACCCGATGGTGGAAACGACACTTTCCAACCTCCTGTTAGCAAGCGAGCGGCATTCCAACCGGACAGTGAATGATCGGGCCTCGACAGACTGTCATCACGTTGTCCTTAGTGTGTGTGTGTGTGTGTTTGCTTCAGCGAGCCTCACACACATTACGCAGAAGGACAGAAAGCTTAAAGCGGCTTACGGCTGCGTCTTCCCCACCCGGGGGCGGCCTGCCGTTTCACATCGTTTGCAGAAAACAAAACCATGCTGACATTTACGAGGCCGAGGCCGAGGCCGGCCGTCCACCATCAGGAAATCCGACGCGTTTGGCCGGCGGTCACTACGATCCGCTGTCATTCCTCCCCCTTGACACACACACGCACACACACACTTCTCCTCTACTTAATGAGCAATCCAAAAAGACACAGCAGCACAATGACCTTCAAAAGACAATAACACCGGCTGCTTGGAGTGTTGGAGTGATTACCGGAGCGGCTGCCAGGATCCCTGAGCAGGACAAGGTCCCCAACACCGCGGGCTAATTGTTACTGAAATAATAAAACCTGCCTCATCACACAGACTACAGTCCAACTTTCTGTTGGGATTCATGTCAGCTTAAGAACTAGACCTCGTTCAGGTTTCGCCACCTCGTCTTTAGATGGCCGATATTGATTTTTACAATTTCTCCTAAGACTGAAAAATACAGAATATTAAAGGGAAAGCTAATTGTACTACTCATTGCATAAATGTCAAATTTTACAGTTAAAAAAACAGATGAGTTGGGGAAAAAATGTAAGTAATTTATAGTTAGTGGCTTTTAAAGAAATGCTGTAAAACTGATGGGACAAACTGGAATCTGACTAAAAGTACAAACTTACATGCACCGATTTAAGTTTTTTGGCCGATCACCGATATTTAAAAAGCCTGACTTGCTGATTCTGATTTTGGCCGATACCGATTTCTTTGTCTAAAAAGTCGCTAAATATCAGGGATGAAGTGATTAATAAAATTAATTGCGGTTTTTGAAATAATCGTACTCTAATTCAGTAACCGAATAATCGCTAACTGGAGTATTCAGACTCAAAAAAACGGCCACTTGATGAAAGAACAGCAAAGTTAGAGCAGTAAACAAGTCAAAGCAGTACAAAAAAATATAAGTTTTGCATTTAAGATGAAAAACCCTCTCGGTGAATTTCATCTACCCAGAAATCAGTGTGGCAGTTTCAGCTTCACCTTGTTCAAATTCTGGAAAAAAAAAAAAAAAAAGCTATTAAGCAACATTATGCTATCAAATTATTAGCTGCTTAATATAAAAAAATAATCACCAGTTCAGTCCTACACTGTACTGATGTTCATTTGAGCAGAAAGCTGGAGCTTTCCATGTTTTTGTTTTTTTTTGCTTCCTTTGTTACAAATAAAGTGTTTCACTGAAGAAATGCTACTAAAAAAAAAAAGTGTATTTTCTCATTTAAAAAAGGAATGGAATTACATATGTGCATGTTGTAATGCCTTTCTTTCTAATATTGAATAAAAAAGGCTCAAGTGGTTAGATAAACATACATTTGGAGAATGTGCCCATTTCTTTTTTGACTAATCATTAGAATAATCCATTACAAAATAAAATGTTGGCGTCAGCCCTGCTAAAACAGAGCGACAAAGTAGCTAAGTTGGTGACAGTGGGGATAACTACGATGAGTCGTGATTGAGACGCTGATTTTCAAACTTTTTTTTTTTTTTTGCAGATTAATTTTATGTTAATTAATCGGCCAAGTTAAGGAAATCGAGTCCAGTTTATGGGCGCACCCCTTGCTAAAAGCATTAGGTGTGTGGACTCCTGTTTTACACCAAGCAGCCGACGCCTGATCCCAAAAAAAAACACCGAGCGTGTTCATCCATCAGAACCCGACAGGCGCTGCGACGCTCTGTGGACTCTGGACCCGCCTGACCCAGAAAACCCGCTACCTGATGACGGAGTCTGTGCGGTTGCAGCCCGGTATGGAGGAGGCCTTCTCCCCCGGGGAGCCGAGGATCTGCAGAGTCGTGTTGATGTCGACTTCTGTGGAGTGTTTGATGGAGAACTCCATCACCTCAGAGGGGATCATCGGGGTTTCGCCCTGAGGATCGTCTGCCAGCAGATAACCTGGAGAGCGAGGGAGAATACAACTTTTACTTTATTTTGTCTATTTTCTTTTTTACAGCTATTGACAACTCAAATTGATTAGTTATTCATGGTTCGCTCACTTTTCCCACAGTAAAATTCAAACACTTTTCAAGTATTTTCAAACTTTTCCAACACTACACTCTGGAGACAAAAATAATACAAATAAACTAAAAAGGAAAAAAAACGTTTCACTTCACGATTATATATTATTTATTACTGCTTTTATTAATGTTTATTATTATTAATGTCTTGTGATAGTGTTCTACATTCTACATAAAATAAATAAAATATAATGAAATTAGCTTTGAACCGTTTCACTCTCACACACCTGACTGCACCGAGAACAAAATACTAGTTTAGCAAAAATCTAAAACAAACAAATCAAAAACACTATTTCAAAGTTTTAATGCATAAAATATAAGACAGTGTTTATTTCAGTAACACAGATTAACGAGTTGATGAGAAATTAGGAGTAATAATATTCATTACAACTTGTATTAATGTAAATTAACGTCTTGCTCAAATTAAATGCTTAAACACAACAGATGAGGAAAGTCACAAAAAATCTCTAGAGAAAAATGTTCTCACTAACGTTTCTCACATTCAGCAAATAGAAATGACTCTGTTAATCCTAAATAACCTAAAACAAGAAAAAAACATATCTGTCTTTTTATTAGGGGCATAAAAATGTCTGGTTTCAACTATAAAAAATGCTTTCCAAATCCAGACTTTTAATCAGGCGTTAGATTGCACGTTATTACATTTGAAAATCAAGCACTTTCAAGGACTCTGTGCAGAAATCAAGAACTTTCCAATCCTTCAAGCATCTGTACGATTATGAGTTTGTATTACAGTGTGTCTAAAATCCTGGGTTATTACTTGTGTTTAGATATGCAGAGTTCTGCTGTACTCTATAAAAACATTGTAAAAACAATTAAAACGGATCTCCTCTTTAAAGAGGGCACACCCAGTCTAGAGTGTAAGTCAACGGGCCGTAAACCTCAATAAAGCTTTGAACTGCTCTGCAGACGCAGACTGCATGTCACGAACCCACAGCGCAGGGAGGTTTCTCTGTTATAAATATAACCAGTAAAGTTTAATAAACTGCACTGGAAAAGTCATTTCTGACTTTAATAAAACATTTCTATTGTAGACGTGCGGAACGTGACTCCTTGTTAAAGTCTAAAGAGTTTGGATCTGATTTTATGTGGGGCTTTTTGTGGACTGGGTTTTTGGATTTCTCTGCAGTGAAGCTACTTCTGATCCGAGAAGTTGCTGCAGACCGGAGCAGAAACCGGCGCTGAATTAAATCCGTCTTTCTTTTCTTTTTTTTTTTAAGAAACAGCTGCTGACCTGAGACCAGTATGAGCCAGTGGATGTCCTCATACAGGTCGTCCAGGACTTTGCGGTCCACTGACCCCAGGTCGGTCGAGGCCATGAGGTGCTGCTGGGTCCTCTGGAGCTGGCCGTGCAACCGGTTCACCCGGTCCTCCAGCAGGCTGCGGAGCGGGGAAGAAAGAAATGGCACATGTATTTTTTTTTTGCAAAAGCAAATATGTATGAAAGTGCAAATGTATTCATAATCTTTTATTTTTGTATTTTGTGACGTCAAAGCCATAAAATTCAACGTATTTTAGTTAAATTCTTTGTGATACATCAACACACAGTCCAATACATTTGGATATTGGAAGCAAAATGAAGCTTTTTTTTTTTTATCCACAACCCTGTTTTTTTTTTATTATCATTATATTTGTATACATAAAATCTGAAAAATGTGTTGCACACATATTCATGGAGTTGCTGTAGATCTAAATATGTGTAGAACATTTCAGTCACAAAAATACTTCTGGTTATGTCTTTACCACATATTCACATCTAACACATTTATCTATATTTTACCCTTTTATCACTGCCAAACAACTGAAGCTCATCAAATTATAAGGGGAGCAAAGTACACTTTATGTTCTCAATTGGATTTAGGTCTGGACTTGGACTAGGCCGTTGTAACAAATAAAAATGCTTTCACCTAAACCAAGGAGGGTCAAAGTGGGGCGACCCGAGCTGATTTTGTGCGTCCAACAATTCAAGAATAAATAAGGACAAAACTACAAATTTTAATTTAAATCTACTTACAAGAATGTTAGACGCAACATAAAGTGATTATCTCTACAAATCCTTTTGGTTTCCTTCTATTTTCAAGGTGACCGTTTTCCCACATCGTCGCTTTCCTAAAATAGTCATTTTTTTTGCCGAGAGATTTTGACAAATAAATAAATAAGTAAAAGTCACGCTCTTTTTATTGCCTAAAAATGATTTAGGCAAAACAACAACAAACAAAAAAACATAACTTTTGTCAGAGAATATAATTTTAATTTAGACATCAGTATAATTTATAATGTCTTATTCCACTGGCAGATTATTTCACTTAAAACTAGAACTTTTTAAAATCACTATTAAGAAATTATTGACTTAAAACAAGCTCCTACATTCAGCTAGAAAGTTACTAAGTTAGTTTTGTCTTATTTCAAATGTACTAAGATATCTGCACTAAAAACTAGACAAAAGAAATAACTTGGTAAGATTTTTTTTGCATTGTCAGAGGTTGTCATTCTAACACGACAAGATGTGAAAAGGTTCCAGGGAAACCTTCACAGGGTCCTGCATGACCGGTCAGATAATTATTCGGCTTGTTACCTTGTGAGCAGGGGGATGCAGTGGTCCGCCGCCACACGTCCCAGCATGCCGATGCTGGACAGCTGGTCCGAGAACAGCTCTCTGTCGTCCTCCTGCAGCTCGTTGATCTCCTCCGCCTCGTGGGACGATATGCCGTTTACAGACTGTTCCAGCAAAAACAATTAAAAAAAAAGATTAAAAAAAAAAAAAGAAAGAGGAAGGAATCGGATCAACGGGATCGCTCTCGGGGACGTCACGTCGTCTCACCAGGTTCCGCGTGCCGTCGGGAGCGGCCAGGTGACACTGAATGTAGGAGTTGAAGACCTGGATGGCGGGCTGGACGAAGCAGCCGCGGGGAAAGTGTTCCTCGTCCTGGACGAGCGTGAGCCACGACTCCAGCAGCTTGTCGTACGCCTCCATGTAAACCATGTCGTCTTTATCCAGCTGGGAGGAGGAACAAGCAGACAAACAGGCATGGTGTCAAATTCACAGCAAACATTTGACACCAATGGGTCCAAAATGATCAGGTTGAGTGTTTTTGTTTATTTTAAATCATCAGTATTGCGTATTAAGGGTTTGTACATTCTTCCCACAGTAAAATTCAAGCACTTTCCAAGCCTTTGTCAAGGTAAGTTTCCAAACTTTTCCAGCTCCACACTTTGGAGGAAAAATTCAAACGAACGTAAAGAAAAAAAAAAGTTTTCATTCACCATCATATGATACCATTTATTACTTACCCACTTCATTGTGTAATTAATTACTCAACTATTATTGTTAACCGTGTCCTGTGATAGTAACTACATTCTACAGCAGAGATGAAAGTAAATTAAAATAGAACAAAAATGTTTTGTTTTGAAACGAGTCTCATACGCCCTTTACATCCGACCAGTACTAAAACTAAACACTAACAAACGTTAATCTCCCAGTTTCAATAACTTGAATATATAAAATAGAAGACAAAATTTATTTCAGCTACACATACCAATGCTATTCCAATAAGCTAAATGAGAAAAATATTCATTATATCAAAACGATTTAAATAAATTTTGTCCTTGCTCAAATTAAACGCTCAAAAACAATCAGTTGAAACCAGATATTTACCTAAAAGAAACGTTTTTCTCTCACTGCATAAAGTAAAATCAGACCAAACGTCTCTTGTTTTAGGTTTGTTATAATTACCAACATTATTTTAATTCGCTAAATGCCAGAAAATATAGCAAGAAAATTTTTAAAAGAGATTTTATTTTGAAACTTTTGTGTCTTTGTATTGAGTGAAGAAAAATATCTGGCTTCGACTGTAAATTCAAGCACTTTCAAGGCCCTTAAACAGAAATCAGGCCCATTCCAAACCTAGAAAAAAACTTGATTGAAATGCGATTATTTCTCAAAGATTTCAACACCTACGTGCATTTAAACGTATAACACAATGTGACGAAAAGTCTGCCTAGGGAGAAGGCGGGCTGAATGCGGCGCGACTCACCACCTCCTCCAGGGCGGCGCTGCGTCCAAACGAGCAGGTGAGGAGTGTGAGGCAGTTGATGAAGGAGGTGAAGAGCTCGCTGGGCAGCGCCGTTAAAACGCTCCGGGGGAACATGGTGATCAGGTTGGAGATGATGTTGGAGATGCCCACCGCCTCCGAATCCTCGATCTCGATCCTGAGGACACGGAAACCGTCACCGTCTCAAACTCAGACGTAAACATTAGGAACGATCCGCAAGGGGAGTTTCGTTCACCAATAAATGCCCGTCTTGTGTTTTTATTAGAGAAAGGAAAATGAAAATGTGAGGAAAACAAGCCGTCTTTATTTGGTTTAAGGTTTCAAAAAAAAAAGCCTGCTTTGGTCAGAGGAAAAACAGACTTCAGAGTCATTTTCCAGTTCGCCCACTGGGGACAGAAGAAGAAGATATAAAAATCCATCTTTAAACTGAAACTGGCAGGCGGCCTGACCCCAGAAAACGTTCCCACAGCTGCATCCCACAATCTTATCTGTGCTTCAGTAAAAATAAAAAGTCAAACGTGGAACATTGACTCTACAGTTAACAGTGGTGCAGTTGGCAGCACTGTTGCCTTGCAGCAAGAAGCTCCTGGGTTCGATTCCCAGAGTTTGCATGTTTTCCCTGTGCATGGGTGAGTTCTCACAGGTTCTCCCACAGTCCAAAAACATGAACAACGTGATTGTCAGGTCTCTCTAAATTCTACTTAGGTGTGTCTGTGCATGATGTCTGTCTCTGTGTTGGGCCTCCTTGATGGATGGATATCATGTTACAATGTTATTCCCTCATCAGAAACATACCTGGAGCGTAGCTTTGATTTTTTCATATTTCAGAAATCCTTTAATATCCATGGCAACCATTCAGCTTTTCTTAAAAGCCTGGTTGGACGTAGCTCCGCCTCCTCCTCTGAGCTGCAGTTTTCAAGGTTCCACCTCACATGACGCCCCTCCGTCCACTCCCCCACTCAGGCTCCTTCAGACTAGCCAGCAGCAATTAGCAAACACCTGGCGGATCTGAGCATCAGCTGAGCTCATTAAAAGACCGACTTCTCAACGCTGGTAAAACGTTGTTAAAGGGTTAATAGAGGAGTGAGGCTGTGAGGACTTCCTGAAGGCCGAGTTTCAGGAGGAGGAGGAGTTTTTAAAGAGACAGAGACCCAATTTCAAGGCATCACTTTAGGAAGTAAAATTTCTTTTGATATATATATATATCAGGCACATATATATATTTATATATATATATATATATATATATATATAGCATTTCATAACAACTAAAGGTAACAGTTGTTTGTACTGTGAAACGTCACACTGTGCCTGGAAAATACACAATACTGGCCCTATAAAAGTTTTGCATTTGATTAGCAGCATCTGACTGTTACTTTCTCTATAATTAAGTGTAGGGAGGCAGGATGCGTTTAGTTTTCACTCATAATGCTTTCATTTGGGGGTTTACTTTAGTGCAGAAATAACCAATAAAGGTAGAATCTGTAGTGTTTTTTTCAACATCTGATTTGATTTAAGTTATTCATTAAAACAGATTTTTTTGTTTTTTAAATGTTGTGATATACAAAAGTAGGAGTGCTTTGTTTATTATACATTTCTTTTTTAGACCGTGACTAACTGATCCAAGAGATTTTGATGAAAAACCTGAAGATGAAGCGTCTGTTTCTGCCGCCGCTCCTCTTCCCGCTCTACCCAAGTGAAAGAGCTACATTGTGTGAGGAGCCCTGCTAAACCCTATCAGATGGAGCTAAATTGCGTGCAGGACTGTTCAATCGCTGCGGATCGGCCGTCCCTCTCTGCATGGCTTTCCGATGAGGCAAGTGGAAAAAAGCTCCAAGAATAGGTGATTAAAGACATAGCAGTGGAGCGGGGAAGAGAGGGAGAGAGAGAAAGAGAGAGGAAGAGGAGAAAAAGACCCTTTTCTCAGCCGGTGTGTGAGGCCGTTATTTATATCGAGCCAAGTAATCGTAGCGTCTTATTTTCAATGAAAAGACAACGTCAACATCTCTCACAGACTTTATGGAAACAAATGCGTCTAATTATCCCCTTAATTTTTTTTTTGTCACTTTTACAAATCTTAATAGCTAAGAAATAAAACAACTTTTTTTATTAAAAAGAACTAAAACAAGCAGCCAATAACTAGGCAAAAAAATAAAAATAAATAGAAGAACTGAGCTTGGAGTTAGGTGATTTGAAACGCTGCTCACATTCAGGACCTGCAGGCTGACGTTACCATCGGCTCAGAGATGAGCTTCTGTTGTGGCTGAAATTTAAATCTAAAGGCGATGAAGCATTTAAATACTCTGACTTACCGCCATTTAGGGCCAAGTGACGGCATGCGATAAAGTGGGTGAAGGCTGCAATGACTTGCAAAAAAATAAATACTAAAGTGTGTAGCATTAATATCTTTATTAATACTTTAGATTCTTGCAAATGGACCCAGGACAGCAAATGATTGGACCAGATATTATGAAAAAATAAATAAAATAAATTTAGTAACAGATTTGATTTTTTTTAAATCCATCCACAATTTCTGTTTCAGCAATTATACAACTTAGTTGCTTAGCTGTAGTTAGTTTCACCAGAACATCTCAACATTTTGTGCTGCATTAAACAGCAAGATATACTAAAACATATTACTGCTACGTGGAGCATAATTGGACGGCGCTTTTATTTTTATAATTGGCTAAAATTTAATGAGTCCAAGCAGTTATTTGCAATACTGGTGTTGCGATGGTAGAAAATAGGTGATTTTTTGTGAAGTCCTTTCTCCATTTTAATTTTGAACAGTTATATTTTGTTTATACTGTCTACTGACACTAACAGATACTATTAGTATTCAGATGCAGAACCAGTCCTGAAGCTTCTGAACAGGAGCAGGAGGAGTTAAGATCTGGATAAAAACATGTCAAACTTTTGAAAGGCAACAGCTGCGTTTCCATTACAAATTTGTGCAAAACCTTTTTGATATTCTGCAAATGTCAAAAAATAAATGAATACATTTTTGCAATAACATGCCGCGCCGTCATCACTCCTGCCACTTCCTGTTGTCGTCGTTTTCACCAGTAGCGACACGTGATCACATGACTCGTGTGACGCAAATAAAGTATTACCGTTGCAGTTTTGCGACATACGACTGAAAAACCACCTCATCGTAATGCAAACACTTAAGAAATGTGAGCTTTATCGAAACTGACACATTTCCATTCAGCCAATTCATTTTCCCAATTCCATCCAGCTCAATTTTATGGAAGCAGAGATGGACTGAGACCGACCGACTCTCGGCTTTATTGGTGACAGGCTGGACCAAAAATAATGCAAGCCTCCAATATGTAAGCTCTAACATATTGTGCCAAATGCAACATTTATCATTAAGAATTTAAAATTGTTTTTTCTCCCTCCGATCAACAAGGTCCAGACTCTTTTTCTTTGTGTTCATGCAGCTCCACATGACTGCCTCTTTGGTTGATATACATATAACTCTCAGGTTTAGACAATCGACTTTGTTTCTACAGCTTCACATCACATGAGTCTCGTGATCAACAGCCAGATTTTACCACTGATAAAAACCACGAAGAAGACGACGATGACAGGAAGTAGTTGGAGGATGTCGGTGCGGCATGTTTTCTAAAGATTTATCACAGACGTATTCATGTGTGATTTTAATTGCGTTTCTTATTTGACAGAAACACCACAATTGTGAAATTGTGGTGTTTCTGTTTTCAACATTAGCGGAACATCGACAAAGCTTTGTACACATTTGTTTCGGAAACTCAGCTGCTGTTAGCATTTCAGCTGATTTTGTGTTTCAAGTAAAAGCAGTCATCTTGCATATGTAATCGTTTTACATTTGAGTAAATACTATAAAACTCTGCTGTCTTTAATCACGTTTACTGTATAACAGTTCGACAAACAAACACTTTACGCAATCCACAGCTCAGAAAACACACCAAAGTGTTTTCACCTCTTGAAAATAGTCGGAGCTCCATCATCAATTCAGAGCTCCAGGCAAATCTGAGAGACAAGCCCCCTCGGTTTTATTACAGGCTCTGGCAGCTTGGTGTTCAATTAGAGGACAACCGGTGGATATAAAAACACACAATTCGCCCGTGTTTAAAGGAAAGCAAGTGTGGCGTTTTAATCCTGTTTTATTTGAAAAAAAAAGAAGCATGAGGATAATAATTTGATCCACCACGGCATGAATGCAGTTTCAGACACATCTGGGAAGCATAAGCCACTGGCTACGCTACGTACTCAATTTGTTACCAAGCTGGAAGACAGGTTCCCATGATGCAATGAGGGGGCATTAAAACTGAGACTCAACAAGCAATTACTTCCTGTAAATAAAGCTGAAATGGTTCAACACGCAGCGTCCTACTGTTGACGTTGGCCTCCGACGCTTGTTGAGTCTCCGAATTTAAACACGAAATGTGGAAGAAAAAAAAATTAAATCCAGCACGTCTGCTCAAAGATAAGAACGGAGGGCTGTGAGCATCTTTAGCACACTGCGTTCAAACCTTCCGAAAACAAACCGAGACAAATTGAAAAGCAACACAAAGCAATAGCTGCAACCTTTATCTCTCAGGCTCCGAGCTGCCTTCAAGACTGAAGTAATTATTGAATAATGGCGTTCTGCAGCTCCCTAGCTCTTTAATGTGATTGTTGAAGGTTTAATGGTGGAAAACAATAAAAGAAAGGCTATTAAGCTAAAAGCATCAGGCATTAGAGAGAAAAGTTAATTCAGGGTTCAGCGGCTCAGGCTGGCTGCTGCAGCGGCGCCCGTCTTCACAGGGCGGCTGCTTTCACTTTCAGCTTTCAATTAGTCCCTGCAGGTCAGTACTTAAGCTACACCTGTCAGTGTTGTGGCTTTTGACGAGAAAAAAGTGGACGACTTGTCAAAATGTCAGAGGAAATCATGAAAGTAATAAAAGTGAAAAATGAAGAAGAAGAAGAAAAAAAAAGCCAGGTGACGACTTGCTCCCGAGGATCAGCAGCAACTGCAACCCACACACACACACACACACACACGCACACACCTGTGGCTTAAACGTAAACTAAAACTGATCTAAATCTAAGTATGCATTCAACATTTCGTATAGATGACAAAATAAAAATTTTTCCCAAACTGTCATAAAGCGGCCCAACTTTAATCCCATTTCAGCAACATTTTAGAAAAACTAAGGCAAGAGATTGACCAAAAAATAATATTAATACATGATTTAATAAAAAATAATCCCAACTACATTTCAGATCAAAAATACTTTGGCAAAATCAGATATTATAGTGAGAAGGCCAAGTAGCAGCTCCAGTTTTTGATTTGGTTCATGAAGCTCTATCCAGGGAAGCTAAAACAATTATTTTATAACATGTATTCTCCTTTTATATTGTCTTATTAAATGCCAAGGGTGTATATAACCTTAGGTTTAACTGTATCAACTGGTTAATGTAAAATAAATGTGATTTCTTTTCTTCATTTATATGAAAAAATAAAATTTAAATCTGCTTGCTTGTTGTTGGTTTAGAAGGGCTTTGATAGTTTTGATAACAGAGAGCAAATTAGTTTAGTGATTACTGATGTCCAGGGCTGGGACATTAATGCATTAAAGTCTTAAAATTTTTAATGCAATTAATCTTTTTCTTTTAAACATACATAGGTTCCGGCAGGAACCTTTCCATTTAAGAGTTTCCAGTACGCCCCTAAATCTGACGCACAAGTGACGTCTGCAAACAGCAGGGATGGATGACGAAGCTGCTTCTCTGAGCTAAGTTTTGCTTCAAAAGTCTGATTGGACGCTGGAAAAGTCTATTATTGAGCTAAAGGCAGTTAGCCTATCAGCGAAGCTATTCAAGGCTAAAATAGCATTTCAATGCTAAACATGTAGCTAATGTCGGCGTCCACATTTCTATAGAAGGATTTTTTCACAGAAGTTTATGAATGATAATCTAAATAGATAAAAAAAACAATATTGTTGAGCTCATATGTCTATTCATGTAATAATTTACCAGCATTTTTTATTGAAAATATTGCAGCAGTTTTAATAAAAAATGATTAAATACAGATCCAGCAATCAACCTGATGGAATATCTTAACCGAGTCCCATCACTACTGGTTACACAGGCTTTCTGAAATATTTGACGAAAATCAAAATGTTTGAAGCTTCAGCCACCGTCAGAGAGAGAATATTATCTATCCAATACAGCACAACGTTATGATGCGTCTCCGCAAAGCAAAAGCACAACACTGGGACTTTCATTAAAACGGACTTTAAACCGTCTGAGCAGCAAATTCTGCTCAAAAGCGTCACGTAAAGCATGTAAGCCAATAATGTGACTTCCAGGTTAACAGCGACAGAAAGCTCGCACTCACTCACCCGTTGATCATACTGAGCAGGCCTTCCACCAGGTGAGCCAGGTAGGACACCTGGGCGCTCTCGTCTGGGAAGACGGGCCCGTGCATGGAGGCCAGCTGGGCCAGGCACTGCAGGGAGTCCTGGGCCATGTCCGAGTCCTCCCGGATCTTCCTGTGAATCTGCAGGACAGACAGACAGACAGACGCGTCTTTCTCAGACTGATCTCGTTCTTTAAGAAACAGATGGGAAAATTAGATGTGCAAAGGTACAGACCAAATATAAAATGTTGGTTATTTTTTAAATGTACAGAATGTAACTGGCTGGTCACGAAGAGTGTCACGATACATTTTGTTGGACGATAAATTGTCCCAGAAATGATTGTGATAAATGGTGATATTGTTGTTTTGCAACCATTCTGAAGTAACATATTGTTTTTCCCTCTCAAAGAGCAATACATTTTCATTTTGTAAACAAAACTTATCACTGAAACTGGAAATAATGATAAAAAACTATATATTAAAATATATAAACAACCAAAGACACAATAAATAAAAAGCACAACCAAAACCCCAGATAAGACAGATTATGAAGTCTGTAAACATAATTGGCCTTCAGTAAAAATATTATTCATCAGAATGGAAATTATTGACTTTATTTTAATTCATCATGTGATTAATTGATTAATTGGTTACTGTGACAGGTTTAGCTGCAGCCAGCAAACCAAACGGCTTATTTCCAATCAATTTACTGAGACTGCCAAATATTTTTTTTAGTTATAAAACACAACATTCTCCTCTCTGTATTTTGTTTTATGGCAACAAAATAATCTCAGTTCTAACCTAAGCAAAAAAAAAAAAAACAAAAAAAAAACCATGTCAAAAAGAGCTAAAAACACAAACAAATGCTAATTTCAAACATCTCTGGAGACAGTGGTGAGGACAAATGCTAATAGCAGAAGCTATAACAGATCTACTGCAGTGAAACTTTACAGCAAATCCAGCATGGGTCTTAAACTGGGCCGAGCAGCACCAGGACAAATCTGAGAGAGGACAGAGTCCTGCTGACAACTCTTAAAACACATTTCAACACAAGGTTGGGGTGTTTTATGAGTTTGATGCTTGTTCTTGTTTTAAAGAGTTCCGATTCTAATTCCCGTTTTTAGCAAATGGTCGACTTCTTGCAGAAATGTTGTTTTGACGTATGTGACTTGATGGAAATAATAAAAACCTTTAGCCTTAATTTAGAAGCTGAGTATTCTACATTGCATTAATGCTAAAATCGTTTATTTGTTCAACTTACAAAAGTTCAACACCTTACAATACTTAAGCATTTTGCCAACAACAAACCATTCTGCTATTTTTCATTTTATTTAACCACCTCAGTGAAGAAAATCAACAGATATGGCAACAATTCACTGCAACCAAACTTCGCACCTCCCTTGTAATAAAAACCAACATCAAGCTTTACTTTTATTTAATACAATCTTTAACGCTCACTAGATTTTATGTGAGAGTTTATATAAAGATACAATTCCTCAATGCAATCTGCCGGGTTTTCTTAGGAACTTATTAAACAAATTTGAATAATGATCTGCGCTTAATGCGCCGTTTGATAACTGAGATTAGCTGTAACTTTTGTACGTTTGAAGTGAAAAAACAGCTTTGGAAATGACGTGGCCACTGTTTGCTACGTTTTTAGCTGCTGCTGAAAAGGTTGTTAGAAAAAGAAGCTTAAAAGGAAAAGATTTACTTTACCCCTTAACACAATTGCAATTTTAAAAATGAAAAAAGCTCTTTGATTTTTATTTCCTAAACTCTTCTCCTTACTCTTTGTGGAAAGGATCTGAAGGTGAGTGAAAGTTTTATTTAACGTGAATTGTGCTCCGATTCCATTTTAACCTCGACACCCGACAATATTTAGCTCTGCAAGGCAAACCTCCACAAGTAGAAAAAGCCGTAGTGGAGGTGAATCCGATCCAACCAAAGTTGAGCAGGATAAATACTCACTGGTGCAACAAAAAACAACAAACAAAAACTATCCAGCTACTCCGACTTCAGCGTGACCCTGTCGTCGCCAATCGACCGCTTCAGATTGCCTCAATTAAACTCCTGAGCGGAAAAGATTCAAGTCCCGACGAGAGAGAGAGAGATAGACAGAGAGACCACCGCCTGACACGGTCTCATGGCATCAAGCATCTGATCCCGGGATTGATCCGCGTCGAGCCATCAGACTCCGACAGCAGGGGGAGAAGCTCGGGACGGAGCGCGGCGGGGGCAGCACCGCGGCGAGTCATCACAGCAACATGTGTTTCCACTGGCGGCTCCGTGCAGATGTGCGGAGCTCCAGCGAATCAGCCAGTTCTTTCCTTCCTTTTTCCCCCCCCTGCTTCTTCCTTTGCGTCCTGAACTGTCATCCTAATAAATCCAGAGTGCCTGCATCTTCAGCCGGTGCCTCGCACACAAAACCATCACTGGAGCACTCAAACTTTCATCCTCCCCGTCTTTTTTTCTTTTCTTTTTTTTTTTTGCACCCCTTCTCCTCCTCTTCTCACTCAATCCCCGCTGAATTCTTCCCCGCTTCGTTCCCACACTCTTCCTCCCCCTCTCTCCGCTTTCTGATCTCCAGCTGTGCCGCTCCGTTGCCCACTTGGTGGCGAGCCACGGCGCTCGGATGCTAGCGTGTTCTAGCCGCCAAGCTGTAGCCTCCAGTGCTGCCACTCTCTTCCAGAGCGTGAAGTCATCCTCTGGAAGAACTCGGCAGGAGGAGGAGGAGACGAGGAAGGGGAGGATGTGGGGGTAAACTGGTGAGTAAGTGAGAAAGAAAGCGAGAGGGAGGAGTGGGAGAGCAGCACAAGGCCAACAGATTGAACAGCGCCAGCTCTGGAAAAGCAGCTGCTCCAGCAAACGAGCCATACCACGCCAGTAATGTCAGTCGCCTTGAGTTTGCCTATAGTTAGACACGCTGAATGCTGCGCGGGTATTTCTGCAGGCGCGAGGTGGGACGGAAGGAAGAATTAGGAATATATCAATATGAACAAAACTAAAAAGAGTTCCTTTTTTTAGAGTCCTTCAATTCAGTTTGGTTTCGGCAGTAGAGATGCACCGATCCAAAATTATTATCTGCATCAATCCTGATGTTGAAAAAATAATAATAACCTAGATTGTGTATCGTTGACAATGTGCCCGATCCTTAAGGGCAGATCTATTCAGTCTAATTCTGTATTTTAAGCCCTGAGTGATGCTTTATTATTTATTTTACATCATATTTAGATTTCCTAATTGCACTTTCAGAACCATTTGAAAGAAAGTTTGTTACATGTTTGACCAAAGCAGTCAACCAATTGTCTTTGTCAGTTTCAGCGTGTTTATCATTTATTTTACATTGGCTGTTATAATCCTGATTGCTCCTGATTGCACTGACTGGACAAATGAAAGCTTTTACATGTTTGACCAAACTTACGGAGCTATTTAAGTGTGGCGTACTGGTGCAGAGTAATCGGATAAATTTGTAATTCTGTACATTTATGTCGGTGTTTTTAAAAAATAAATGTCTCAAGTCAATTCAGCAATGTTTTTCTGTGTCGGATCCGTATCAGCCGATACTAAACCTCAGATATCGGGATCGGAAGTGAAACTAAATGGATCGGTGCATCCTTATGCAGTACAGCTGTTTGAAGGCGTTTCCATTACAAAAGTGTGGAAAAACTTTTCCATATTCTATTAAACTCAAAAAACTGAGGGGTGAAAGGTCACCTTTACTCTTCTGTTTTCAGTAAAGGAAGTAGCGGCCGCAGCTAAATATTAAAGAAAACTCTATACCCGCTTTGCTTTTCAAAAATAAACTTACAAAACGCAGAGCCTGTGATGAATACACTGTGTACATTTTATAAAGAACCTCATCCTACTAAAACAACGTTGATGCCTAACATCTAAAATACAGAGTATGACTTTTTATTTCCCTCTAAGTCTTTTTGTTGAGGTCAAAGTTTTTGTATCTTGACAACTCTTCTGAAGAGTGAAGGGTCAGTTTAAGGTCAGTGACCTTATTCAGGAAGTGAAAGGCCTCCTGAATAAGGTCCAAAACATATTTGAGTGCCACGCCTGTCGCAGCGGAGAACTAAACCCAGGTAGATTCTGGCTAATGTGGATTTGACAAGAAGGTTCTGTATAACCCATGATGAGGCTTGTCATGTGACTTAAAGTTCATGTATTTCTCACATGCAGATTTTCTGTGGGGCTGAAGTCGCTCCATGTAATTTATTCCAAATAAGAAAGATCGATTCTTTGATTGTTGCAAGTTAAGAAGCCTATCACCAACGTCTGTGCTGGAGGCATCAGGAAGGTTTTGTGAGAAGAAAGTCTGACATTACACCTTCAGGGAATGTCAGCTCACTGGATTAACAGCTCACTGGATTAACTACAGCTTTATCAGTTTGTAAAAAGGAAAAGAAGAACCCAGCAAGGGAATAAGGGAGATGCCACTGGCTGAATCCAGCTCCACCGTGAGCAAGTAGAAGGATTTATATCCTCTGTGGATATCTGCTGCTGAAGGAACAGATGTTAGCTGGTCAATAATCAAAGCAGTAGTTATGGAGCTCTTGTCCACTCTTCATTTTGGATTTGGGAGCAAATAATCAAAATGAGCTCAATAATTCCCATTTTGATGACTCATATATTCTGAAGGACAATTTCCTTTACAGAGTTTTCACAACCCATTTTATTTAAGGTTTCAGTTGTGTGTGGTTTTAATTTGTGATTCATTTATAGTCTTTGTCTGTTGTGTTTTATTTTGGATATTTAAAGAATTGTCCAGTTCCAGTGTTAAGAGTTCTTCACTAAATTAAAGTTTACTGGTCTCTGAGAGAGAAAACCTGCATTATTATGCCATCATCAATATATTACTTGGAAGTGGTGTCAATTTTATAGCTTATTGCAATAATTACTGGGTCAATTTATCATCCAGCAAAATCTGTCATTGTGGCAGGCCTACATATAATCTTAAGAGTTTTTGTAGCTTTGGAGAATACAAATTAAATCAAAGTTGCCTATGCATTTTACATGCTTTGAATTATTGTATTGCGACAAGACAAAAACATAATAATGTAATTCTTTAGATTCAAACTAGGGATGCAAGTCATCAACTAATGAGTTAATCTAGAGTTGATTTATCTCAACAAGCTCATTAATGCGAAACTTAATGAGCTTGTTTGTGTTTGTTTCTAAACAGAACCTCATGAGGTGCATTTTGCATCCCACACCGGACTCTGTTCCTATTCTGGTATGGCCCCGCCATCTTTATTTCTGTATCGACTGGTTCTGCTTAAGGATGACCATCAGGGCCCTCTTCTGGATGGCAGCCAAACTACAACACTAAAAGAAGGTCTAAGTGGACGTTATTAGTTAATTGATTGGAACTCATTTTAATCTAATACGTCATTAAGAGATAATCAACAATCGTAAGTTGATTAATTGTTTGCATACCTAATTAAAACAGTAAGAGACATGGAAATTACACAGTAGTAATGTAAACAACCGATTTGATTAATTTAAGGTTAAGAAATTGGGGAGAAACTAACAATTATGACTCAAAGGGGCTACAAGGTTCTCATCTAGAAAATTAAAAGCCCTTTGTTGAAGAACAAACTCAGCTGAGGTCTACTCCAAACCTGCTTTGCTTCGGTAATGGTGATGGTACATGGTCATAAACTCTAGCATTATGTGGAAGAATCTAAAGTTAATCTAAAGAATTGACTCCAATTCAAATGAGACATTGAGTACTGAAACTCAAAAACTGGCAATGCTAAGAGAAATTATTAAAAAAATGATTATCTGGAGAGTAATTACTTATACTCTCCAGTATAAATAACAGTAAAATAATGATTTCCCCACTGAGGAAATGGACTGAAAAATTTTAAGAGAAAAAGATATTACGCAGTAAAGTAGATGAAAAGGAGGGTTGACAAAGAAAAATAAAAAGGAAGAGAGAGCGAAAGAGAGCCGGTGCCAATGATATTTATAGCAGACAAAGCCTGGTGTCTGTTACCACAGGGGGGCTAAGAGGCTCGTCTTTCTGTCCTTTTTTTAAAATCAACACCGCGCTTCCAACTTATTGTCTTTCCCACCATCCGCCTCCCTCTCAGATCATGTTACCGTGTGCCTGCAGGGCTCTGCTGCAGCCTCTTCTCCTCGCTGATTGGGTTTGTTTGAGTAAACACGTACAACCCCGGCCTCAGTTTTCTCCCTTTGTGGGGACGAGTGCATGCCAAGCCTATAAAGAGCAGCAATTTTCATTCTTCTTGCTGCCTAAATTAATCCGACATAATGTTTTATATGGTACAGCCTGTGATGGGCAAATCTGAGATCATTATCAAGCCAAAAACAAAACACTGTGTTTTCTGAAGGGATGGTGAATAGGAGGAAAGACTCCAAATATTTAAGGGGTTTTTGGGTGTTTTGTTTTTGTTTACTTCAGCCCACATTTTGTTGCTCAGACCAATTTTCGTGTTGTGTTTAAAGACACTTTTAATTTTGGAAATCAAAACTGAACAGGGAAATTAAAAAATAATTTAAATCCATGACATCATGCTGCAAAACCAGTCGTTTTTTTTGTTTTTTTAAACAACGGCAGTGTGCTGGTTCATTTATTGTTTTATTGTCGATGGATTGTGTTGCATCCACAATTTTTCTTCCCTCTCTGAAACTGCTGCTCTCCCACTCAGGAATAAAAACATTTTGTTGAAGCATCGATTATAAGATTTAGTGTGAATATATTTTGTTGTCTCTTCCCCCCGCCCCCTTCCCTTTCTTTTTTTTTTCTTGTGGCGCTGACGGTCCGTGTTGAAGAGCAGCTAGCATTTATTCTGAAGGAAAAATAAACGTCTGCTTGTTTCCAATCTCCAATAGACCGTTTATCCCGTAAACGCTCCGCCGCTCACAATCACAATTCCCTCTTTTCCCCTCCCGTCCATCGTTTCTCTTCGGCTTCCTCTCATTTCCTTTTAATTTGATTCATTGGGGGGTTTTTTTGTTCCACATTTAGCCCTGTTCACATTCTCATCTGTACCTCGGCTCGTTTTCTTAGTAAGACAGAATGATAATTATGAGGCTGTGAGCGTCTCTTCAGCTGGACAGACTGCATTGTTGCTTAAACGCATTTCCAGAATATATTTTTTTTATTCTGTCTGACAACACAGACAGAATAAAACAGAATATCCAGGGTCTGGATAATACAATCGATAATGATCTCACCCCAGTATTAGTTTACTGACTTCAGGATTTACT
Organism: Xiphophorus couchianus; assembly: GCF_001444195.1. Classification (NCBI taxonomy): domain Eukaryota; kingdom Metazoa; phylum Chordata; class Actinopteri; order Cyprinodontiformes; family Poeciliidae; genus Xiphophorus; species Xiphophorus couchianus. The sequence goes on along the minus strand of NC_040234.1, from coordinate 6,336,484 downwards.
GCTGCTCCCGTCACAAAACGCACAGATTAGCCAAAAACCGTTTTCCCCCTCATGCTTACCCCTGGAAATAAAAGTGAATTTCAAATTTACTACATACCCAGTTTTTGATTCTTTGCTGCTGACAACACTGTTGCCATAGTGACCTAGAAAATACACTAGATGTTTATAACAGTGCTGCTAGACTTAAAGAATGTCCGTTCAATGCAGAGTCATCGTGTTTAGGTCAGATTAGGTTTGGTTCCTTCGCTGACAGATTGTTGCATCCCAGGTGCACCAAGGAGCATCACAAGAGGTCCTTCCTCCCAGCAGTTGTTCGACTCTGTAAGAGGGGTGTCCAAAGTGTGGCCTGGAGGCCTCTGAGTTCAAGTCAGCAAGGCTAAAAATTTGGAAAAACCCTCCCCCCCAAAAAACTGAATTTTCACATTTTTATGGGTCACAGATTGTTGACAACAGTTTGAATCCCTTTTTATATTCTGCATCTTTAATTGTGTACAAATTTCATTGAAAAGAAAATTTTGCGCAGGTGAAAAAAAACAAACAAAAACACTTGTAATTTAATACATTTTGTAGTTTAAATTTGCCAGGGCAAAAAGTTTGCACGTCACTGCTCCCAAGAAAATCAATGAGTATTTACATCCCTGTTAGTATTTGCACAGTTTTAATCATTTTAAATAACATTCCCGATGGTACTGAGCATCTGTTTTTCTGCGCTGCTTTCATTTTTCATATACTGTTAATAGTCTGTTGTCAAATGTACACCATGCACATTAAACATCCTACCCAGTTGCACATCCCTCCGATCAGAGTACGCTGTTTCTGACGACCGCACAGTTATGTTTTATAATCACAAAAGTGCCAACGTGGTAATAAAATACTCCATTTCGCCCTTATTCCCATACTGTTAGCAGAGGGTTTAGAAGTGCTGCTGATTCATGTCAGGAGTCATAATATAATGGTCGCACTGCATGTAAAAACTTTACAGCATCGCAAATAGCATTCATAAATCTAGACACTAATAGGTGATACTAAAACGATGAAAGGCATTCGAACAGGAAAGCTGCCTTCAAACGTACAGGGATTGTAAAAATTACTAAGGATAAAATTAACTGTGCTCTCTAACTGCTACAGCCAATGACCAAAAATAAAACCGTGAGCCTTCACATGAGTAAGTTTTAGTCAGTAACCTCATCCTCGAGCACAATCCATAAAAAGAAAGGAAAAATCCCTAAACCTGTGTTCTTCAAATTAAAAGAAATTTGGTGTCAACGGTTTGTGCAGCAACATTTTTTGTTTGTGCTGCAATCATTTTGAAAATATTGATAAATATCTTCAATATTTATCAAAGGTCATCAAAGGTCAACCAGCCGGTCCACATTTACGAAATCAAATGAATTATGGCGTCAGTCAACGGTGCTACGTTTGTGCAGTAAAAATGTTTATGTAATTTTGTTATTTTTTTTAAAGAAAGTTTCCAGAGGTCACCAGAGATCAACCTGTCATTAACAAAATTAAATTGTGCTGGATTATGCCTCTAGGATTTTTTGTAAAACAGCCGACTGACATCAAATTTGCTTATTCTTTGTAAATGTTGGGGGGGTCAGAGGGGATCTTTGATCTCTGATGACCTCCGAAAACATCCGTCTTTAAAATGAGAGCGACACAAACAAAATCTTTTAGTCGCACAAAGGTTTGACACCAATTTCCTTCAGGTTGCCGCTAGAACCTGGCATTGCAGGGCAAAGACAACGAGTTGCTTGGTGGCAGTTGAAACGCAAAACACTTTTAAGATTTTCCTAGTTGCTCCATCGAGGAAAATAGAGGTAGCAACAATTAAACCTTAGTGACCTTAGTCCCCATCGCATGATAAACAGCGATGGGGACAGTGGAGAGCTGCATGAAACAGTCGACCGTTTCTCGTTAGCTTGCAACAAGACAGCGGAGGAGCAGAGGAGGCTGGCAGACGTCCACCCACTGAGGGAGAGAGACAGGACGAGTGTGTTATGGTAAAGTTACTGGGGTTGTTAACAGGGGCCCCTAATCCTGGGGCCGGGCTGTAATCTTGCCACTGGTCGGCAATGGACTTCGACCCTGATGGCACGTGCGTCTGAGGACCCCCTCAACACACACTTACCCGGGTCACACACACCCCCTCACCACCACACACACAGCTGAGGAGACACAGCAGCTGAGACAGCAAAGGACGCCATTAAACGCAACACACACGTACACACAAACCCAAACCGGCAGACGTAAAATATGCACCCCAACACAATGATGATGAAGGTACAACACACACACTCACTCACACCGGCAGCTGATGGCGCGGCGGCGGCGGCGGCCTTACAACAACAAACAGTTGAGCTACTAGAAATACCACAGCGAGAGCTGAAACCGGAGGCCTGGAAGCTGAAACCAACACAAAACACGTCCTGCAGATTCCAGCTGCGCAAAGAACCGACACAAAAATGACAAACATTTTTATTCGCAGGCGGACGCCGGGGACAATCGAGCTTTCCGTACGGCGCCGCTGAGCTGATCTCACTCACAACCGGAGACGTCGCTGTCGTCTGATTCCTCGCCACAAGTCGTGAAATGTTCCTCTAGAAGATCCTGAGCTGTGACTGAATACATCTAGATGCATCCAGAGCGTCAGCAGCTACATTTTCATTATAAACGCGCACAAAACTCTGTACATATTCCACTAGTGTCAAAAAGCCCACCATTAGAAAAGAAACGCAACGTGAATAAGTTTTTTCCCATTGTGAGTCACAAAAAAAACATGCAGCACCATCATCCTCCAACCACTTCCTGTCATCTTCTTCGTCTTTTCAGCCAGTAGGGACGTCCGGTTGTTTATCATGTGACTCGTGGGATGCGAAAAAAGTGTCTCCATTACAGTTGTACGAAATACACCAACTTCAATAAAACTGTGTAAAATGTACGTCTTATTCATTCAGAGCAGGTATATAATGTTCAATGACATGTTCAACTTTTAAAAACACACCTTTAAAATCCAAAATAACCTCCTGGTATCTTCAGATCGCAATCAATAGAAACAGGGAACAGTAAAGGTGGACAAAACTAGTGATTTGTTTTATATTGTGATAAATATTGCTATGAAAAAGACCAAAAAAGAATAAAACATCAAAACACTTTCAGCCTTCCAGCTATTTTCTAAAGGTCTAACTCTCCTGCACTCTGGATAAACCAATCTCTTGTTTCTATGTGGTGCGTTCACTGACTGTAAAAAGAGGAAAGTGTTTTTTTTTTTATGACCATCCAAAGCTGGATGTCGGCTGATTCTGGTCAGTTGATTTCTTGGAGTAAATCTAATTATTAGGTGTATTTTCATCCTTTTCTGGGATCAAATCTAGGGCTGAAATGATTAATCGAATTAATCTTGATGAATTGATTATTGAATTGTCAACAGATTTATTAATCGATTAATTAACTGGAGCATACGGACTCCAAAAAGGCCACTTGCTGAAAGAACAACACACTGAGAGCTAATTAAGCCAAACTGTACAAATAAAACCTTAAAGATGAAAATCTGCTAAAAACAAATCTCCCATTAAGCACCTTTTGCTACCCAGTTATTAACTGGTTATTGATATTGGTGCATTGATGTGTTGAGCAGGAAGGGCTGAGCTTTTCACATGTTGACAGTAGAAGTGTTTTTAGCTGCAGATCCATCCATTTCTGCAAATGATCATCCGTACGCTAAAGGAACGCTGTTATTGCATTTAGGGGATAAAATGTTTCTTTCCTTTTTAAAAAGAAACCAAAATGTATGTTTGCATCTTTTAAAGTATTTCTAACATTGTATAAATAGGCTTAAGTGGTTCAATGAAAAATCTGCAGAATGTGACAATTTTTTGCTATCTGATTAATCGATTACTAAAATAATCGTTAGTTGCAACCAGGGTAATATAATGGTTTTGGGTTTTTGATTATAGTATTTCGTTGTGACTTTGTTCATCTAACTCAGTTTTGAGAGTTTGTTTGCTTGTTTTAGTTACATACTGTCAGTTAAATATTGATTAGTTTCAGTTTAATTTTTAGCAGTAGTTTTAGTTTTTTCATGTTTTGATTAATTTTCAGGTGCAAAATTTAAAAAAAATTGAAAGTATTGTTTTGCGATTATGCATACATCAATTGGGTAATGAATAGTAACTGAAGATACCATTGCCAAAAATGTATTTAATTTCTGATGAACAACAACTGACTGGTGTTTTCTCCTAACTTCTGCTGTCGCTATTTGAGGACTAGACTAAGTGCCACTAGGAGGAGTATGGTGTGCCGTAATTTGCCAACAGCTGACATAAACTGCTTGTATGTAAGGGGCGAAAATAAATCTATTTCATATCAGTTTGAAAGACTAATAAATAGATTAATAAACAAAGAATACTATATCTATAATTTCAGTATGTTTTAGTTAGTTTTATAAACACATAGTATAGTCAGTTTTTCCGCATTATTTACCGTTTTTATTTATTTCAGTTAACAAAAATGTTTTTTTCCCCCCATTTCTGGTTTTGCTAGTTTTAGTTAATTATGATGTGCTTGGTTGCAGCCCTAATCAAATCCCATCATGTTGAATGAAAACCACGGTGAACTGTGGTGAGAATCTTTTGCAACCGACCCGTTTTCTTCCTGCTCACCTTCTGCTAATTTATCCGATTTTTAGCCGTTTGGTGAGATGTACACTGTATCGTCCTCAAACTATTCTGTCTAGTAAGACACGTGAAAGAAGAAAAAAAAAGTAGTATATGTCTGGAGGCCGTTAAGAGGAGGAGCACTATCTGGCGATGGGCAGCTGGAAGTTTTGGACGGATGCTTAATGGAAGAGGAGCTGACCAGTTTGTTCCATCCTCTATTCCACAGCGTGCGCTCGGCCAGCGTGGGCCGCCTCTTTGAACGCGCTGCACTAAAATACACATCTGCTTCACCGGGCGGTCTCCTGAACGGTAACGCAGTAACACGAGCCTGGTGCAAAGCACCTATAAATCTGCTTAATGGTGCATTCAGGAAAGCCACAGAAGAAGAACAAACTTAGAAAGCCCCAACGGGGGAGGGGAGGTTAAACCAGGACTCGCAGCCCGACATGAAGTAAACAAACCACTCCGGAGAGCTCCGCAGAGAAATACTCCAGTACTTTAATGGAAATGTGGAGAAAATATTCCAAATTTAGCAGGAAAAACACAATTTTCTATATATATTTTTGTTTTAGAACATTGTAAGATGCACTGTAAAAAAAGAAAATCGAGTAACATTTCAGGAAGATGTAGGAGTCAGTAATGCCTTAATCGTGATAAAAAGTGCAAGTTCCACTGACAGATTATTTACCCCATAGAAAGACATTTTTCCTAATGTTAAAATGAAAAAATCTGCCAGCATAACTGATACTTCTAGATCAATATTAATGAATTATTGACTTAAAACAGGCACCTAAATCTTGCTGAAAAGTTACTTTTAAGTTAGTTTTGACTTATGTCAAGATATCAGGAAGCGGAGGTAGGAGACAAGAATCGTACCATCAAAGCTTCTAGGTGCAACAAGTATGTGATGACCCAAACCGATAAATTAAAATCCAGGCCTGTGGGGATACTCACAGAGAAGAAGAGGTCCATGACGCGGGTGTCCAGCAGCGCCTCCCTCCAGGACTCTGTAGGCTTCAGCGTGACGTTCTGCGTGGCCTCGAACATGGCGATGTAGTGGCGCCCCAGTGGTCCGCCGCCGGTTAAGGCCCACAACAGCAACAAAAGGAGGAGGAGGAGAAGAATATAGGAGGAGAAAGAGGAGTACAGTGAAAGCAGCGGCTCCTGTCAGCCGGCTCCGTCTCAGTGGTTAGGTCTGGTTTGTGGGAGAATCCTCTTGATACTTGTTCTTCCTCTCATTAACCCCGTCAATCTATTTCTCACAATAAGAGTCGGGTTTTCTCAGCCTCCCCCCCTAATCTGCTCCATGTCGTCTTCCTTTCTTCCTCGGCTCTTTATTTGCTCAAGCTTGTACCCACGCAGTTAAAGCAGGTCCTTCTTTCTCACCCTCCTGTTTTCCCTGACTTTTCCAGTCTATGACACCCGCCTCCTCTCGCTCGCTCTGACAGCCTCTTCGCTCCTTGTCCTCTCGCTCAAGCCCTTCCCTTCCTCCTGGCCTCCCTGCTTGTGCGCTCGCTTTTCTCTCCTCTGTTTCCTTAAGATCTGAGACTCCGCTCCTCTGGGAGAAATGCCCGAGGCTCCTTACTGTCCTCTCTCTCTCTCTCTCCAGCCCTCCTCGGCCAATCACCGGGGCTTTCCGACTGACCACTTTCCAAAATGAAATTCATGCCGGGTTTTTTTCCAACACTTAAAAAAAAAAAAAACACAACCCCAAAACTTCTCAGTTAATCGCCCGTTCTCCAACTTGAAATTTTTAACCTAAAAACTCAATGTGGGTTGTGTCAGCCCGTTGCCACAACACAGACGCAGTGTGCTTATTTAAACCGTTTACACATCCACAACCGGCCTGTTCTTAAACCCACAATCTGTAACTACACCACCGCAACACTTCCCGTTGTTGTTTGAAACATCTTAAAAAAAAAAACACACACACACATACTCCCATAACAAGCTTTACCAAAGCTCATTGAAGCACATCTTCTTTAAAGCTACAGTTTCTCACCAGCTTGAATGCAGTTCACACACCCACAATGCTCTACACTCAAAAGAGAGATCTTGTCTCTTGTTATTACGACTCACCAAACATCAGCAAAACAAAAACGTCCACATGAAAGGGCCTGATGGAGACGCCTGCTTGTATTTACTCCATCTACAGTCTATTTTCCAAAGTAAAAGAATAATAAATTTGGGATCAATAAGTTGATTAATGTGTGTATGGAGACACGCACAGGACATTATTAAGTCAGGGTTTCCCCCAGTGTGTTATAAGTCTGGCGGGCCACCAGGCTTTACTTGTGCCCCCACCAGGCTAAACACTGCTTATTTATTTAAGTCTTTTTAAAATGTTTGCATTTTAAGACTTTATAGTTGGTGTTCAGATATTAATTTTCCAAACACACATTATTATCAAGTGATATTTTCAGATTTCCTGTCAACTTTACACACTTTTTAATTCAAAAACATGACGGGCCGCTGGATGAACGACTGCAGCACCCAACCACCGGGCTTAGCAAGTTTTCTGGGGGAAACCTTGATTAAGGTGTGCCACCACTGATTAACACCAAGTCAGATTAAAGATTAAACCACCCAATATAATGGACCTTACCAGAGGGGCCGCTTTTCATTGGCTGATGCCCATTCTACGTGGTCACGTGCGTGGCCGTCTCACAAACACACTTAGCTTCCCGTTAGCTAAGTACAGCATAATGGCAGAACTGATACACCTTCTACACCTTGCAGCCTGTCTGCTACACAGTCTTACGTTAGCTAAACAGATCAATATGCAATGTGTCTGTATCTGATATACACTAAAGATTTTATTTTAGCAGAAAAGGCTTTGGACTAAACTGTTACTCGTGTTAGCCACGCTAGCACCAAGTACAGCTAGTCAGTCAACCATCGCTGTGTTCAGGGAAGCGCTGATTAATAACCGAGAAATAAATATCAAGCCTGGAAACTTGATATCCTAACGGACTGAATGTTATGTTTTTAACGTAATCTTTGCTCGTCTTGCGGGGCGCAGGCGGTTGCCACGGTAACATGTGTGCTTAAACTACAAAGAGAGAGAGAGTAAAAAGGTAGGAGTGGTTTTGAGTTGATCACCTGTTCCGGTTATTTTACCTTTGCTGTGGCGCATTACAGCCGCTGTAGTTTCTAAACGTTGGACTAATTACCTCGTTCGTTTGTGAGTTTACGTCGTCCATAACAAACATCACATAGAACAAATATATTTCATTAAATTTAACAAACAAAAGGCTTCTACCGAGGTAATTATGTGAAATTAAGTTAATTATATCCCAACTTCAGAAGATTTGCCTTTACCTTTACAGAGCTCTTTGGTTCCTCCTATCAGTCTGTAGCTTCTCATATTGACGTCATCAAACCAAATTTCAGATCTACCATAACTGACTGACACCTGCTGGCCTCAGGTTTGCAACCAGCTTGTGACTGAGAAACCAGTAACCTGCTCCCAGATGATGACATGAACTTGTTAGTTCCTCTGTCCATTTAGTAGCTGATATATTGTGAAAATCCGGTAGAAATGATGCACTAATGGAGTCACGTTTACATAGAAACAATGCACCGCGAGGCTTTGTTTGTGAGACTTGCGGTCACGTGGCTCGGTTGTGGGCGGAGCTTGGAAAGGTCCATAGCACTCAACCACAAAAAACATCCAGTTATAATAATCTATTATAATGAATTATTTTATTTTATCATCATTTTTAAGACTGAATCCTTTAGTAACTATCCAAAAGGTTTCAGTTTTTAATGGGTTGTAACAGTAACAATAGTGTAAAACTAATTATTATCCACTTTCCACAACACCTCACTTTGATTGACTTCACCCATCCAGATGCAATTTTAAACACAGCTACAAAAATATATCCAATTATTACTTTGAGCTTACATTTCTGTTTAGATTTCTACATCAACATAAACTGATTTTTTCTAAATTCTTTTTTAAAAATCTCATTTCCCCCCCGGTCAGCCGGCATCGCTGCACCGCGGCTCAGCGACAGCACAAGCCGGAAACTTCCACAGGAATGTTTGATCAAAGCCAAGCGGCAGCAGAAGCCGGCAAGGTCACGCATTCCTCCGACGCCAGTCCGGTCCCTCCCCGGCGCACACGCCCCACAACAACACGGCATGCCGCACTTTGGGCACAAAAGTTGCCACCTGTTTAAGGTTCTGAAGGACTCTTTAAAAATAGAGAGTACGTGGCGGACGATCACAAGCTAAATACTTCTAGAGAGAGGGGTAGCTGAGTCCCGTGAACTCAAGTTTGATTGGAGACCAAAATTGCATCATTTGTTACATTTCCACATGTTGGGGTTTGCTGTTACACTGTAGTGTGTCAAAAAACACCCAACCATTTAATAAACCTGTTCCCCTCCTCGGCTGTAGGGGCGCTGCAACAAGACCTAATCTGGGAAACAACACAAAAAACCTCATAAAAAGACATGAGCACAGCTTCCTTTTGTGCCAAATGTAAACAAAAATGGAGTAGTGCCAGATTTCAGTGGTTGTAGGATTTCTCTTTTGCTTTGGTAAAAGACCAAGAGTAATCTCTCCCGCTAACGCTAGACACAATGGTTTGGTTGTATTAATGCAGAATACCCTGCGATACAGTCCACTTCCTGCTTTTGGAGCGGTGTCTGTTCCACTCGGCATTCATATATACATACGAACCGCACCTGCGTTCACTTCAACCAAACCGAGACCTCGGTTTTTAGGTGGACCAGATTTGGCTTTTTTGAGAGTTTGATTGCACGTTCACACTTCCCCAAACGAACCAGACTTTTCAGTCAAACAAGCAAAGTGTGTTCATGTGTCGGACTGGCACAGGTCCTAAATACAGCTGAGAATCTAACATGCTACATAAACCAAAATGTCCTTTTATTCCACTGCTAAGTGCTCCTTTTTTGGCCTATAAAAAGAAACACCAACAAAATATCTCTCTTGGTGCGTTCACACCAAACACATTCTGCTTGTCATAAAAAAAAAAGCAACGCTGCAAGTTCAGCGCATGTGCACTTTGAACGCAGACGCTTGATGGTACGTTCACACCAAACGCATTTTGAGAATCAAGCATGTCTGCTTTACATTCAAAGCCTATGTGGAGGCGCGTCGGTAGCGTGTCAGACGAGTCAAAATCGCTCTAAATGTTGTTTTCCATTGCAGACCTATTTGACGCTCAAAATGCTCCAGACACGTCAAGCCACGCCAGACGCTCAAAACACGCCGTTACGGGCCCTCGACCCGCCCCCAACTGTAAATGTACCATGAATGTGAAACGCGTTTGGTGTGAACGCACCAAAAGTCTGTTTAAAAAACAGAGAGATTCAATGTTGCATGATTTACTTCTTGAAGACAGTAAGGTCCGCCTACCTGTCTATGCAAATACAACTATCCAGTTGAAATACAGCATAAGCTATTGCTAATATTTGCATTGACTGAATTTAACTGAAGTTCTGAATGTTTAGTTCCCACCCAATCAGAACCAGAAAAAGGAACCGGTCTGTGTGTGTTTGTCATTCCAACACGATGAGTAATGAACCCGGAGTGACGACGACATGTGGCTGTGGTTTGTGGGTTTTTAAAAGACATCACCTGCTACTATCTCGACCACTCCAGCAGGCTCCAGAATACCTAATGCGACACGTCAATTTTCCACTCCAAAGACGAGATGTAATGACAAACTGTCAAAGAGGGAAAGAAAATGAGAGACAGAGAGAGAGAGAGAAAAAAAGAGAGAGAGAGGGTAACTCAGCCCGTGTTAACCACCAACCACAAGTTTCAATCAAATGCAAGTGAAAAAGCCCGCATAATGAAAGTTCTCACAAAGAGTTGTCGAGTCTGCAATCACAGCGATGTGTAAACATAAAAATTAATACCTCAGCCATCATCAGCCAGGAGCGGTACGTTGCAGTACGCTCAACTGTGACACAGATTTTTATCGTCTATTTCTGCCCTGTAGGGTCCGGCAGGACGCCGGGGGGGTCGACCACGTGCGCCACAGAGTTTTGCGACCTGCAAGGTGCCAACAACTGTAAAATTCTCAAACCGGTGCCGGCACAAACGCACGACAGAAAGAAAACAAGGAGTTAAATTAAAGCAGAAGAAAGAAATGTAATGTGGAAAGATTTGTTTAATAATGTATCAGCGCCTTGGAACCATGACGACACAAAAAGTTGTGTACCGGATCAATTTTTTTTTTTAATTGTTCAAGCCTTTTTGTTCATATTTGTCTAAATGTGTACGTCATTTAGACAGTAAATAATCAGGGATTTCACCAAGTAATTTGTTTAAGCATTTACAATGATGTTCACAGTGGCTGCGTTTCCATTAACCACAAAATTGCTAAACTGAATTTACGTGGAAACAAGGCAATTAAAGAAAAACATGTTTTTTCATAGAAAGGTTTTGCGCTGAGATGCGTATTGAAATAGATGTATTTAGCAAAACTTCAATGGATACGGGGTTTTTTTTCGCTTCACACAAATTGCGTGATCAACAGCCGGACGTTGCTACTGGCGGAAACAAGGAAAAAGACTACAAGAAGTTACAGGAAAACAAAGGTTTGTTTTTGGGGGGGTTTCCTGGACGATATGCAGCTGGCTCCACCAGAGCTCTCACAGCATCTTCTGTAAAATCATTAACTACAATTTCCCCAAAACGCCATTCTTTTTTTTATTCTTGTGTGATTTTAATTTCTTATCTTATTTCTGATTTTACAAACAGTAACATGCTACCAGTAGCCTAGCATTTTGTCAGACTGCTCCATATATAAGAACTTTATCAGCAGGAAGTGAATTTATTAATGTCTTTATTTAGGACAAAATATCCTTTGCCCAGAAAGAAAACCCAATAAGACAACATGATGAATGTAATTTCAATCATTTAAAAGAGTCTGTGTATCTCCAAGAAGTTATTTTGTTTCTGCAATTCAGTTGAAAAAGCTAATAAACAAAAATTCTAACTTTCAGTTTCTCTGATTTTAATGTAGAAATGCGATGTCATTAACATGTTAGGGCCCACGCAGTAAAGGGAAACACTGCTGACTTTACAGTCCTCCTGCAGCAGCAATGCATAATCAAATGAATAAAAATGAACTGGTAACAGTAGGGCTGGGCGATAAATAGATTTTATTGATCAATCAAAATTTCTGTGCAAGAAGATTGAATTTCTGGAAAAAAATGTGATTTTTTTATTTATTTTACTAATTCACTCCTTGGGGGTCCCTGAGGTTCAGAGTGTCAGCCCAGCCAGTGCCAGGCTGTTTGATAAACATGATTTTCAGGCTGGATTTATTTGGACATAGGCTGACTCATACACGGGATGATTGAATAATTTTTTAAACTATTTTCTGTATTTTTAAATTTCTTTAATGTAAACTAAAATCGAATATAGGATTTGGCTTGAAAAAAAAAACTCTGATATTATTCTTAAGCCATTTCACCCAGCCCAAGGCAACAGCCATTGATTTCAAGTACTTGACTGGGAATGTAATGGGAAACGTCCAACCAGAAATAAATGACATTTCGTGTTATTTAATCAGGAATTATTTATTTTCTTTTGAGGGTCAGGAAACGGCATGAGATCCTATTTTTGTTCACCTGCATCATGACGAGATTAAATAAACTACTTCATTTTCTCCCCAGATTCAACAGAACACATCAAAAACTTTCAGCTGTTGCACAAAAAACCGCATCAATCAACCTGGCAGCATTTTGTGACGGTTTTAAATAGCCAACATCCTGCTGATCCTGGTAATCTCAACATTTTGCAAGCCTGAACAACCTTCACGCTGAAGGATCGGTGGATTAGCGGGCTTCTCTTCTATCCCCTATTCATTATGTCCGATCAGCGCAGAGGAGGGTCCCGCTGCACGGTGGTGGGGGGGTGCCAGTGGCCATGTAAAGACGGCAGCACTATGCTACGGCGCGTGGTGGGGTTTAAGTGATATATCCTGCCACAAGACCGCCCTGCAGCCTCGCCATGTGGAATAACAGTCCAGGAATACCTCCTCTGCGACCTGTTCCCCCTCCCTGTTGAGCCCCTCCCATCTGTTTAGGCAGACGTTGTCATTAATTCAGTGGGGGGAAACCAATAATAAAGCAATTACACACTGGTTTTTCATGCCAGTTTTTTTCCCCCCCCTACAAATCCAAGAGGAGAAATCTATGTAATGCAGTAACATGAGACGAATACTTTCTTCGTATGAGCGAGCGCTCGCAAATCCCTTATAAACTGCACACTATCGCAATTCCACCCTGTGCCTTCTTTCATTGAATGAGCGGCCTGCACATCCACCAGCTTTTCCGATCAGCTGTTTACTCCGTCCCACTGTTGTTTAGATAGCAGTCGCTAGGGATTCTTCGTGGTGGGTCAGGGCCAAGGCAAACAGTCGGCATCACCTTACACATACCCTAATCCTAACCCTAACCTCGCGGCCACAATGCCCAGAGCGCGACCTTAGGAGAGCTGATGTGAAAACCGAGACTGCTCCGACACCGGCATCCACTCAACACAAGCACACGCTGCAAAAAACACAAAATCTTAGCAAAATACCATTTTTGGTCTCGTTTCTAGTGCAAATTTCACGGTACACTTGAAATAAGACAAACCAAGTAGCATTTCAGTAAGCTTGTTTTAAGTCTATAATTCCTTAATATTATACTAGTTTTCCTAACAGCTTATCTCATTTAAAACGTGGGATTAATGAAATAATCCACCAGCAGGAATTGCACTTTTTAAAATAAATAAGAAATTATTAACTTAAAACAAGCTGCTATATCTTGCTCAAAAGTTACTAGTGAGTTAGTTTTATCTAATTTCTAGTGTACTGACATTTGCACAAGAAACTACCTAAAAATACTTGGTAAGATTGTGTTTTTCCAGTGTATCTCCTGATTGGGGGCTTGTTTGTGTTGCTACACTATCCATGAAATTCTCTGGGTTCATGTAGGGAAGAAGTAAAGAGATGGCAGTCAAGCAGCGGAAATTGAGGTAACATTACCTTAGTGAGAGAAAAAAAAGTTTTGCTCTAGTTTTAAACATTGGTTTATCCTGCAGTTTTCCCGTCTTTTCAGTTTTACAAACATTTCTTGCGGTAATCTGGTTCTATGATTGAAATGCGCAAAACAAAACATGAAAAACTACTGGAAAAAATGACGCAAAAAACCCCAAAACACCAAAGAGAAAACAAAAGAAATCCTCAGTTTACATCTGTTTGTGCCTGTAGAACTAAATTTAATTTGACATGAACAAGGAAAAAACCTTCGACTTAACTATCCAACAGGTTATGTGGATTCACAGAAGGGCTCTGTATTTTTGCAGCACCTTTTTTAAAATTATCTTGATTGACTACATGTGTTCCCCATTGGAGCCCATACAGTCCTCAAGTGTCTTTAGCAGACAAGACTTTGGTGTAATCTTCGGATTCTGTAATTAGTTCTCTCACTGTCTGAATGTCTTTTGCAGCTTTTCCTTAGACTTTGGCTGAATCTCGATTCATTTTCAGTAAGAATGCACCGATTGCATTTCTCTGGCCGATCGCGATCTTTAAAAAGCCTAACATGCTGATTTCGATTTTGGTCGATACTGATTTTTTTGTCTGAAAAGTCGCTTAGTTGGCACATGTGAACAGGCGGTGATGTTAGTTTCATAGAGGAACAAAATGGGACAGTGGCTGATTTTCAGACCTTAGCAATCTCCCAAAATTAATAAAATCTGAACCGATTTATCAATTACCCCTAATTTTCATTCCTTGTAAACAATGTCAAAGCAGACTAAGCTGTTTAACTCTGACCCACAAATCATCAAGGCATAAAAAGGCTCCTAACTCAAGGTATGATCCACCACTGCGTCAACATCTAAATAAAGAAATATCAGTAAATAACAATATTTACAGACATTCAGTACTTTGTAAACAGCATCCTGATCCAAAGAAACAATTTCTTCCAATTTTCCAGGAAAAACACTTTAAAAGCACCAACATACTTTGGCGTACTTCACTCACGTCCACCCAAAGGACAAACTTTACCACCTCGTACCCGTAGTCTTGTCACACAGAAATCTGCCTGGCAGGAAACAGTGTTCACACCCAACTGTTTTGTATACGCCAGCAAGCTAATAGGGTTAAGAGTCGGCTCAAGCAGTCTCAAGTTCACGCTGCATGACTGCCACTCTGAGCCGCACTAACAGGTCACCAGGTGGTCTAGGTGCCCAACTAGCTTATTGAACTGGCTAGGACCCATTCGGATTGTGAGAAATGAAGGAATTTGTCACAGAAAATGTAGGCAATCAGTACGCTCAACTATGAAAACTCAACCGTCCGGATATTGTGCGAGGAATCCGCCCGGCTCACAGAATACACATATTACGCCCCAGTATGTGGGAGCCTTAAGGTTTACTGTCTTGTCTTGACGATATTTCCAACAATCGGACGGCCTGCTGACCGAAATGCTAACCTTGAGGTAACCAAAGGACTTTAACATATTTCAAGAACAATGGAGAAAACGTCACCGTATGGACGTTCCTGAACTCAACGTTTTACTGCGATTGTCTTGATTTTCAGTGAATATGTTGTCTGAATTGTCTGTGCAGAGAGACAAAGATGACTAAACTTTGGTTTGAAGAGACGTACCAAAGGGCTATGAAAATCATAATGCAATAAACAACTTGGTAGGAGGAAACTGGAATCAGACGAACCACTTTCCGATTATAAGATGACAAATCTTCCCACAGAGTCACAGTTGCCCTGTATAACTGGAGTCAAGACTTTCCTCCCTGGAGGGCAATTAAAAGAAAAGTCTGAAACTGCCACAGCTGCCACATCGGTTTTGGAGACTCCCCCTCATAACAGTTCCAGCTACACAGTATAATCAGTGGCTGAAGACAAAGGTGAATGAACGAATGTGGAAGCAGCCGAGTCGTCTGAGAGCGTTTCGGGGCCTTGAGGCCTGACCGTGACCCAGTCTGCAGTCCAGCCTGGTGTGGAGTGACGCGTGGGGGACGCGTGGGGGAGCGCGTCTTCAACCATCTGTGGTGTGTTCAGTTCACACCACACCAGGTCCAGCAGCAGGCGTACTGCGACGCTCATTGAGCGTTCATCAATCTGTTCCCCGTTTCAGCAGCAGCTCAGGCATTCCAAGACTTCACACACACAACGGATTTCAAGGGGATCGCCACTTGATCTAAAAAGTCATGAGCTATTTTTATGGGCTGAGACGGTAGTCAACATTTACGACAAGTCAACATGAAGAGGAGAGAACGGCTCTATATAAATGAACCCAACACCAGCAGGAAAAGATCCCCGCGCTCAGAAGTTACCCAGCGTCTTTTGCTTCATTCATTTCTGTTCAGCCGATGATTAAATGATGAACTTCGAGGAGCTGAACTCATACCGAGTTCAGAGCCGTGAAAGCAATCGTGTTTAATGTCAACTGTGTGCTTCAAACTCATAGAGGAATCAGTTTCGATAGAGTTGAGGTGAAAGATTAAAACGAGTAAGATTTTAATTTCTATAAACAGCTGGAAATAATAATCTTCCACTTTACTTTTCCTTTTTGTCGCACTTGATCAGCTCGGAAAACAAGTAGAGTCACTACTAATCAAGAGTCAACAGATGATTTCGTTTACTAAAACAGGAAAAATAAATAACTCGTTATGACGACCAGACCGACCATCCCTTCCTCAAAGTGCCCAGAATCAACAACTGCTGCTCCCTCGACTTCATAAAGATGCCGCAACAATAAAACTAAATTAAACTCTCATCCAAAAATCAATATCAACAATCTTTGAAACATAAAAAGCGGGTATTTGAGAACACAAATCCGGTGGAGCGTGCCTGGCATGCCAAGGGGAGCCTCGACAAGCCAAGGCGGGGCTGCCGTGCTGTTGGAATGAGACGGGGGGGGGGGGGGGACGGAGACGGAGACACCTCTTTGAAAATGATCCATGGCTCTGGCTGGCAGCAAGCGCCACTCCAGATCCCCTCCTCAGACAGGCCGAGAGGATGCCAGGCTGTGGGGATTAAAGCCATAATGAGTCGGGGTGAGCACACAAACACTCCGACACGCACGCAGAGCGCCTCAGTTTGCTCAACAATGCAGCCAACTGTGAACGTAACACGGATGTGTGCACAAGACGTGAACGACGAAGCAAAACCTGCTGACAGTTGTGCATCTCGGAGGCAACGTGTATTTAAAGACACGAACACATACACCAGGTTTCACCAACTCAAATCTAAGATCCTTATGAATGGAATTTAAGACCCATATCGTCATATGTACGAACATTGTCCAGCCGACTGCTGTTAAAGTTGTACTTATCCACGAAAGACCCAAAAACATTAGCTACCCTAGCAAGGGTACCTTAGCAAGGCATTTATGTCAGCAGAACTCAGTGGAAAGTAAAATCAGAAAGTATGAGGTAGCATTTATGCTTAACGAATGTAATAATTACTGAATAGTTAATGAAAATAAGGAAAAAACGATTCTAAAAGTTGATGTTTCTTCACATATTTTGTAGCGTTGGCTTTTGTAAATGGTTTCCTGGCTAGAAGCTAATGCCGTTTGCAGGGCCATGGCATGGAAAGGTTTGGGAACCCCACCTGCCTTGCAAAGGTTTGTTACTTCACACCAACGCCATACTAAATCCTATGGATTTCCATGTAGTGATGCTTAACCACCGACACTCCACTTGACATAAACCCCTTGCTGTTGCAGCAGACTGCGTGGATGAACAATCAACCCACGTCCTTCCAGCCAACAAAGGATATGATTTGGAGGCAGGAAGTTCCAGCTCAGGACCTGGTTGGCTAGAGCCAGGTAGCGCTGGAAGACGCAGGACATCTGAGCGTTGAGGTTCTCCCTGCGACTGAACTCCTGCAGCACCTCCATGGTCAGCATGAAGGTCTGACGCAGGCCGTCCTCCTGGAGGGGGATGAGAGAGAAGAGGGGTCTGTCTGCAGCGGTGCGGGTGGAGAAAAAAGAAGAAGTGAGGTTTAAAGAGATCAAGGTGGGAAGCCAACCTGAAAGAGGCGCTTGCAGTTGCCGTGGAACTCCATGCTCAAGCCAATGCTGCTGGTCTTGCTGGAGCTGGAGAACTCGCTGAGCAGAGCGGTGAGGATGGAGCAGGCCAGGGTTTGCTGCAGGGCCGAAGATGTGACCTTCAGATTAGCTCAGGAATGGTGCGTAAATAATTTTCCATGGCTCTCACTACGCAGGAACACTTTAAGGGCGGTCCCTTCCTGTTCAATGAGCGTGCACCAAGGTGCATAAAAATATGGATGAGTGAGTTTGACCTCGTGACCTAAGAGGCCTTTGTGATGACTTCAAGCCACGCCTTCTCATCCAACATCAGTGTCTAACCTCAGAAATGTGCTTCAGGAAGAACTTGCACTCCTAAACCTTGTGGAAGGTTTTCCGTAAAAAAGTTTGTCACAGCTGGAAAGGTTGGCAGACATCCACTTAAATCTAGGGGTGCACCAATTTTTGGACCAGATTATTTATCTGAGTCAATTTCCTTAATTTTGGGAGACCTGTGATCGGCTAATACTTACACAGGAAGCTAATCTTAACCACTGATCTTATCTACCTCAGCAAAGGTCTAACAATCAGCCACCGCCCTCTTCTGCTGTCCCGTGAGACTGACAGGCCGGCCCACCAGGTCATGTCTGCATATTTACAGTTAACAACAGTCACACCACTGTTGCCAACTCGGCAACTTTCTTGCAACATTTCAGACAAAAAAAAACTGACATAGATCAAAATCGGAATCGGCACGGCAGGCTGTTTAAAGATTGCGATGGGCCAGAAAACTCGATCTTTTTTAAGTGGAAAAAAAAGGTAATTCAGTCAGTCAAAGCAGAGTGTGTATTACTCCGAGACGCTCCAGACTACGGTAGCCTGACTACTTAACGTAATGTAACTAAAACATTTTGACAGAGCGCCGTGAACTACACAAAATTGCTTCGAGGTCAGTAAGCACAACTAGAATTAATCCATCGTGAGGGGGCTGTTTCACTCCAGAACAATATAAAAGGCGCTCCGGATCATAAGGCCTTTTTTTTCTTTATCAAATTAAAAGCTTTCAAGTGCGCCTTATAGTCCAGAAAATACGGTAATTAGGGTGCACCCGAAATTAAGTCCCATGGAATAAGAATGGTACGTCATTTAAGTTCATTAGGCAGACTTTATGTTTTCGCACAATATACCAAACCCCAAACATTTGTGCTAAATCAGCCAAACATTTGCTTATGGTGTAACAGTTTGGGTTGGTTTACAGTTTTAGGGTCATTTTTTGTTTTGTCAACCCAACACAAATACTACTTATCCCCTTAACTTTTTTTTTTTTTTAAAGAAGAGTTCTTGTTGAGGAACATTTCAAGTCATCTCACTGTGACCAGAGGTCAAAGGTGACTGGGATTTTTGTGTATGAAACAGGAAGACATCACTGATTTCAAAATAATTGCACTTACAAGTTAAATAGAAATATTATCTTCATACTAAAATACATCATTAATGCCAAGTCTAACACTGTTTTTATTTTGACACCAAAGCTGTGTCCGAATTCAGGGGCTGCATCCTTCGAAGGACGGATTTGTAGGCCGATTACGTCATAAAGTGGCGACAAGGCCTGTCCGAATTCAAAGACTCCTCCAAATGCCTTCTTCTTTTCCCCAGATTTGAAGGATGGGTCCAGTGTATCCTTCACGGACCACCATATCCCATAATTCATTGTGGGTCCCAACCAGGCATTCAGGCAGAGCAACAATAACGGTGAACAGCGGCAAATTATTTTGTTATATTAGACTTTAAACGACACAACGTGATTCTGTACAACGTTTTTTTGGCGAGAATGTAAGTGTGTAAGTCTCAAATATTTGCTCGGTTCACCAAAACATAACCTGCTCTGACATTTTCGGAACATGTCTGCTCCCGCCGCGTTATCAGCCAGCTCCCCTCGTTAGCTGGCCGGGCGCTCCAGGTTCGGTATACCGGAGCAGAACGCCTGACTCCCGGCACATTGTTATAAAAACTCCCGCTAGCTTTCCCCAATGAGTGGATGTTAAACCGACATTATTCAGACATTTAATATCTAGTTGTAAAATGTTTTGTTTACTACAGTATTTAATTTGGTTTGACTGATTAAAGTTAAGCCTTCAAACATACTAATTTTATTTAACTGTAATGGCTGATCCGATATTTGGAGAGTATTTGAAAACGAATAATTTGCTTATATTTATTCCTGGTAGAAATTTGAACATTTTGGAATCCAACAGATTTCTCCTTTGTGGTGAAGGTGAAGAATAATACAGAAATCAGGAGTAACACATGACTGAAAAACAAACTTCGGCTCCGTTGTGTTTTTTTTTCTCTTCTTCTTTGAACGATGCAGACTTTTAATTCAGACACAGCTTAAGATTTAACTAAACGATTTGTCAGTTGTTTTTGAAACAATTCAGAGATTTTGTCCATTTCAGAAAAGTTCAGGACAAACAAAGTTGTAATTTTTTATTATTTTTTTTTTTAAGCTTTTCATCTAGTACTAACGCATTTCTTCTTCTTTACTTCTGGTGATGTTATTAAAGCGGTCAACAAATACAAACAAGATCCTCAGCAACTAGAAGATTTTCACATTATCTACTTTAACTGGTGGCTTTGGCCGTCGTTTTTTATGACTTATAACATGGGGGCATACAGAGCAAAAATGAAGAGCTGCAAAAGAGAGAGAAAAAGTCCTGAATAAAAGTTCAGTTAACTTTTAGAAAAACTGCCTCATTAATCTTCATTTAACAGTGACAAGAAAGCTTTTAAAGGGTTAATAATAAAAGTCCTCCATATTTCCACCCAACACATGCAATCTAAAGTTAAATATATCAAAAGGCTTTAACTCTTAGCAGTTACTGATCCCCTGGTTATCATCAACAAATAGATATTATGTAAAGACATTAAGTCAAGTCTCAACTTGCAGAGAAAAATTGTTATTAATGTAATTTAAAAAGTATAACTTAAAGTAATTTGTTACTTAAGAAAAAGCTTTTTTGTAAGGATCTGAAATAACTTTCTCTCTCTTTGGGATTTAAATTCAAGCACAAGCACAGTAGTGCCATCTACTGGGCTGAAATAGGAATTTACTTTATTGTTTGTCAAATTTAGGGATCCTCATTTTTTAGACTTTTGTAATAATGTTTATGAATGTGCTGGAACGTACATATAGAGCTGGTCAGTCCGTGTTTTCTAAATGTGAAGTGATATTTTCTATTTTTACAAGCCCTCGACACCAAATGTATACAAAATACTTCAAAAATAAAAGTCAAGAAAAAAGGTCTTCTAACTTTACAACAACATGGAAACTAGGTTGTTGTTTTTTTTATTGTTATTGTCAGACTAAATTAGCTTCCTTCATCTTATTTTGTGCAATTAAAACACAGATGAAAAATATTAAGATAGAATAATAACAACAGAAATTAGTCTCTTTTTTTGAGCCCAGAATCCTCTCATAAAGTCTGAAAACACACAGAGAAATAAGCCTGGTGCTGAAATCTGTGATGCACAAATGTCATTCTCAACGGATTAATTATCCATCTGGATCAAATGTTTCCCAGACGTACTACTAGAGTTTTAACGACAGTATTTATTCGACGTTAGAGGCTTTGTTTCCCCTCTTTAAAGCTAAAGTTTATTTCCTTCACAGCCAAGTCGAGCGGTGTGGATCAGTGAAAGCCGAAATGCGTGCGTCTCTGTTACCACTGTGGGGTTCCCGCTGCTGATGAGCTGGCCGACCTCGTGGAAGATGCCTTTGCAGTTGATGCTTTTGTCCAGAGAGCCTCGCTTCACGATGACGGCCACAGCCAGCAGGATCTGCTCACGGACGTACTTCTGCAGGCTGCAGGAGCGCGCCGCCGCCAAGGCAGATGCAGAGGAACGGAGGGGCTGTTATCCATTAAGTTTAGAAAATCTTTCACAACAGAGAGGCTCACCACGTACTCAAAATCAGGATTAAGAGACACAGCTGGATTGTCTATAGTCCTAGCTCCACTGGGAGAACTTTTCACTTCATGGGAAAAATGTCTTCCTATAAGTCTAATAATCTACCAGCGGAATATTTAGACGCTATTTACTTAAAACAAGCTTGTATATAAACATTACTTGTGAGTTATTTTGTCTTATTTCAGGTTTACTGAGATATTTGCACCAGAAACTACGCTGAAAACACTTGGTAAAACTTTGTGCTCTTGCGGCTACTAAATACACTGCTCAAAAAAATAAAGGGAACACTTAAACAACACAATATAACTCCAAGTAAATCAAACTTCTGTGAAATCAAACTGTCCACTTAGGAAGCAACACTGATTGACAATCAATGTCACCTGCTGTTGTGCAAATGGAACTTTGTACAGAACAAAGTATTCAATGAGAATATTTCTTTCATTCAGATCTAGGATGTGTTATTTGAGTGTTCCCTTTATTTTTTTGAGCAGTGTATATACTTCTGGACTGGCTATCAGCAGTCAAACTGCCTGGATATATTACTGGCACGCAGAATGTGAATGCACAAAACTCGGAAGACGGTATCCAACAAAGCCTCCTCTTCCTTTCCTACTCACTTGGGTCTCTGCAACACGTAGGTGAGGAGGAACGCCCGGAGGGACTCGATGCTGGTCTTCTCCAGCAGGATCCACTCCCGCACAACGGCCTCCATGACGGCTGTGGCTGCCTGGAATAGCACATAGTCCACCTTGCTCGTCTCTGGAGGGGGAAACGTGAGGAGGCAGAAAGAAAGCGTTACGAAACTGGAGAGCGTCAAAAGGGAGCAAATTAAGACGGCGTGTGGGCGGGGAAGTCATGGGAAAACGTGTTAACTGCTTTGGCACTTTTATATAAAACGATTAATCGGACGAATCGGTTGCAGGTTATCCACTTTGTCTTCATCGCCACGGCATAACGTCGTCGATGTTGTTGTTTTTTTTTAGCCTTAAACATTGTTTTTAATTCGAGAAATATTTGAAAGTTGCTCTGAATAAATTAAGAGTTGAAACAATTGATCAGATAAACCGCAATGAGTCGATTATCGATAAAATCTTCAACTAATTTAGTAATCGATTAATCGCTTACTTTAGCATACAGACTAAAATATATTACTCAGTAGTAATTAAGCCAAAACTGTACAAAAATATGTACATTTTGTATTTAAGATTAAAAACAAACCCTTTCATCTTAAGTATTTTTAGCTGCAGACGCATCCTTTGGCACAAATTTAGGCAATTAAAAAAGGAAAAAATAAATAAAAAAGAAATTGAATTTGTTTAGTTGCACCTTTTAATGCACTGCTAATATTAAATTAAAAAAATACCTTGAAAAATCTGCAAAATGTGCCAAACTTTTTTTATCCAGTTAATTGTCAGAATAGCATTAATCGATTATGCTAAAATAATTGTTGGTTGCAGCCCTGAAATACACCAACCGGGCTCATAGCAAATTTTGGAAAAGGTAAACTTAATGGATTTAGTAAGGTTATTAAAAATAAAAGTCTGAATGTTTTTTTTACATGAGTGGTTTTAATTTAGCTGTTTCCTTATCAAATGTCAGGTTCTACTGATAAATCAAAGACAAGGGATTGTATTTATCACACTTGGAAATAGGCACAGCGGCCCTAATTTCAGATGCATAGTTTGCAAAGTTATAGACTATCTCTCAAAAGTCCTTTTCATAAAAACAAGCCGGCTTCCAACTGTAACACCACAGGCTGATTCTCGTGTAGTCAGGCTCAAACATGTCCTGGAGCAACACGTCACCACGGTCCGGCAGCTTGTCACCAGCAAGGTGATTCCTGAACGCCTCGAAAGCGCCGCAACACTACGCAAGTTCAGCGTTTTATTTGACGAATTACCCAGGATGTGCTTGCAGATGGCGAACGGGGACTTGGACTTCCTGAAGGAGAGGAATACATGTTCAGCGTGCTGCCTCTGCTCTGTGCTGACCATGGATGGCGGTGCCTGGGAAGAAACAGCAACGGCACAGTTCAGGCAGAAAGCTTTAAAAAGATAACATGTACTTTGTAAAACCAGTGTGCTGGAAAATGTTGTTTTTTTTTTTAAAAATGCTTTATTCAATATAACTCTTAAATGGACCAATAGCTGCACAAACTTGGTCAAGAATGTAAAAACAACTTTAATCTGTTCAGTCAGTGCAAGTAGGAGCAGAACAGCCTATGAAAAATAAATGATAAAAAAAAAAGGTGGACTATCTGGGTCAAACATGTAAAAAAAAAAAAACTGCAACAAAAATGTTTTCAAATGGTTCAGAAACTGCGATTAGGAATTATAAATATAATGCAACATAAATAATAAAGTCTAGAATTAGACTGAACAGATCTGCTCTGATGGATCGGCTACATTGTCACCGGGCGAGAATTTTTTTTCCAATCTCGATACCAATACAATTAATATTAATATCGGATCAGTGCATTTCCATCTCACACAGGACCAAGTTGGTTTGGATATGCATCGTCCTAAAACTGAAAGACTATCCTGCAGCTGAGACATCAACATACATGAGAAGAAATGTTGATGAATATAGATAACAAAACAATTTTCCAATGTAGTCTTTTAGTAAAAAAAATACTAAGCTGCAGCTGAGTTTGCACAGTTGCCTCCGTCATTCATAGAAGACACAAGCAAGCCTCTCATAACGCAAATAAACAGATTGCAGCTCTAAGAAAGTGCAAAACAAACAGTTTTTTAAAATACAGCGGCGTCTCCATGATACCGCCCAGCAGGAAAGTCACATTCCAGACCTAATTGCAGTAAAAGCAGCTCAGTGGTTGGAGGCAGCAAAAGGAAGAAAGGCCCTTTTATCTGACAAAACACACATAATGTGCCATAATGAGGTGACACACACACACACACACACACACAGAGAGAGAGAGTTATAAAAGACGACTGCAAGCAGACAGACTCAACGGACTGGACCTAATGTGCTCTGCTGTTAGATTAAAGCCCAAATTTAGAACGACTTTTAATTCTGAACTAAAAGGGAATGACAGACGTTCATTCAGAGGCCTGGTGTGTCAAACGCACCACCGAGGACGGGTCGCAGGGACGTTTCCCCACTTCGAAATTCAAGACTTTTCCAGAATCAGATTCTCATATTTGTCTGGCAAAGTTTTCACCCAGCATGACTGGGACATGGAGTGCAAAACATTATATCGAGTTTTACTGTCGAATCGAAAAATATAACTGAATCTCGCTTCGGGTTCAGCAGTTTGGAAAAAGGAATATTTCACTTTTCTATTTGGTTTTTGACAAGTTTAAGAGTAGAAATGTGTGTGTGTGTGGGGGGGGGGGGGGAATTTGGAAAGTTTCTTTATTTTGTTAGGAAAAATTTACGAATATCTGGTGATACACAAAACTTGATCATCCCTGACAAGTAACCAATAAATTGACTGAACTAACTATTTGTTTTTTCCTATTCTTAGGGCTGTAGTTACATTTTTCTGTTTACTTTGGTCTGCATCCATTTGATAAGTTTGACAACTTGCCACTTTTTCTAGCAGTTTGGTTCCTTTTCACACAGAAAAACCTCCAAGCGAACTGAAACCAGTCGCTGCAAACCAGCAGAGAATCTGTTTATTAGTCAGACGTGTTCTGGGGCAGGAGAAGCAGAGGTAAAAAAAGAAGAGAGAGATAGTTGTGTCCAACTGTCTCTTCTAATTTTAAGTTCATTGATAATTTCACTGATAATAAAAACAATCTAAATCTGGGAGTTCTCTTCCTGCAGCAACAACTTCTGCACCGATCAGGGTTACTGACAATCTGAAAAATATTTATGTTTTGGATTAGAACCAGCCAAT
The DNA here is from genome assembly GCF_001444195.1 of Xiphophorus couchianus. Lineage (NCBI taxonomy): Eukaryota > Metazoa > Chordata > Actinopteri > Cyprinodontiformes > Poeciliidae > Xiphophorus > Xiphophorus couchianus. The sequence continues at coordinate 6,310,964 of NC_040234.1, read as the reverse complement.
TAGGGATGATCCTGGCTTGGATAAAAACTATAAATCTTCACTGAGAATACAGACGGGAACTGTTGTTGGCAAGACCAATTACGCTAACTGGGATTGATGCTAAGAAGCTAATCCCAGTTTTAAATCTACGATCATTTTGTCTTTCTGCTGCACTATTGGTGAAACGAAACAACAAAAAACACTGACATTTCTTCTGGTCCTAATATATCCAAGAGGATTTGTTAAAATATAAGAACAATTTAACAATCTAACCCCTATAATGACAAATTAGAGGTTTTTACTCCTACAAAATCAGCTGTTTAAAAAAAAAAAAAAAAGCTTATGGAAATATAAAAATAGTCACAACAGCAGCAAACTACTACAATTTCAAACCCTCAATAAAAGCTATGCAAAGGATTTAGCATATAGAGGTTTTTACTGTGTACATAAATTTCCAGTCATAAATTTCCAGAGGGAGACAGCTCTGTATTTTTGAGCTAATTCTGAAAAAAAAAAAAAATTTATTTACCAAAAAAAAAAAGAAGGTTATTTCTAGTCATTTATTGCTCTCAGGAGAAATATCAGATCATAGTTTTACCAAATTGGTGATTGGGAATTACCCATTAGCAGACACACATCTTCCAAAAATGTATCAAGTTAAAATATACACTTTTCTTGACGTAGCTGAAATTCTAATGAGTTATTAAATTGGCATCATTTAATGAAAGTTAATCATCCGACAAACAGCCGGTTTCCCCCTTCAGCCTTATTCTAATTTAGTCACCAACAGCCTGGATTTGAGTTGGTAATATTTTAAATCCCAGACTAAAACACCAGCAGGTGAGTGAAATGTGGACCTTTAACAGCAGCTATTTGACTCACTGTTGTACGGTGGAGATTTCCTTTCTAATAATGTCATTTTGGGCTGAGGAGGGTTATTTACATTGAAATGTTCACGCAGCAGCAGCAGCAGCAGCAGCTAGCTGAATCACCCAGCATACACACCGACATGCACATGGTTAGCTACTGGCTCCTAGCCGGGCTCTTCTGTCTCACTTGCTCCGGTTCAGGCCGAAATAAGTTAAGTGTTTAGCGGGAAAGAGTGTGATCTAGCTGGGCGAGGAGGAGCTGGAGCTGCAGGCAGGGGAGCAGAAGAGAGAATATAAACAACAGCGACATGCTGCGACTGTGTCCAGAGCGCAAACATCTTGATTTAGCGACACAGAGAGAACACGAACCGCAGAAGTTTCTGGGGGGGGGGGAAATGAGCCCCAGCACGAAGACTGGGGTTGGTAGTTAAAGTCCGGAGACGTACAGCAAGGTGCGGCATTTGAGCTTAATGAACAGGTTTTGTAACGGGACAGAGCCGAGCGAGACTCTGCGCCACGCATCGTTCAGACATACCGTCTCTAACCTGAACACAGTCACCAACAACAACCGGGGCGAAACGAACCGCCGGGGCGAAGATTTTCACCCGACGAGCTCCTCCGCAGACCGGGTTAACTAGCGCGTTCCGAGCCCGGAGCGGGGACGAAACCAGGCCGGGCTCCTCACCATTAAAACTTTGGCAGCGCTCTCCAGTTGTGTGATCACTTCTGGTGCACCGACCGCCGCCATCATCATCGGCTCCCTCCAATGACGCGCCGTGCGCTCTGCATTGTGGGATACTCGGCAGGACCCACGGCGGAGAGACTCGGCGAGTTACGTAACCGTGGAAAAGCATTTCTCTGTGGCGGAACATCAGAGGAGTGTTTTAAAACGGAATGTGAATGATGTTCACTATTAATTTGAACTAAAAAAAAAATAAAAACAAGTCAACAATAATTAGATTTTACTGTAGAATTCTTTTTTGTTTGTTTTTGATTTTTTTTGTTTTGTTTTGTTTAGAATTTGTCGTGTTTTATTTTTATTTTTTCAGTTTCGAAAGTTCAGTATGACGACATATTAGGGCCATTTCTGATAGAAAAAAAGATCAATAAATTCTCGCCACAAAAACTACAAACAATGTGAAAATAAAAATAATAATTCGACAATTATTGAATTAGTTATTCAATAATGGATTTTTTTCAATAATAATTTTTCAGTTTGTTTTTGATTTTTTTGGAATGTGTTTTTTTTTTGTTTGCTTGTTTATTTATTGTATTAGCTTTGTTTCTTTGGGGGGGGCGGGGTGTTGAGGGGGTTTTGTTGTTGCTTTTTTCAGTTTTGAGAGTTCAGTACGACGTTGTAATAGGGTTATTGCAGATAGAAACAAAGAGAGATAAATTTCCGCCAGAAAACGTGAACATCTCTGAGATGCAAAGGTCACAAATTTACAAGAAAAAACGGAGACATTTTTTAGATTCGTCTCAGAAACTTTCTAAAACAAAACTGTTGATTTCTGAAGTGCAACTCAAAATGTTAAACTTTTTTTTCCAACATTTCTGAGTTTTTCCAGCACATTTTTTACTTTTGAAATTCAGAAAATTTCCCGTTTTTTTTATGAAAAATGTTTGAAAGTAATCTAAAAATGTAAGGTTTTTTTCTCTTTTGATTTTCGAAACTCTTAAACTTCTTTGTTTTTCTTGAAAATGTCTGAGTTTTTTTCAGCCGAAATGCACTCCTTTCTTTCCTATCTACATGTCCCCAATACGCTGTCGTAACAAATAGGCCAATAATTTACTTAAGAGTATTTTCTAGCTGCACTGAGTTGGCAGAAAGACATACCAAAACTGTAGCCATACAGAAATACAGATTTTCAACTGCCCTGGTTATTGTAAAACCATCAAACAGAAACGCATTGATCACAACCAGTTACCTAATGCCTTAAATAGGCTACAACAAACCAACCATCTCGGAAAAATACGCGTATATTTAGGATATGATGCTGGGTTTCAGTCACGTGACCCACAGGACAGTCACAGGACTGAAACCCAGCAGTAGAGCTTTGATGTTTACGTCTCGTGCTCTCGCTCGGGTCAAAAACTTTGACCCAATTATATTCTCCATGATTTAATCTATGGTTACAGAGAGACCTGGTCACACTGGTTACACTGGTCGAGTCCTGCTGGGCAAAACTTGAAGGTCTTTCTCGTCTTGTCTATGCCAGTTCAGCCCTTAATGTCCCAAACAGCCTTTGCACTAAAATTGATCAAATACTCATTGATTTCATTTGGGGGCAAAAAGTCCGATCTTAATAGGAAAAATGTTATGATCAATAGACTGAGGTCTGGTGGTTTCACTGTTCTGGACTTTATTATCCTACATTCTACCTTCAAAGTTAGGTGGATCCAAAGATATTTGTAAAAAAAAAAAATCCTGATTCAATGTGGCATTGGATTCCTACAGAAGTCTTTAAATCCTTGGGTGGCTTAGACTTTTTATTAAGATGTAACTACAAAATAGAAAAGCTCCCTGTTAATTTATCTAGCTTCCATAAACAGCTGGACATTGGTTTATAAACATAACTTTTCCCCTCATAACTGTTTTATATGGAACATAAATCCCTATTTCTGTTATTTCTTAAGAACTGGCTGGATAATGATATTCTATCTGTAAAACAATTGTTTAATGAGGATGGTCAACTGTTTAATTATGGTGAAGTTCTTTGTAAATATAATTTCCCTGTGACCCCTAAAGATTTTGCTGTTGTTTTCGATGCTATTCCAGCAGGTTTGAAATTTCTTATATCAACCTCAGGTACAGCCCATGTCCAATATCCCAGATTTCCAGAGTTACTTATTGGTAATTCAGTCCCGTTCCTTAAAACCGGAAATGAACATACTAGAGAAATAATCCAGAGGAATACTATTAGCAAACCTGCTTCAATCCTTTTTTGGAACAATCTCTATACAGATATTGATTGGGAACAACAAACATGGTTATTGTCAAGAAAGTTTTTATCTCAAATAAAGTACGAGAGGTGTCTCTTAAAATTTTACACAGGTGTTACCCTGTCAATTCAGTACTTTCTAAATATATTCCAAATATTGATCCTTTGTTCCTTTTGTCACATTGAACAAGAAACATTAACTCACCTTTTTTGGGAATGCTCTTTCAGCAAAACATTTTGGTGTCACTTCAGTATTTTCTTTAGTCGGAAATGTGATATACTTATTCCTTTGAATGTTAAACATGTTTTCTTTGGTATTTCCAATAACAGTATGTCTGGGAAATAATATATTATAAACTTTATTATTCTGTTGGCTAAGTTCCACATACATGCCTGTAAATTTGCTAAACACAAACCCAACCTCGGTGTTTTTAGAGCTTATGTAAGATGTTTCTTGGACTCGTTATAAATGTGCACCAACTCTAAAGCTATGACACTTATTAAGTGATGAATTGTATTTATAAACTATGATTTTTTTCTTTTTTCTCATGGAATCCTGTGGTTTAGTTACCCCAGCACCTCAAGCATACTATTACTGTCTGCGATTGTATATTTTTTCATTTGTAAATAAAGTTTCTTTTTTAAAAAGCGCTGTTGCTCGGCGCCATCTTTAAAGGCCACAGACCAAAACAAACTTCATTCCGGCGTTTTCATTGTGCTACCGACCGCAGCGAGGTTGTTTTCAAGTTGGATATCGGCGCTCCGCGGAGTAAGGGGCGTTTAGCTCAAGGTTGATCCGATTTATGAACGCTAATTCCAGCCAGCGGTTCTCTACCGCTCCCTCCTCAAACTCTAGGAGGTTCACATAGGGATCGTCAATTTCCGAACCAAACATCCGAACCAAACACTAAATAAATGCCTTGTGACCAACTGATCCCAAAAAGTGGTAATTCATAGTATTACACGAGGCACACTATCCTCTATTAAAATTTTAAGTCATATTAAATATTTTAAATAATTTTAATATTACATAATATGTTTTCTTCAAGAGCTTCCAAATCGTGTGCCCCATTAACTCAAAACCTGTGTGAAATTGTTCTATGAGGCACATTCGTCTTTATTACATTTTGACACTTTTTATATTTTCTAGCTAATTCTGTAGTCAAAATGTAGTATTCTTCTTCAATAGCTCCTAGGTCATGTGACCTATTAACTCAAGATCCGTGTGAAATTATTCTACTAAACTATGTAGATGATGCACACATCTTTATTACATTTTGACCCCTTTTTAATTTTTTTAATAATTGTATATTTAATATATATAATATACAATTTATATATATACAGTACAGACCAAAGGTTTGGACACACCTTTTAATTCAATGAGTTTCCTTTATTTTCATGACTATTGACATTGTAGATTCACACTGAAGGCATCAAAACTATGAATAACACATGTGGAAATGTGCACTAAACAAAAAAGTGTAAAACAACTGAAAATAGCCCTTATATTCTAGTTTCTTCAAAGTAGCAACCTTTTGCTGTGATTACTGCTTTGCACACACTCTGCATTTTCTTGATGAGCTTCAAGAGGTCGTCACCTGAAATGGTTTTCACTTCATAGGTCAACCTGCCCTGTTAGGTTAATAAGTGGGATTTCTTGCCTTATAAATAGTCATGAAAATAAAGAAAACCCATTGAATTAGAAGGTGTGTCCAAACTTTTGGTCTGTATTATATATATATATATGTATATATATACCTGTAATGTTCAATTACATAAATTCTAGGACAGGATCTATTTCATTACATGTTCACATCTTACCTGAAATATACAACAAATATTTACTTAAAGTGTGATCTATTTCATAACATTTACTTGTCACCTTTATTGTTTACCTTGAAATGTTTAATTTCACATTAAATGTTTAAAAATGGGCTCTTTCATCTGGTTTGCTTGTTACATGAAATGTTTACTGCAAAATGCCTGATTATATCCATGATTTGGAAGCTATTGAAGAAAGCATAATATTTAATATTAAAATCATTTTAAAATATTGAAAAATTGAATAAACCACTTCAGAACCTTAAAACTGGTGAAAAACGAGCATGGAATACAACTCTTGGACTCCTATGATGATCCTTCGTCTATTTCTCTTTGTTTTTGTCGTTCTACTATCCTTCTGTTTGGTGTCTGACAAATTTTATTTATTTAGATTTTTGCTTTACTTTTTTATTGTTGTCTTATAATTATATATGTGCCTTAAGCCTGTAAGACTTGATTACATTAAGTCTTAATGTAATCAAGACTTAATGATTACATTAAGTCTGGATTATGAGCAATTAACACAATTGCTCAAAGTGTTAAAAAGGGTTTCAGTCACGTGACTGTCCTCCGGGTCACCTGACTGAAACACTGCATCAAATCCTAAATATAGGCGTATTTTTTCGAGATGCCTTGTTTGTCCTGGCCTAGTTAAAGCATTAGCTTACTCGTTGTGATCAATTTTGCTTTGTTTTGAACCGGAGAAATCCACTTCCGGCCCTCCATCTGAATTTCGCGCGTCATCCGGGTTCACGTGTCCGAAACCCATCAATTGCTGGGTTTCGGTCACGTGACTGCGTCATCCGCGTCCCGTGTCTGAAACCCAGCAATAAAAGTCCCCGGCGTCATTGCGCGGTTCTCTTTGGATTTGGGGAGACGGCTGAAGGAGCCTGGAAAGCCTCGGGACAGTTTGAACTGACTGAAATCTGTGACTTGCAAAACTTGCTGAAGAAGAAGCTGCTGACCTGTGGAAAGGGTCTTTTGACCAAACAGGAGACGAGGAAAGTTCTGAAGAGGGTCCGGCTCCCTGGACATCTTCCCCCAACACCTCCACACAGATGGCAAGAAAGGAAGACTCTGTTCCCTTGACATCGCCATGCACCATCTCCAAAAAGAGGAAGAGGAAGGAGGACCCTTCTACACCACCATCTCTTGCCACTACCCCCAAAAAGAGGAAGGGCGACTCTTCATTAACAACTCTTGCCACGATCACCAAAAAGATGTTGGCGTCTCTTGCCACCATCTCCAAAACAAGGCAGAGAAAGGAGGATCCTTCTCCACTGATATCTGTCTGCCACATGGCCAAGAAGAGGCCGAGGGAGGAGAGTGCTGAGGTGGAGCACCCTAACAAGAAGATGGGTTGTGAGAAGGTCCTTGGAAATGAGCAGTCTTCTTCGTGGTTTATTCCCTCAGTCCTTCGAATCAGCGTCTTAGGACCAGAAGATACTAGAGAGGACTGTGAAGAACCAATGCCGTCATCATCTGGCGGCCTGAGAAGAGGACGGAGCTTCCGACGCTCCTGGTTCAGACCTCGTTACAGTTATAGTGACTCGGATTAAAACTGTGATCTCTGCGGGGCGAAGGACCAATTCCCCACAAGGACACACTGAAATGTCAGGAGATCATTGCTTTAATGACTTATTCTTTTGAAGCTTAGGGCTTTGAAGCAGGACTGGGGATGTCTCAGGTAGCGCCTTGCGCCTGGGCTTTTGTTTGCGCCACTGCTGGATTTTGGTCTTTTGAGTGACCGCTTTTCCACCGGCCCGACCCGGCTTTGTAGCAGGGTGCCGCCTCCTGGCGGTAGGGGGTATAGCGCCCCGCCTCCAGGAGCTGTACTTCGTTGCTACGATACCTAATGCGAGTTGTTTTTCTGATACAAGAGAAGAAGAAATAGCTGAGCTTAAAAAAAAAAAAAAAATTATAGCCTGATTGTGATTTTTCTGAGACTTCAATGAGACTTTGATAAATTAGGTTTTAATAGGGAATAGAAATTTGAGAATGTGGTCGATCAGTTAAATAGTATTGAGGGGGAAAAGAAGATTTTTCGTTTTTTAAAAATACTGGGATCATTATGAGAATTTGAGGTATAGATATTAGGAGCCAATAGATGGCAGTAGTGCAACAAAATGGATGCAAGTTGCCGTTAAAATCTAAAGAAGAAGAAGAAGAATCCAGTAACTCGCTTGCCTGAATATGGAATAAAACAAAGAACTGCATTTTGACTTTTTTGATCGTTTTGGACTTCGTAAGCCATAATCCACGGTGCATCAGGTGACTGACTATTGGAGTTGAATTCACCTTTTGTTTTGATCACCTTTAAGTCTTACGTTTTATTTATTTATTTATTTTTTGTTTACTCGGCTCTGTAGCAGGGTGCCGCCTCCTGGCGGTAGGGGGTATAGTGCTGTGCTTCGTTGCTACGCGACCTAACGCGAGTTGTTTTCCTGATACAAAAGAAGAAGAAATAGCTGAGCTTTTTTTTATTTTTACTTTTTTTATAGCCTGATTGTGATTTTTCTGAGACGCGCCGGAAAGCTGGTGGCTCAGACGGTGCAGGTGAGCTAACGGTGATTTTTGCATTAAACTACTATAAAACCTGCAATAGTGCCGAATATGCATGCGCTAATTTTAGTCAGGATGTTGCACATAACCTAAGTGTCAGAATCCATTCCTAATATATTCCGATGTGTTTCCAGATGTTGGTAAACCATCAGTGCGGTGCTTCTGCAGCCTCTGAGTTGCAGGATGTCTCATCAAGTGTCCGTCTTCCTGACTGCCACTCGGTGTTTGACCTTCAGGATGTCCAGAGACCTTCACCTTTCTGGAGCTGGGATCACATGAGCCCGATGTGCTGATGAAACATTTCTAATAAAAAAAAAAAAAATGTGGCTGATGTTCTTACAGAGTTGAAGTGCATTAACGATCTGTTGTTTTTAGCTTCTCAATACGTTTAATTATGATTAAACTGATGTTCATACTGAGAGCAAATAAAGCTGTGTTCTTTCTAATCTGACTGGTTCTACTTTTAATCAAACTATTCATGTTTTCACATTTTGGTCAACTAGAATCACGGTCGTTTCAGGAGATGGGAAGATTAAAGACGATTAAAAGGTTCTAAACTTTAGTCTAGAAAATATTACTTTCATTTACTTTCATCAATTTAGTTACATCTACTAAAGCAACTTAAAATATTAAAATGTCACTTAACTTTGCATTTCAAAGAACCCTTTAAAGGGAAAGAACCCTTTAAAGAGAAAGAACCCTTTAAAGAGAAAGAACCCTTTAAAGAGAAAGAACCCTTTAAAGAGTTCATTCCTAAGTTTTATTGATCCAGTTCTGGATCCGTGGAACCAAACCAGCAGCTCTCTTCTCATCAAAGCCTAAATTGATGCATTAAGTTGGATAATGTTCAGGTTGGCACCTTAACACTGCTTGTCAACCTCTCTGGATGTCCATTCAATAACGAATTATTATTATACCAAATTATTATAATTAATAATTATTATTAATAAAAATACTAATTATTTTTATTATTATTATTATTATAGTTTGGTATAATAATAATACCAAATTATTATTTTCTTTGCAGTTGTGAAACATTTCAAACTTCCCATATTATTTCATTACTCATCAATCATTTGTTACTTAAACAACCCACTCTATGGAGGAAATTGTTTCCTGAATTTAGGAAACTAAAGCTACATCAAAATCCTGCGTTATGCGATGATAATAACTTCTCTACAACTTCCTATAACCTGTTTCCAAGCAAAACCCAAAGGGTTAAAAAGCCTATTTCTATGTTCCTTAGGAAAAAGGTTCATTGGATCCTTTGTGATTTTAGATTTCACAGTTTATGTTTAAGGTTACTCCACTAGCCTGAGTTTTCTCTATTGTCAGATGGAGCACAAAACAAACCCACTCCCCCCTTCATGAACCTCCTCTCACCTCTTGCAGGGGCAGGAAAAAGAGCTGATAAGGATTTCAAGAGAAACTCCTAATTCTTCTGCTGCTTCATTAGCATTTGGCTCTTGTATCATGAGATATGTTTTAGTTTCATCTCATTTTAAAATGTGGGAGTCTTCTGTTGCTTTACTTCTAAAGTTGTAACTTTGTTATCATGCACTAGTGTTTTGCCAGGGGGCTTCATATGGTGGTCAGTTGGACCTGGTGGGGGTCGGAGTTGCAGCACCGCTGCAGCTTCTGCCTGTTCTCCCCTGCTGAGCTGCTGCAAGCTGCTGTGAGCAGGAGTTGCAACTCCTCCCTGGTGCTTCATTGTTCTCTAGTCTAAATAAACATACTTGTTGCTTCCTCCTGCTTATTTTCATTTGCAACACTCTCTTCTTTCTGTAGTTGCTTTTAATCATGTCTTATTACAGTTTAGTGTTGATTCTCTACAAGTAGCTCCTCATGCACCAGTGTCACACAAAAAGATCTTTTTCCCAATAACCAATAGTTATTTCAGGCTTAATGTTAACCATTGATAGCAAATCGTGTAAATTTAGCAAAACTTCCTTTGTTTGATCAATTTCCATTTCATTCACTTCATCTAATCTGGGATGCAATGTCTCATTATCAGACTCTGGTTCACTCAGAGCTGATTCTAATTATACTCAGGCGTTTTGTTTCTCAGGACAGTTTCTGGCCAAATGTCCTTCTTTTCCACAACACCCTGAATTATTTGATCTTAGATTTCCTCTTCTCCCTCTAAAACCTCCTTTTTATAAAATATTCCTGCTGAAGCTTTTTTTTAATGTTTACTACCTTCTCAGCATGGAGGGAAATAATTCACATACTCGTCTAATGTTCCAGTTCCCAATTCTATATAAATGATTTACTCATATTAACCCATAATTTACTATCCATTTGTTCAGAAGTTTTTATTTTCACAGGGTTCTGCCTTTCAATAACCTTCCAATCTTTACACTGCAGTTCATCTTTTGATTCACACTTACTGCTGTTTTACCCATTTTGAACAAGTTAGTCCAGTTCATCAACACATAGGATTTTCTAAAACTGGGATTTTTATAGCGGGGTAACAATTTTAAAAAATATCAATTGTAGTAATTCTCAATAAAGCATATCTGAATCCGGACAGAAAAAAGAAGCAAGTGAATAAACAGTGTACAGAAACAATAAACCAAAGAAAAAAATACTAAAGTAAAAACAAAACCGTAATAAAAATGAAATGCACAAGAAACTCAAAACAAAAAAAAACAGTAACAGAAGTTGTACCACTATGGTCTGGAAAGTGCTCTCTTCTTCTAGTTCTTCACTCGTGAAAGTTAAACTTGACTTTCCAGACTCGACTGTCTCTCCTGAGGGAAGATTGGAGGAATCCTTTCCTATGTCAGTGGTCTGGGCAGCAGTCGGTACCTGGATCCAGCTATCAATGGTGGCCTGTGTCCCATCAGTTTGTGTTGCCTTGGTCAAAACAGCACTTGAATTCTCAGGCTCAATTGCTTCTTTCTCCGAGGGAAGATTGGAGGAATCCTTCCCTCGGACAGTTTCCTGGATAGCTTCATGGATCCAGGTATCAACTGCCGCGTGGCACCAATATATTGCTGCGTTCGACAAAACAGCACTTGAATTTCCAGACTCAACTAATGCTTTGTCTGAGGGAAGATTGGAGAAATTGTTCCCTATCTCAGCGGTCTGAACAGCGCTCTCTTTATGGGTCCAGTCTTCTTCTGCCATCTTCATCAGAGAAAATGTTGAGCCTTCAGACTCAACTTCTGGGTCCTTACCAGCCGGTGAAGGACCAAAAGGAAAAGCACAAACATCATTGTGCTCAGAGAAGCAAGCTTCCCCAGCCGGGGAAGCTTGGATCTCTGGTGAGGAAGGCTCCTCTAAAACTTCCCCAACCGGGGAAGGTTCAAAAGGGATGGCATCAAAATCACCATATTGGGAGAAGCAAACTTCTCCAGCCGGAGAAGCTTGCTTCTGTGGTGAGGAAGGCTCCTCTAAAACTTCCCCAACCGGGGAAGGTTCAAAAGGGATGGCATCAAAATCACCATATTGGGAGAAGCAAACTTCTCCAGCCGGAGAAGCTTGCTTCTGTGGCGAGGAAGGCTCCTCTAAAACTTCCCCAACCGGGGAAGGTTCAAAAAGGAACGCATTGATATCATCATGTTGGAAGAAGCAAGCTTCTCCAGCCGGAGAAGTTTGCTTCTGTGGTGAGGAAGGCTCGCAAGGAACTTCCGCAGTGGAGGAAGGTTCAAAAAGGAAAGCATCAAACTCATCGTACTGGGAGAAGCAAGCTTCTCCAGCCGGAGAAGCTTGCTTCTGTGGTGAGGAAGGCTCCTCTAAAACTTCCCCAACCGGGGAAGGTTCAAAAAGGAACGCATCAATTTCATCATATTGGGAGAAGCAAGCTTCTCCAGCCGGAGAAGTTTGCTTCTGTGGCGAGGAAGGCTCGCAAGGAACCTCCGCAGTGGAGGAAGGTTCAAAAAGGAACGCGTCAAAATCATCGTATGCAGACTCGGTGCTCTCGTCCTTAGAGACACTTTCGTCTGAATCGCTCCCAGGAAAAATTTTGTCAAAAGCCTTCTGCATTTTGGTGCTAACCAAATATCCAAGTCCAAAACCCAGGGGAAAAAACACGCCAACTAAAATCCTGTTCATAATGAAAAGCTTTGGTAGAAACAGTGTTGAAGTTCGAAGATCTGGCTGAATATGAACTGATGATTTGAAATACAAGCCCTCATAACCTCAGAAGTTCTTTGATCGTTTGACCACATCACAGGTGAGGTCATAGCTACAATGAGTTCACAGTAGTTCTGAGGCAATGTCTCGATTCTGCTCGTTTCTATGGAAACGCTCAGATCAGTTCCACATGACCCAAAACATTGACCCTTTGCAACTGTGTCACTTAATCATTCGAGGTGCCATGACAGACGTCAGAAGTGAGGATGGAAGTATGGACCTTACCAAGCTCCGCCCACAACCGACCTAGAAAATCCCCTTGTGGCCTCAAGTCTCACAAACAAAGCCTCACAGCGCGTTGTTTCTATGTAAACATGGCGTCTTCCACTTCCACTGATTCTCTGCAGTGTATTTCTGACTCGATTAGTGCATCATTTCTACCGGATTTTCACAATATATCAGCTACTGCAATGGACAGAGGAACCAACGAGTTCATGTCATCTTTTTTGGATGAGATCAAGGTGTTTGAGTCACGCGATGCCTCCAACATTGTGCACGTCACAGCAAAATGCTTTTGCTCGATGAGGAAAACTGCAGATCCACACACCCTCTACATCAATATAGCTGTGGACTACTAGATCACTGATGCCTATTGTTCTTGCAAGGCTGGGTAAGTCGGGCATTCATCGTTTTGTAGGCTACTTTTGAAATTGGTGGGTGATTCCTGTGGTTTGTTGGCAAATATTTGAGTGCATATAAAAATAAGACATGGTCAAAGTCAACTACGTCCCCGTTGGACTGACACATTAAATAATCACTCCATGGAAAAGAATCCATGCTGCACCCCGGATTTTACATACCTGCATGTGAAAACGAACAACAGCCATAAAAAGGAAGTCTCCGTTTTTTCATGCTCATGCAAAATGCACTTTAAATGGACGCCATGCAGTGAACAGTTAAAAACAAAACAAAATCAGGTCACATCTGTTTTACTGTGAATTGGTTCAGTCACACATCACAATGAGCAAAGTCAATTCAGGCCAACAAAATACCTGAGAAGAGGAAACTATTACTCCATGTTGAAGCTGACACCCATTGATTTATATAGCTTGACTATAGATTGACTATAGCATCTATTGATTATAGCTTGACTATAGATTGACTATAGCATCCATTGATTATAGCTTGACTATAGATTGACTATAGCATCTATTGATTATAGCTTGACTATAGATTGACTATAGCATCCATTGATTATAGCTTGACTATAGATTGACTATAGCATCTATTGATTATAGCTTGACTATAGATTGACTATAGCATCCATTGATTATAGCTTGACTATAGATTGACTATAGCATCTATTGATTATAGCTTGACTATAGATTGACTATAGCATCCATTGATTATAGCTTGACTATAGATTGACTATAGCATCCATTGATTATAGCTTGACTATAGATTGACTATAGCATCCATTGATTATAGCTTGACTATAGATTGACTATAGCATCCATTGATTATAGCTTGACTATAGATTGACTATAGCATCCATTGATTATAGCTTGACTATAGATTGACTATAGCACCCATTGATTATAGCTTGACTATAGCATCTATTGATTATAGCTTGACTATAGATTGACTATAGCATCTATTGATTATAGCTTGACTATAGCATCCATTGATTATAGCTTGACTATAGCACCCATTGATTATAGCTTGACAATAGATTGACTATAGCATCCATTGATTATAGCTTGACTATAACTTGATTATAGCATCTATTGATTATAGATTGACTATAGATTGACTATAGCATCCATTGATTATAGCTTGACTATAGATTGACTATAGCATCCATTGATTATAGCTTGACTATAGATTGACTATAGCATCTATTGATTATAGCTTGACTATAGCATCCATTGATTATAGATTGACTATAGCATCCATTGATTATAGCTTGACTATAGCTTGACTATAGCATCCATTGATTATAGCTTGACTATAGCATCCATTGATTATAGCTTGACTATAGCATCTATTGATTATAGCTTGACTATAGCTTGACTATAGATTGACTATAGCATATATTGATTATAGATTGACTATAGCATCCATTGATTATAGCTTGACTATAGCATCTATTGATTATAGCTTGACTATAGATTGACTATAGCACCCATTGATTATAGCTTGACTATAGATTGACTATAGCACCCATTGATTATAGCTTGACTATAGATTGACTATAGCACCCATTGATTATAGCTTGACTATAGCACCCATTGATTATAGCTTGACTATAGATTGACTATAGCACCCATTGATTATAGCTTGACTATAGCACCCATTGATTATAGCTTGACTATAGATTGACTATAGCACCCATTGATTATAGCTTGACTATAGCACCCATTGATTATAGCTTGACTATAGATTGACTATAGCATGCATTGATTATAGCTTGACTATAGCATCCATTGATTATAGCTTGACTATAGATTGACTATAGCACCCATTGATTATAGCTTGACTATAGCATCCATTGATTATAGCTTGACTATAGCATCCATTGATTATAGCTTGACTATAGATTGACTATAGCACCCATTGATTATAGCTTGACTATAGCATCCATTGATTATAGCTTGACTATAGCATCCATTGATTATAGTTTGACTATAGCATCCATTGATTATAGCTTGACTATAGCATCTATTGATTATAGCTTGACTATAGATTGACTATAGATTGACTATTGTATCTATTGATTATAGCTTGACTATAGATTGACTATTGTATCTATTGATTATAGCTTGACTATAGATTGACTATTGTATCTATTGATTATAGCTTGACTATAGATTGACTATAGCATCCATTGATTATGGATTGACTATAGATTGACTATTGTATCTATTGATTATAGCTTGACTATAGATTGACTATAGCATCCATTGATTATAGATTGACTATAGATTGACTATAGCATCCATTGATTATAGCTTGACTATAGCTTGACTATAGCATCTATTGATTATAGCTTGACTATAGATTGACTATAGCATCCATTGATTATAGCTTGACTATAGCTTGACTATAGCATCCATTGATTATAGATTGACTACAGCATCCATTTATTTAGCTTGGCAAACAGTAAATGAATGTTTACCTACATGAGCTTTTCTATACAAGAGAAACAACACTAGAAGTCCTTAATCTTCCAGACCAAAATGTGGAGATGATGAGACGGTCAGACATTTGTTTTGGGGATGTTCCTTTGCTCAACGGGTGTGGTTATTATTGTTACCACGGTGACAGGTTATTATTTCATATATAATAATAGCCTATGTGTTGTTGAAGGAAAATTGCGGGAGGAATGATTTTTTGTGGTGGATAATTGTTAATTGAAAGACGCTCTTTGGAAAACGAGGAACATCCTGATTTTTAAGAAACAGTTAGTAGGAGAAACAACTAATAAAAAGTGTGACTACATTTATTAAAGACTATATTTGTAAAAACTCTTTATGTCAAAAAAAAAAAGTGAAAACAAAATGTTAATGTGGAAAATACCTGGACAATTTTTGAACCTTTTAGACTAAATAGAATTTGTATATCTCCACTGAATGAACGGTTTGTGTATTACATAATATTTTATTATGCCCTATATTTATTATTATTATTTTACTTATGAGTGGGAAGACACACATTCCAGGCTAAACAATTACAGTGAAGTTTAACAGGGACATTAAAAAATGTGTCGGCAATATTCAGTGGGTTGTTTGATATCAGACAGAATGGATCAGGAGAGGAACCGCAGACCCGTCAGAACCTAAAGAACCAGACAGCAGCCTCTTCATCCCTCAGTCATTTTCTGAGACCGAAAAATAATATAGATGGCAATTTAAAGAACAAATCATACAAATAGATTAATAGTAAATAAATAAACATTGTGAAGAGAACATTAAAAATGTTTGTTAGGATTGTGTAGGAAAAATGTTGATATCTTTTATAAATACAGTGTTTTGTGGTCAATATTATTTCACCATTTTATTAATGTGGGTTGCCAGTTTGGATCAGGCTTCCTATCGAGCTATAAGAACGATAGAAAACATGCTAACAAAATGCCTCAGACCTGCAGACACAGGCGGTTCTAGACAGGCTAACAGAAGAGGCTCTTTGCCTCAAATATATTAAATGATGAAATATTGCCCTGTTTTTTGTTTGATTCTTTTTTTAATTGTCCTGTAAGCAGCAATTTATTCACATATATGTACATTTATTATTATTGATACTTTAATTAAAAATGAGTTGTACAAGTTTATGTCGTTGGGGCGCGCCGGTGACATGTTGGCATACACCTCAGAAAGTATGTAGTTGCGCCCCTGCCAGCTCATGCAGCTTTTGATTAGATGTAAATACATACAATTCCATAATTATTGTTTGGTAATAATGCAACACCCATATTTCCCATGTTTTGTCCTTTATCTCTTTTTTCATGCAGCTCTCCAGGTCCTGTTAGTTCCTCCCAGCTTAGATCAGCTTGATCTGTTTCTTTAGACTCAGTGGGAACAGAATGAATGTGAGAAGAGATTCTGAATCTGAGGCTAATTTTAAACCATAAAGGTTGATCAAACTTTAATGTTTTCTTTTGTTTGTTTTTATATGACTTGACCTCAGATAACTTGTTTGTACCAGGCTTCATGCCAATGAGTTTAAATAGCATCAAAAAGGAAATCAAATGATTGTCCTTCTGCTCTAAAGCAGATTTATCATCTCAAATGATCCAAATCTGATATCTGAATAAAACCAAAGCAGTGACGGAAAAAAAAGCTTTTATTGAATTTGCTTACAACTTAATGTTATTTTACTCTATGATCAGCTTAATAACTTTCCATGCTTTCACAAATCAAGTAAAAGTTACACACAAAAATAAAACAGAATACAATAAGTCCAAAAATACATGTATTATATTACATCATAATACATAGAAATAACCTGACACTGCAAAATATTTTACATTCTTTAATATCTTCCTCCTGCTTCCTGTCTTGTAAATAAACACCATGATTTTCACCCTGTTGTGAGACTTTTCTTTAGCATTGTGATGACTGTGAAATATAAATTTAATCTTTAAATGTACACATTTGTTCAATTTTTACTCTTCAGAAACCAACAAAATGTGTGTTTTTACACTGAGCAGGAGCCACAATGATTTTCTGTAATTCCATCAGATTATGCAGCATATCTTCTTCATTCCACACATTACATACACATTATTACATAAAAACATGCTACCATGACTTTTTTTTAACAATATTAGTTTCTGGACAGAGGAAATGAGCTGAACACATTCTTCAACAGGTTCAGTCCAGGAACAAGCTCATCATCTTCCTCTCCTGTCTGCAGCCAAACAGATTTCTCATCCTCCTCTGACCCACAGCTTTCCTGTCAAACCTCAGATGTTCCATCTTCCACCTCAGTCATGGACTCTTCTGCTTCCACAAGTTTGTCTTTAACCACATCAGGAGACGCTGCTGCTCCCTTTGCCTCCACCTCCAACTTTTCTGTATCTAGAAGTCAGGTGAAGAAGCAGCCGGAGAAACTGAACAGGAACGAGGCTGCAGGTCCAGATGCTGTCAGTCCCAGATTCCCTCTGTGGGATTCTGCAGCATCACTTCAACCTTAGCCTGACCCAAGAGGAGGTTCCGTTGTTGTGGAAGACATCCCGTCTGGTTCCGGTACCGAAGAAAAGTCACCCATCAGTCATAATGACTGTAGACCTGTTGCCCTGACGTCCCACATCCTGAAGGTCCTGGAGAGATTCCTGGTGGCCCACTTGAGTAAGCAGACGATCACATATCAGGACCCCCTGCAGTTTGCTTATCGCCGTGGAGTTGGAGTTGATCAGACACCTGCTTCAACAAACCCACTGTCATCTGGACAAAGCAGGCAGCACAGTGAGGATCAGGGTCTTTGGTTCCCAGGTGCATTGAACACAATTCAGCCTGATCTGCTCTGTTAGAAACTCCAGAAGACACAGGTGGAGGCCTCAACAATCACCTGCATCTGTGACAACCTGACAAACAGACCACAGTTAGTGAGACTGAAGGACTGTGTGTCTAACCAGGTGCTCAACAACATGGGAACACCACAGGGCACTGTACTCTCACCATTCATTTTCACCCTCTACTGTTGAGACTTCCAGCACAAGTCCGACTTCTGTCATCTACAGAAATACTCAGACGAATCTGCAGTTGTTGTGTATCAGAGGAAGACAAGAGGCTGAGTACAGAGATCTGGTGGATCACTTTGTGGCCAGGTGAGGGAACAATCATCTAATCTTGACTGTAAACAAAACAAAGGAGATGGTTGTTGATTTCAGGAGAAACAGGAAACCCTATTTCCATCATGGGAGAAGATGTGGAGGTGGTTCAGGAATATAAATACCTCGGTGTTCATCTGGAACACAGACTGGACTGGAGACGCAACAGAAGACAGGAACCACATGGACAAGCCGTCTACAAAAAGAGACAGAGCAGACTGCACTTCTCCAGGAAGCTAAGATCCTTCAAGGTTTGCAGCAAGTTGCTGCAGATCTTTAAGTCTGCTGCTGAGAGTGTCATCTCTTCTGCTACCATCTGTTGGTGCAGCAGCATCAGAGCCAGGAACCTCAAAAGGCTCAACAATCTGATAAAGAAGGCTGGATTGGTTCTGGTTCTGTTCTGGAGATGACTGTGGAACCTCTGGAGATGACGCAAAGAAAGATTCTTCAGAAGAGTCAAGAAAGCTATGGACGACTCTGACCGTCCTCTTCATGAGTCTGTATGGGGAAAACAGAGTATCATCAGTCAGAGGCTTCTTCAGGTTTGCTGCAACACAGACAGCTACAAAAGATCTTTCCTGCTGACAGCAATCAGTCATCTGCAATAACTCTTTGAAGAATCTGAATTAATGAGCTACAACTACATTTCATTTCCCTTTGGGATCAATAAAGTCAAAGCATGTTTGGGTCATTCTTGCACACTACTCAAAGTTTGATAGAAAAAAATATTGAACAATTGGAAGTTATGGTGGAAACATTTTTGTGGTTTCAATGAAATGAAACAAAAAATGTAAAAAGATAATGAAGTTTCTCTTTTCCTGTGCAGTTTTACCTGTTTGCAGCTCGTTTTGCTGTTTGCTGCGCGTTTGCAGTTGTCGGCCACAGTTTCTGATCAAGTCATTATCTCCTCAACCTTCACCATCATCTGTTACAACCAGTAGATGAGTAGATGGACAAAGTAACCTGCTGTCAGTGTTGGTCAACTCATGCTTGGTTTGTTATTGAAGGACCTGCTTCACATGGTCCTTCTTTATTCTGTGTCCTCAGGTGTCCCCCTGTTGCATCAGGAAACTTCATCTTGGGATTTCCAGCAGGATTTTCTGAGTCCCTTCAGTCCTCTGTGTCTTCTCTCTCCTGATTGGTCCAGTGCTGCTGGTGATGCTGGAGAATCATAACATAATAATACACACATTCCTTAATCTCTGTCTAAATAACAGATGATTAAAGTGAATTCCTGATCAAGTCATCATGTCCTCACCTTTTCCACAATCTGTTACAACCAGTAGATCAGCAGTTGGAGCAGGTCGTCTTCTTTAATTGTTGGTCAACTCAAGTTGAGGTACATGAGTTGACGGAGAAATGAAATAAAGAGAAAAGACATCAGAGTTTATAAAAAAGAGAACATGGACAGAAGAATGAACAGCTTTGAAATTTGACCTTAATTTCATCCATATTTAAAATTGTTAGCTGGGTAAAAATAAGTTTTCTTACTTTTTTTCGTCAACAGGGTTCTCTTCTCTACCTCCACCTTACTGGTGGTGTTGAAGGTGGAGGTTTACAGGTGGAGCATGTCTTCTTTAATTGTTGGTCAACTCAAGTCATGGTACATGAGTTGACGGAGAAATGAAATAAAGATAAAACATAACAGGGTTAAAAAATAGACAATATAAATCTGCAGAAAAAATTATGGTTTGAAATCTGATCTCAATTTCATCCATATTTAAAATGGTTACTCGGGTAAAAATAGGTTTCTTACTTTTTTTGTCAACAGGGTTCTCTTATCTTCCTCCGTCTGACTGGTGGTGTTGAAGGTGGAGGTTTACAGGTGGAGCAGGTCTTCTTCTTTAATTGTTGGTCAACTCAAGTCAAGTGACATGAGTTGACGGAGAAATGAAATAAAGAGAAAAGACAACAGAGTTAAAAAATGTGAACATGGACAGAAGAAAGAACAGCTTTGAAATTTGACCTCAATTTCATCCATATTTAAAATCGCTAGCCAGGTAAAAATAGGTTTTTTACTGTTTTTTTGTTAACTGGGATCTCTTATCTTTCACTGTCTGACTGGTGGTGTTGAAGGTGGAGGTTTACAGGCTGACGAGATCCAACCTGGAATGATCAGAGAATCAGAGATCTGCCACCAGCATGATGTGAAGGTAGAATGCAAAAACTTACAAGCGGTGTGAAAAACAAGGGATCCAGAAGGCAGGAACCACATGGACAACGATGAAAGAATCCAGCGATGAGCAGCTAAAACCTGAAAGATTAAAAACTGGGAGACTGGATTAGTAGAGGAACAGGACAGAATAATTTACTATATTGGAAAGCAGCGTGTAGGGAAGCACCACTATTACACCCTGAAACAGGACGGAGTTGAGAGGAAAACACAAAGACGAAGAAAAGCCCCGGTGCAAGGCGCTACCTAAGGCTTCCTCAGTCCTGCCAGAAACCTTAACATCTAAAATACTAAATTTAGCAGCGGAACAAAGAAAAGCCCCAGTGCAAGGCGCTATCGAAGGCTTCCTCAGTCCTGCCAGAAACCTTAACATCTAAAATACTAAATTTAGCAGCGGAACAAAGAAAAGCCCCAGTGCAAGGCGCTACCGAAGGCTTCCTCAGTCCTGCCAGAAACCTTAACATCTAAAATACTAAATTTAGCAGCGGAACAAAGAAAAGCCCCGGTGCAAGGCGCTACCTAAGGCTTCCTCAGTCCTGCCAGAAACCTTAACATCTAAAATACTCAATTTAGTAGCGGAACAAAGAAAAGCCCCGGTGCAAGGCGCTACCTAAGGCTTCCACAGGCTTCCTAGAAACCCAATGGCTTTAATAAAAAACATGAGAGAAATGATGATGTACAAAAGTGACTTCCCAAATAGGTCTTCAGTTTTTACAGATCCCAATCTAATCAGAGTCACTTGACAAGACGTAGTGAGGTCTAAAAAACACGTGTCTGGAACTCTGTCTTGCTGTAATTCCGCTAGATGTTGAAGGTATTGCTTCCTCTACTGTGTCCTCTTCAGTCCCCATCCAGAAAAAGAAGTCAGGGGATGACAAAGTTGAATTTTCAAAGTCTATTGATGGTGAAGGACTGAAAACGAGGGGTGACAGAATGGGATCCTCATCTGGAGACATTGGTGAGAGACTGAAAACACTGGGTGACAAAATGGGATCTTCAAAGTGCGTCGGTGTTGAGAGACTGAGGACGGGGGATGACAAAATAGGATCCTCATAAGGAGACATTGGTGAGAGACTGAAAACACTGGGTGGCAAAATGGGATCTTCAAAGTGCGTCGGTGTAGAGGGACTGAGGACGGGGGATGACAAAATAGGATCCTCATAAGGAGACATTGGTGAGAGACTGAAAACACTGGGTGGCAAAATGGGATCTTCAAAGTGCGTCGGTGTAGAGGGACTGAGGACGGGGGATGACAAAATAGGATCCTCATAAGGAGACATTGGTGAGAGACTGAAAACACTGGGTGGCAAAATGGGATCTTCAAAGTGCGTCGGTGTTGAGGGACTGAGGACGGGGGATGACAAAACAGGATCCTCACACGTCGTCAAAGGTGAGAGACTGAGGACAGGTGGTAACTCAATAGGATCGTCATATTCCGTCGTTTGGTACGGAAAGGACAGGACACTATACTTGGTCCTCTTGGCTGGGGGCTCCTCTTCAGCATCACTGTTCTTTGTCCTCTTTCCGTTTATGCCAGTCACAGATGTCACATGAGCCGCGTCCTTTTCCAAACCTACCTGATGATGTTGCAAGGTACCGATAGGTCTGGACTTCTCTGGACGCAAAATGGGCTCTTCCTGTTTGTCAAGTCCAGATGGGAATTCAACTGAATTACAAGGAGCCATGTCTTCTTGGGGCTTCTGAGCCACCCCAATGTCTTGTATATATTTGAAATTGTGGGGAAGAATCTCAGGCAGCTGCGACGCAACATCGGCAAGGACCACTGTCAGACTACTGTCACCGGAGCCCAGATGATCAACTGTTGATTTCAGGAGTTTCAATGCATGTTCAAGCACTCCTATGCCCCACAGGAATTTAAGGTTTGGTCGAAGGACCTGGACAACCCGAAATCGGGATCTGAAGTCATCCTGGTCTCCATTACCCACCTCGTCTTCACTGGAGCTGTTAGTAGAGCTACCACTGGAGCTGGTAATATTGCTATCAGTGGAGCTGGTAGAACAGTCCACAGACTGCGGAGGTGAACTATACTTCAACTCCTCTCCGTGGTCTTCAGAAACCATGTCGGCTTCATTTAACCACAACTTACCGTGTTCCTTACCATTATCTGGACGTCCCTCCAACGTTGGGGATCCATCTGCTGGAAGCGCCATGGTATGGGCTGTGAAGAAAAGAACAAAGCCAAAAAAGCTATAAATCTGTATCTTGAAAAAAATCACAAAAGTCCAAAGCAATGTTTAGAGGGAACACTGAAATACCAACAATACAATAACCCAGCTTTGTGAATGTGTTTGTTTTTCTTGAATATATTTAATTAGCAATATTAATGCTATGCCAGATGTGATTATACAACAAGAACGGGAATTAAGAGATAAAATAAATAAAGCTTATATTTAGTCACAAAAAAACCAGCAAAAAACACAATTTTACATAAAAACCAGAACAAACTCTAAAACTCAGTGATCAAACACGTATAAACCATCAGCACTCAGACAAACAAACTTGCAGCTTCATCTTGGTACCAATCAATCATTAAACATAATAAATCAAATTTAGATTTATTGGTAATTCATCCCTAGCCATAAACTCTTAAAATAAAATAAAACCCTGCAACAAAATGGATTCACTAAAAGTAATTTTCTCAAACTAAAGTAAAAAGTTTTCCAATCACCACTATTAATATTGCTGACTCTTTCTGAAAATGTAATCAGCGTGAAAATATATTACAGCTCCAAACATGCAAAGGACCAACACAGCATTTCGTAAACAACTAATTATTCAAAACTCCTCTTTCTTAGAAAAAGCAAACTAAGCAATAATGATTTAGTAAATACAAACTAAACTACTTAGAAATAATACAGGACAAATATGTATCTAAAAACTTTTCTAATATTCAAGTATTAAGGTTTTATTTCAAGCAACGTATCCAAGGAGACCAAATGTGTTATTGAGGCATTTTTTGAAACCTGGACCAGACACTGACTACTTATTCCAAAGATCTGAATAAAACAAAACGGATCTTCTAAAACCAGAAATAACTTTTTAAACCACATAAACAACGTCAAACCCCTGCAATCCCTCCAAGATTTTAACTAACAAATGAATCACAACTGGACCAACTGAAACTGAGATGATTGTTTTTCTAATGAATTTTAACATTCACTGTTAACATTCAAGTGACTTCTGAAAATGATACGTCACTAAAATGCAATGGAACAAAAGGTTGTTTTTCTGGTCTTGAGTAATTACAATAAACTAAATAATTTAGTTACTTTGTGAAATCAACAGGCACACATTGATTGTTCTTTAATGACTTTTTATAAGAATAAAGCTGTGTGTTGTTATTTAATCAATGTATCCATGGAGACTAAATAGAACACATTTTTCACAAAGCTGGCATGTTTGCAGAGTGTTCCTTAATTTTTTATTGAAGTCATTTTAAATAATGTCACCAATGTATCCATGGAAACTAAATATGTTTGTCTAGGCATTTATCAAAAAGAAAAAAAGGGCAAAGAACCATCCAGTTTACCAAGAATTGGAATCCAAAGTTATCGAAGATGATTTTCACAAATAAATCATTATTTTGTTTGTGAAAATTAGCTTTGATTGATGATCACTACGACTATACACCATTCATTGCCTATTAATGGTCTATCATTAACGAACACACACACTTACAATGCTTATTACTGGGGCAACAGTGGTAGGAGTTTGCCCTGCAATGGTCCGCCTCTGTCGTTGTGTCCTTGAGCAAGACACTTCTCTCACCTTTAGCTGGAGTTTATTGCTGGCACGATACAACATCTGTGGCTACAATCCATTAGCTTATAAACATCAGTGTGTGAACATGAATGGAAATTTTATGTAAAGCGTGTTAGTCTGATGTCATTACCATGGAAACCAAGTATGTTTGTCAGGGCATTTTTTTAAAAAAACAACAAAAAACAAACAAAAAAAACCACATCAACATGTCCCTATCTTGAAAAAATAATGAAACTAAACAATTCAAATAAAGGTTATTATAAGGGTAAACACTATTTTTTAAAATGTTTTTAAAAAAATATTAAATATTTAAGGCATTTCATTTTGCGTATCTATGGAAACTGAGTGTTTACCACGGCATTTTTCAAAAAATAACGGTCAAAAAACAAGCAACTTTTTCATTAATTTGAAGTTAATTGAACTAATTTGACTATAATTCAGTAAAATGCATATATTTCTTAAATTATTACACCACAGTTTAACATTCCCGACATTTCCAGCGAAATTCAGTAAAGAAAAAACCTCATTAGTTAAGAACGAGCTATGCTAGCAAAGAATGCTACTCGTCTTTTTTTCTACAGCAGTCAGTATTTCTTTAAAACACACACACACAAACGCAAAAATAAACTAAACAAGTCACTAATATCTTAGTAATAACTTGCTTTGGTTTATTAAAAATAGTAGAAGAATGATTTGAACCTTCCAGCTGGTCACCCTGCTGCTTCTTCTCCCGGTCAGGAAACGTCTTTCGCAGGTTTGGTATCCACGGGTTTCTTCAGCAAGTGCGAATTTCAGCAAGTTCTTCTTCAGCAAGTTTTGCACAGCAGATTCTCGACAAGCTCAAACCTTCCGAGGCTTTAAAGGCTCCTTCAGGCGTCTCTGTCAAAAGTCCCGTCGCAAAGGGGAAAGAACTCAGAAGGTCGGCGTCATTTATAGGCTCGAGGACGCTAACGTCGTTGCCATGACTTCCATTGACGAACGCACGCGCTGGTGCGTGAGAGAAATTGGACTACAAATAACGCAGATAACACAAGTATCGCGTTGTCTTGTTCATCACTCCGTATGCTGCCACCTACTGGCCAACCGCTCCTCGACCCAAATATTAATGCACATTTATGCTAGTTCTTCCAGAAGCAAAAACAAATATATAGTAATGCTCAGATAATTATTTGCAGTCATTCTAAGACACGAACTATCACATTATAAATCCAGAAGTGGTCCAATCGGCGGACATTGTTACCCGATGCATTACTGAATAATACAAAGCCAACATTTTCTCCAGGAAAAACTTTAATTTATATTTCAAGTCTTAATTTGAGATAATAATTTGAAAAAAACAATATAACAGCTTGAAAATATTTATAAATATATTAAATCTTGCTTTAACTCATAAGGTTCTTCTAAAAGTTGCCGATAATAACCAGATCCTCCATGGTAATGAATACGTCTAGGCTGGCCTACACCTTTTTTTTTTCTTTCTTCATTTCATTTAAGCATTTTTACTTGCACATCTAAAACAATTTTACGGTGTCATGTTTCTTTCACATATGAATCCACTCGTGTTCAAGTTGGTTAATTTAATTTATACATACATTTTACACACCAGGACATTAAAAGTATTTTTTGTTTTACAATTTTCAGTTCATACATGAATGTAAAAAAAAAAAAAAAGTCAATATTACAACATGTATCCATGAATACTGCGATCATGGTTTTTCAACATTAGCACAAAACTTGGGGAAAAAAGACAAAAGAGGATAAGAAGATACCAAAAATATGTATATCTGTATAAATATAAATCTTAAGAGTAACAAGATTGTATCAAACACAAAGGACAGAAAAAAAACTTAAGTGCTTTAGAGTAAAAAATACAAACTGAAGGTTTATAAAAGCCTTAAGAAAATGAGAGAACAAAGTCAGTTGAAGATTGTCAGTCGTAACTAACACACACACACGACACACACTTTGTGGCATTCGCTCATTCTGAAGCCGTCTTTGCCCACAGAGAAGGCAGTCCAGGTTAACAAAGACAGAACAACACATAGCGCTGGGGAACAATGACAGAGCAGCACCAGCCTTTGATCACTATCAAACATAATCCTGATGAGTTAGCGTTGTATTTCTTCCTGTCGTGCAGCTAAATGGCAACAATGCTGGCTGTGTTTACATGCATGAAGTCGGCTTCAAACTAGCGCTAAACACTTTCATAAAATGACAACGAACCGGTTATTTCACATTAAATTATAGCTGCTGTTGTGTAGCTGGCCTGTTAAATGAAATGTAAAAATCAAGCAAAAGACACATTTATAAAGTAACTCAGCCTGGGTCTCCCACTTTTTAACCCATGTCTGGTTGCAGCAATATGAAGTCAGAATGAAGAAAAATAAGTGAACAACAATTCAATCTGAGTGTTTCAATCTGCATTGAATTGGATGGAAAAGTTAACTTCGGTCCTTATAATTCTCTGTCCTTGCTCCTCATATTCTCTGGGTTCTGCTGGTCGGCTTGTTAGTTCTGGATCAGAGGAAGAGGAATGTTTGTTGCATGTGAACACAGTGAAGCAGAGAATGCTCTGTCAGACTCCCCACGGCAAAAACATAAGAGAAGAAGTCTTCAGAAAAAAAAACAAAAAAAACTACAAAAAACAAGGCAGTCTTAAGATTGTGTTACTTAGGATAGGAAAAAGGAAAAGGCACATTTATACAAATAGTGATATAAAATCAAAACATTGTCAAGCAAAAACAAACCAACACACTCTTCTGCAGAACCATGTTAAACCCACAGCTACCATCAATCAGGAAAGTACTTAAACAGTTGTGACTTTCTGATAAAATAAAAATAAAAATAAATTTAAAAAAAAGGGAGAATGAAGTCAGAACGTTTCAGGAGCAGTTTGGTTTCAACCGATTAAAAAACCCCCCAAAAAACTCGGTTACGGCACAATAGAGAGCATTTGCTGATTTGGTGATTGTCAAACAGCGAAACGATGCGAGATGGTGAGAAGCGGAGCTCGGACTCCAACGCGGCGCCGCTCTGTGACAAAGACAGACGACGCCAACGTCTCGGGATAAATAACAGAGAACGTTTTGAAGCTCTGTGTATTAGAGAAGTCAACTTAAGGATAAAATAACTGAATCCAACCTGCATTAAACATTTTCATCTAACGTTTCGGCTCCGTCTTCCTCTGAACCGCTCCGGTCTCCGCCGGTCGGGACCAGCCCGGCCGAAGGAGTCCAGAAGCCCCACCGCCAATGTTCTGCAAACACACACCACCATCATCACCGTCATCATCATAATCATCATCATCATCACATTCGCCTACTTCGTCGTCGAGTGGCCACACGCGCTACAACACTCGGGTTAGAAACTTTCAGAGCACAAACACTCGTTCTTTAAAACTGTAACAAAACCAGGAGACAGAACACGTCATGTAAATAATATTAACCACAATGATAAGCAGCATCTTCCAACCGATAAAAAGACAATTATATATTTATATAAATCAATATATTTGTACATTTCTGAACTTCTAAAATGGTATTTTGCGTTTACAAAACTATATACATGTCATTTTGTATTGCACATAGTCACACTGTCTCACATGTTTGGTTCGTTTTTCGTGGCCGCCTCCGAAAGCACGACAGGAGGACGGCTAAGATGCAACACAACTGCAGGGGGCTGACTTTTTTTGCGAAGTAGCTGGACATCCGTTCGTCTTTGTGCAAATGTCCTTTATGTTTTAGTTTTCGGTTCATATTTGGATGTTTTGTGATATTTTCTAGTTCTTTCATGCTCAGACGGACGAATTAAGTCAGCGTAACAATATCCTCAGCCCCAGTGAAAAGTTTTCAATCTACGAATACAAAACATCTGACGTCGAGAACCGGACACGTAGGCAGAAACGCAAGTGCTAAAGGGTCGCCACACTCTTCGGTGTGGACGTTGTTACTGAATGAAGACTCAAAGTTGGCTGTTTCGGAGATATGAGAAGCCATTTAAAAAAGGAAACTATTTCCTATGACTCGTGGTTCATTTAGTTTTTATCCTGTGAAGCTTTCAACTTTATCTGGCCTGTAATAAACTGGATTTGGAAATATTTGCTGCCCTTTTTGGTTTCGCGGGCTAAGTGCTAATACTTCAAAAAATATCACGACTGTAATCATTTAATTTTGGTTTTAAAACAGTACATCTGTTTTTCAGTGACAGCTCTCTCTTTCTCTCGCAGTATAAATAAAGATCACTCATAACAGGAAGGCTACACATAAAAAAACCAAAAACATTTCCTATGTAAGAGTTTTAAAAAGAAATCACAATATCGACAGATATTGCGATTTCATGTAGATTCACATAGATTTTTACAAAAACTATGTCGGAAATTGGCCACAAAACTCTGATCGGTGCATTTTTACTGTGTTTGGATATCGGAGCTTCAGGTTATAAGTCCATCTTCATGAGCCTGAGTGTACGTAGTTACGAACAGGCCCGTGTTTTCTTGTAAAAATAAAGAAAAAGTCAAACGTAGTGAGAAAAACGTGGCCCAACAAGTCCTGACAAAATTTACCTAAAAGAAAGAAGTATTTTTCTTCTTTTTTTAAAAACATCACTGCAGTGTTTCAGTCTAGATCAAAATCTGCTTTTGTGTTTTTAAAACCTAATGCAAAGTCAAGACCGACCTGAGCTGAACCTCGACACGGTCAGAATACAGAACAGGAATAAACGTCTCCGTACACGACGGAGGAGGAGGAAGAGGAGGAGGAAGAGGAGGAGACTCCCTGAATTAAATTTGGCACAAAACGAGGCAGGTTCATCTACATCCGCTAGATGGCGCTAAACACTCTAAAGAATACGTTAGTTTCACTGAACACCTTTTTGTGATTTTGAGGACAGCCTGTCCCGGACACTTTGTGAGAGACGGCATCAAAACACCGATAAAGAATAAAGTATTCACACCTTTTTTACATTTTTTGTCACGTTACCAACACAGACTTCCATGGTTACTATGTGTTAGACCAACACAAAGTAGGGCAAAACTGTGAAGTGGACGCTTTTTATTTGCAAATTAATCTAAAAAGTGTGGTGTGCATTTGTATTCAGTCCCATTTATTCTTGATCGCCTGAAATGTAATCTAGTGCAATCCAAAAATTCTGACTGTGTGGAAGACCGGCAAGTCTAGAGTTCAGTTTGGAACAAACCATGTAGACGACCTGAAAACAAAATAAATTCGTTGTGCACATCACCTGGGAAACAAACAGAAACCATTGGTATAGATCAAATACTATTCATGTGTTAGAATGGCCCAGTCAAAGTCTAGACGTAAGCCCAATCAAGAATCTGTGGCAAAAGAAATTAAATAAAATAGTTAACAGCAGCTGCTCTACTTGGAAGCAAAGTCTCCAGCTGGTAAGCATGCAACAAAAATGTTTCAACTCATTGGTTGTGAGTAGAAATGTGTGCCACACTTTTCAGATTTTCATTTGAATATCTCTTTCATTCCACTTCACAATTATGTGCTACTTTCAGTTGGTCAATCACATAAAATCTAATAATAAACTGAGGTTTGTGATTGTCAACATGGCAAAAAGTGAAAAAAAGGTCAAGGTTCATGAACCCAAGACGAGGAGGCGCTGTACGTCCGGGGTTATACTGAGTAAGCGTGGCCGTGCATGTGAGTCTTTTTAGCTTATTTTGCAGAAGCTGTGATGGAGACGCAGTCAGTCCGTAAACTGGTTCCACCTGTCCCATCGCCGTGAGTGTAAAGCAGCAGAACAAGAAGCAGTCCTCCAGGTGTTTCAATCATCCGTAAGACCGACGGTGGAAGGAATGGGACAGGAAACCGCTGGGAGAACCAGACACAGAAAACCAGTCCTCCAGGAATAATAACAATAATAATAATAATGATATTCAACTCCTGTCTGCTTCCTCTTGGTTTCTTTCTTTCTGCTGTTAGTTGGTCCCAGATTGGAGGAGATTTGCAGTCAGCCCACTAGGGGGCGATGTGCCTCTCATCCTGCTCCTGCTTTACACAGACATGTTCAGCCTCTCCACACCGACACACACCTCCAGCGGCAGTGAAGAGCAAACGGCTCTAGACGTACACCGGCTCACATCCCTCCCCTCCCTCTCCTTCCTCTTCGTCATCTTCCTCTTCCTCCGTCTCCTCGCCCTCCTCCGGGCCCACGCCGGGGACGCTCAGGCAGGCGTCGGCCTCGGGGGGCTTCGGGTAGCGGAAGGGGCAGCCGTGGTCGTCGAAGAACCTCCGGAATGTGAACTCGTAGAAGGCGTGCTCCGGGTGCTTGCCGTGCGGCGAGCAGAGCACGTCCAGGGCCCGGGTGCTGTCGCCGCTGTCGCTCCACGCCCCGGGAACCCCCTCCTCCTCCACGGGGTCAAAGTTGGATGTGTCCATGGGGTGGGCGATCTTGGGCCGGTAGGGAGCCAGCTGTTGGCGCAGGTTACTGGAGAAGTCCACCTCAGAGAAGAAAGGGTGGGCCTTGATCTCACCGGAGCCGTTGGCGCCCAGACGCTCCTCGGCGGAACAGCACAGTCGACCGATGATATCCACAGACTCTGGGCTTAGCTTGACCTGCGGCGGCACCTGGAGGGTGCTCTCCCAATTGATGACCTGCAGAAGTGAAGGTGCAGGTGAGGTTTACTCTCACTTCACTGTCATCTGTTATGGCTCAGTTAAAAAGAACAAAACTCTGACCTGAGCCTTCAGAGACACATAAAAACCGTTACAAATTCAGCCTTTTATCTCACCTGGATAATTTTATTCATTTCAACAGAAACAAAACTGAAGTTATTGGCTTTGGGCCAAAAGATGAATAATCTAGAGTCAATGCACAGCTTCAGTTATTGCAGCTACAGACTAGAGTTCAGGCCTGAAATCTGGAGTAGCGATGAACTCAGACATGAACCATCAGAGTCACATAAAGACAGTCACAAAGTCGGCCTTCTATCACCTGAAGAACATCTCCAGGATTAGAGGACTAATGTCTCAGCAAGATCTAGAGAAACTCATCCATGTGTTTATTTTTTGTCCTCAGCCCAGGTGTCCTGTGGTATCAGCACCACGATACATTAAAGATCGGCTGCTGTGGTTTCAACCTTCCAGCCCACTCAGGTCCTCTGGTTCTGCTTTTCCAAACCCAGCGCTGGTTTTCATAAAAACTGGAACATTGACCAGTATATTTGATGTGTATTTTACCTGATGAGTTTTATGATGCCATTTGACCACATTTAATATTTATTACTTGTTTCATTATTGATGACTGGATGATGTTTTCATAAGGTAAAGCACTTTGAACTGCCTTGGTGCTGAAATTTGCTATAAAGATAAATGTGACTTGACTTTGATCTACATTACCAGTAAATCGTTACATACTCACCATCAGCTTGTTGACTTACATGCTTATGGTAAAGCCTAATTTATATTAGGCTTTTCATGATTCATTTCAACCATGTTCTCCATAATGGCTTCTGTTTTTAATCACTTCTTTGCACAGGACCACGAAAATTGATAGTTTTTCCTCTTAATAATAAAGCCCTTCATTTAAAAACTACATTTTAAGTTTACTTGTGTTTTCTTGACTAATGTTTAAATTGGTTTGATGCTCTGAAACACTCAAGTGTGACAAATACGTAAAATAATAGGAAGCAAAAGGAATAATAGGATGGTTTTTTACACCACTGTGTGTACGGTGAACTGTGGAACAGATTCAGAGTCTTCCGTTTCTGTCTAAACTGAATGTAAAAATTGTTAAAAATATATACCTGGCATTTTTTTTTTTCTCACTGACCTTAATCTGAGTCTCGGTAGGTGTTGGAGCGAGGAAAGGTGGTTGTCCCACCAGCATCTCAAAAAGAATCACTCCCACACTCCACCAGTCACACAACTGAGTGTAGCCTGCAAAAAGCACACAAATGGGTCGGTAAAAACAAACACAAACAAAAAACAAAACATGTACTTCAATAATAATAAACGGAAACAACAGAAACGTTATCGGCCACCTTTGCGCAGCAGAACCTCCGGGGCGATGTAATTTGGCGTTCCAACCAATGAGTGAGCCAGGCAGCGCTGGTGCTGCCGGTTGGCGCGCTGCTCCAGCGTCATCAGCCGGTCGCCACAGCGACAGTTGGATACGTCGTCCCAGGAGTCGCTGGGCTCCATGCTGTCCTGCCTGATGTGACTCCCTGGAGAAAGAAAGTTTATAAAAACATAAAGGTAAAGTAAATGTAATTTTATTTATATAGCACATTTTCAGCAACAAGGCAAAACAAAGTGCTTTACAGGAATCAAAAGGAAATACAAACAGAATAACAAACCAAAAAAAAAAAGAATCTAATGTTGATCTAAAGTATGTAAACTAGGTGCTCCTATTAAGGGTTGGTAGATAAGTATAAGTAAGTATCTTCTGGTCTAATTTCTATTCTGGGTTGGGAGAATAGAAGTCTAAAAAGTAGTTGCTAAGGTAGTTAAGCAGAAACATAAGTTTCTGAATTAAAGAAATATATAGACTAGTGGAGAAAAAGCAAGACTTAACTGGTGTACGTGGTATCTAAAGTGCTCAAAATCAAATCTAATAAAAGTCTAATAGTCTAATAAAACCTTGAGCTTGGGGTTATAGCATAATACATTTAACTCTGCAAATAAAATACACTCAGGTTTAATTTGACTAACACTTGCACAAAAAAGGGAAATAAAAAGAAAAAAGAAGAGCAAACTCAAACCAAGGTGCCCAACCTTTCTGGTAGTATTTGGAGTTGTGCGTCCAACGGAAGCCCGTGCAGAGGCCGAAGTCCGTCAGCTTGATGTGACCGTCCAAGTCGATGAGGATGTTGTCGGGCTTGATGTCGCGGTGGATGAAACCCATCTTGTGGACGCTCTCGATGGCCAGCGTCAGCTCGGCTATGTAGAAGCGCGCCAGGTGTTCGGGGAAGACCCCCATCCGGATGAGGAGGCTCATCATGTCTCCTCCGGGGATGTAGTCCATGACAAAGTAGAGGCTGTCGCGGTCCTGGAAGGAGTAGTAGAGACGCACCACCCACTCGTTGTCTGCTTCCGCCAGGATGTCACGCTCCGCTTTTACATGGGCCACCTAAAAAAAAAACAGGAACCAGTTAAAACCGGTGAGCTAAGCCGGTAGGGTCAGATTGGTGGAACTGAGCATAAGCCCAGTCATGTGACGCTTTGAGTCACCTGGTTGCGGTTGAGGACATCTTTCTTGCGCAGCGTTTTCATGGCATAAAGTGCACCGGTGTCAACTTTCCGCGTAAGGCACACTTCACCGAAGGCGCCGATGCCGAGAGTCTTGATTTTGATGAACATGGACTTGTCCATTTTGGCCCGGCGTAGTCGGTTGTAGTTGGACTCCTTTTGGTTCAGCATTTTCCTCATCTGCCCCTGCTCTGCTTCCGACAGGCCAGCCTGGGGAGAGAAAGTCCAAATTGGAAATATGACGATTCAGCCAAACTATGAGGGACAATCCATGCACTTAGAGCAGGGGTGGGCAATCCTGGTCCTCGAGGGCCGGTGTCCTGCAACTCTTGAATGTCTCCCTGATCCAACACACTTGAATCCAACAGCTGACTCACCTCCTAAGTGCAGTCAAGTTCTCCAGAGTCCTGCTAATGACCTCATTATTTGACTCAGGTGTGTTGAAGTAGAGATACCTCTAAAAGTTGCAGGAGACCGGCCCTCCAGGCCTGGAGTTGCCCACCCCTGACTTAGAGATTTGATCAATATTTTTAATATTTATCGTTTTAAGAGCGTTATAAAAGTGGATCAGACACAATTAATCGGATTAATAATGATGAATTATTGAAATAACCGTCAACTAATTTAGCAATATGGAGTTTGAAGACTCTAAGGAGCAACATATTCAACAGCAAACTGCACAAAAATCAAATAGATTTTGCATTTAAGAAAAACAGATTCTTTGTAAATCGGTTCTACCCAGAACTCTTCAAGTTGTGGTTTTAGCTTCATCTGGATCAAATTCTTATATTAAGAACCTTTTGTTATCCAGTGAATAACTGGTTAATCCAAAAACTAAATCCCTAGATCAGTCCTACACTGTGTTGATGTTAAGTCAAGCTGAGCTTTTAACATGTTGATAGATAGATAGATAGATAGATAGCATTTATTGTCATTGAACAGAATTCAACGAAATTTCCATTAGAAGGATTTATTTTAGCAATTCAGGGAATGCTGTTTTACTACATTTGAGGCAACAAAATGTTTATTTTGTTGTTTAGAAAACGAATTCAGGTGTTTATTTGCATCATTTAGTGTATGTATTTTATTGTATAGAAAGGTTTATGTGGTTAAATGAGGAATCTGCTGAATGTAATTTTTTAAAATAAATTAAATTCATTTTTTTTATATAGTGAAACCCACAAATCTTTGATTAATTGTTTAATCATCATAAATCGATAACTAAACTACTCGTTAGCTGGGTCCTAGTAGTGAGGAGGTGTTTTCCCACCTTGGACATCTCCTGTTCCAGCTGCAGCCTCCGGTTGAGTTTCTGCTGGTAGGTCTTCATCACGTTCTCGATGTGCTGCTCCATGTAGAACTTGAAGGCGAAAGGCGAGTAGGTTTTGATGCGCGACTCTCTCTTCTCCTCGTCCCGTCCGTTCTTTCTGACGGGAACGGGTGACGTCTGGATCTGCTTCTTGTCTTTCACCGCTTTCTCTCCCTTGCCCGCCTTCGTCTTCTCTTTGACCTGATGGCTTTCCTCGGCCTTCCTGCTCCCGCCGCTGCCACTGCGGCCACCTCTGGCGGTGGCGTTGCTGAGATCTGGCCCGCTAGCGCCGCCTCCTTCCAGAACCCCCGGCTCCCCCGCGGGTATAAGCAGGTTCTTTGGGTAAGGTGGAGGGGGGCAGCGCTGCTCCTGGGCGGGCTCTAGTGGATAAGTCTCCTCTGGCATGTAGGGCAGAGGTTCTGCCGCGTCCGGCGCCTGAGCCGCCATCCAGCCAGGATGGCACGGACCCACCGCCGTTTTGGGTTCTGGTCGCATCACGCGGATGCTCTTGACTGGCTGTTGGATGGGTGGGGACGTCACAGCTGTGATGGTGTTTGGAGGTCCCATAGAGGAGTCCTGCTTCCCGGCGGTCG
Source organism: Xiphophorus couchianus (assembly GCF_001444195.1). Lineage (NCBI taxonomy): Eukaryota > Metazoa > Chordata > Actinopteri > Cyprinodontiformes > Poeciliidae > Xiphophorus > Xiphophorus couchianus. The sequence continues at coordinate 6,275,304 of NC_040234.1, read as the reverse complement.
GGGGCGCAGTCATGGTCGGTCTAACGCCGTTCGGAGCAGCGGAGCGGCTGTTGAAGGAATTTGTTCTGCTGGGAACCCGTACTTCCCCTCTACACGGGCCCTGTGGCTGGGGCTGCCTGGCTGCCGGGGTCCCGTCAGCACCCGGAGGGCCGGCCCAGTGGTGCTCATACAGGTCCAGGTTGAGGCTGGCTCTGGAGGGGGTCATCATACCCTGAGGCAGGTCTGAGAACTCAGGGCCCATGGGTGGCACGCCGCCGGGGGACCGGGACATCATGTGGACCTGGTGGGACGTGGGGCTGGCCTGGCGGGGGTGGGAGTGAGAGGACAGGTACAGGTTGGCCGGGTATCCTCCGCCCGCCGTCCCATTCTGAGACATCGCCCCTTTCGCCTGCATGTTGACGTAGTTGTCTGGAGGTCCCATTGGGGGCGGTTGCATCTTGTTCTGGAAGGACGGGGTCCTCTTGACCGCGTATCCGGCTGGTTCCATCATATGCTGCCTGGCATGAGCGTAGTCGTAGTGCGGGCCCGGGACGGGTCCCCCTGGTGGCTGCGGCTGGAGCTGCAGCGGCTGACCAGGGACATTGTAGCTCATCATGTGCCCGTGCTGCTCCATGCTGCCGGGGTAGGCCTTCTGCGGGGCGCCCGGTGGGTACATGGCGCTGCCCGGGTTGCTCTGGGTGGGCATCCCCGGAGGATAGCTGCCCATGCTGGGAGGCCGGCCCATCGGGTTGCCCATAGCGGGGCCCTGAGCCGTGCTCGACGGGGGCATCATGTAGTTAATGACAGGGGGAGCGCCCATGTAGGCTCTGGTCAGGTCGCTCTCAGGGCCGTAACCTGCTGCCCCGTCATACATCTGAGCCCCCATTTGATGATATGGATTCAGGGCGCCGCCCTCACCCGGAACCTCTAAAGCGGGACGGTGGTCCATCCCGTTCGGCATGCCGGCTTTTCCTTCAGCGGAAGAGAAACGTACATCCCGTTCAGCAGCAGTATTAATAGTGCCAGCTAATACAACAGACCCAAGTGAAGTTGGCTGCCTGCATCTTCTTCAAATTAAATAAAACTAGTTTCAAACTATGCTACACAAATTTTAGCTGCACAAACATAGCACAATTAACTTACATAAATTTAGTTTGATTCTGTTACTATGGGAATAGAGCTGGTTTCTTAAAAATTACAAACAATTGCTGCTGCACAAACCTAGAACAATGTTTAACAGCAGTTTTGTTAAACTTGAAGAAGTTTGGTGGGGCCAACTTCACTCAGGTAGTCAACGGATGTAGTGAAGAGAAACAGTGTTGTGGTGTTCGTACCCGGTGAAGTCTGCTTAATGACCCGAACAATGAGCTCGTTGCGAGGGTCAAGGTAACCCATTTTACTGATGTACTCCAAGGCCGCTTCGATATTCCTGCTTCCAGTCTGCTTCAGTGCCCGCACTGCCATTTCCTGTCAAAACAAACACACAAGAACATTTGTGATTGAGAAATTTGTTCATTACAATTAAAAGTTTATTGATCTCTGAGAAAGTTTTCTTTCATCTCTATGACATTATCAATATATTACTTGAAAATGGTCTCAAAACAACATTATTGTTTATCGCAATAACTTCTGGGACTATTTATTGTCTGTCAAGATTTGTTATTGAGACAGGCCTATTTATAATCTCACAGACGTATTTTGTGTGTGGCAAAACAAAACAAAAAAAAATCCAATGTTTTGCTTGGTTTAAGAACCTGGTCCTGTTCTAAGCCCTGATTTGATAACTGATATTTAATTTTCTTTTGGGATCAATAAAGTATTTTGAGTTTGAACTGAATTTGAATCCAAGAGGATCTGGTTGAGGCATTTAGAGCAGTCCAGTGTTTTACCTTGCAGATGAGCAGGAAATCTTTTCTTATTCATCATTTGACTTAATACCATCTGGTAGCACTACCCTGTATAATGTGACCCAATAAATCTTCCAATATTAAGTTTTTCTACAAGATATCTCAGCAGGGCGTGCTGTGGTGGCGTAGGGGTTAGCACGACCCATGTTTGGATGCCTTGAGTCCTCGACGCGGCTTCGACTCCCGGACCCGACAATATTTACCGCATGTCTTCCCCCTCTCCTTCCAGCCTACTTTCATGTAAGGGACACTAGAGCCCACAAAAGACCCCCTGGAGGGGTAACAACAACAAAAAAGGATATCTCATCAGGATCCTTAAGTAGATGCATAAAAATATAAACAAAATGTGCTTGCTCAAATTAAGTATTAGTTTTTATTCATTTTTTGAAGAATAAAAACTTCTAAAAAGTTTGTATTTTTTAGAATAATAAATATATATATACACACACAGAGAGAGAGAGAGAGAGAGAGAGAGAGAGAGAGAGAGAGAGAGAGAGAGAGAGAGAGAGAGAGAGAGAGAGAGAGACAGAGAGAGAGAGAGAGAGAGAGAGATTACCGTTTTGTTTTTCAGCATTTAAGTACACTATATATTTGAGGATTTCAAAGTTGACCCAAAATGATAGTTACCATTTTCTATCAGAGTGCAGCTCTACTCAACCATACATGAAAATAAGCATTGTTTACATAAATATTCAGTAAAATACTAAGCATAAAAAAGATGCTCATTAGCACACGAGTTTAGGGTTTCTGCTGTGTGTTTTGCTATATAACACCCGTCCTATGCTTGTGTTGATGTTTACTATGAGTATGAATCTCTTGAAATGTTGGGAATGGGGAGCAACCAACACAGAGATGCTTTCATGTCTGCTTAACAACAGTAAACAGAGAGGCAGAATGCTAGGCAGCAAGAAATTTGGGGCCACACCCAGGTGAGGAAATCCCCTCAAATGGCATATGATCTCACTTCAGGCACATTTTAATGCTTGACTGCTGTGACAAAGTCGCTCAGGTCCCCCTACTGGCCACAGGCAGGAATAGCAGCAGCTGATCCACAGGGAATATATACATAGTAATATGCCTAAACATATATTTTTATTATAAAACTGAAACAAAGTGACTAGAAGGATACCTAGGAACAAAAATAATCTATTTTCTTTGTTCTGTACAATGAAGGGAATGACGCCTGGAGAGATGTCTTCCCCCAGGAATGCTTTTCTGACTCAACTTTCTGCTTTTTCTCAGTCAGGCTGGCAGCCTGCAGTTGCCAGCAGGAAACAAAATCCAATCTAAATTGTTTAAAAGCGCAGCTCGCACAGCAACTGTAGGCACACCGAGCTCAGAAAGCCAGGAAACGTCAAGGTCGTGCACTTTCTGTAAACTGTGTGCCATATTGTGTGAGTTTACTGCACCCTGCTATACCGTCCTCTCCCACGCTGGCACGCACCTTTAAATCTCAATGCTCACCACGCTCACACATCAGTGTTTATATGCTGCTTCCTGTGTGTGTGTGTGTGTCTGCTGCATTCCGGCGCGGTCCGAGGAGAGCGTCGGCTGCCAGAGCCGCCCTGTTGCTGTCACATTTGGTCCTTTCTTTCTTTGTTTTCTTTTTTCCTTTTTTTTTTTTTTAGCCACGTCTGCTCTGCGCTTTCTGGCGATACGTTTCAAAGGTTACACCAGACCGAGGTTTTAGAGGTTTTGAAAAATGAGATTGAGATTGAAGAGGGAGAAATACAAAAGACGACAGGAGACGGGAGGCAAAAGCAGCGATGGTTTTTGTGATGAGAAACTGAAAAGGTTTCTTTCAGTAAACTCTGGGGAAAATATAAAAAAAATAAAATCTACCATAAAAAAAAGTACTTCAAAGTGTTGTTTAAAAAAAAACATGCTAGAAGTGTTGTCTCCTTGATGAAAGGATTATAACATTTCAATAAAATAGAATATGTAATCTGATGAGAGTCATATCAGATTAAAAGTAACGTTAAAAAGGGATTAAACACTTTTCTATCCAGCTGTGAGAGGTTGAACAGCTAAAGCCTTTCCTCTGCCTACATCTCCCAGAATGCTGAGCGGTTCTGGATTAGAGTTCAGTGAAATTATTCTATTCTTCGTCTTATCAATCGATATTGATCCTGTGTCTATGGTGATAAATATTATTATTGATGAGCACAGATGAAGCCCACAGAACATCACCGAAGCTGAATTTGGAACAATAGACTTTAATAAGAAAAATAATAATAAAACAGCTCACCAACTGTTTTTGTTTACACGTCTTTTTTTCCCTGAAACATGACCAACTCATCCCTGATTAAATTCTACATTTGCAATTTTATCATTATCATTAACTTTTTTTATAAAGGTACTTTAATACCAGACACAGCTGAAACAAAGTGCTGAACGACAAAGTAAGATAAAAGAAAGCATAAAAATAAAGCGACAGAGCTAATAAGCACACAGTAATGATTTAAAAACTCAATTCACAAACACACACAAAAAATTTTACTTTCAGAAACGAGGCTCCGACTTTCAAGAACATTTTCTGGATTCCTGCTTAAACAAATGATGAAATGTAGTAAAAAGATTTATAAATAAACTTATCAATGTGATTGTGTTCTCTTAGTGTAACACTAGTTTCCTGTGAAATCCTTTTATTCGTGTCAACAGGGGGCATCAGTGAAGCACCATCCTGAACACAGACAGTGCATAGATAGACTCGATCCTCACAAAAACCAAAACATGTTTTTCTGCTTTTGTCATCTTCCGTCTTTCCATCACATCTGAAATATTCAAACCTATTCCATAATCTGTAATCTGACTTTAATCAGGTCCAGTAGAACCACCATGACAGCCCCTCTTTCCCTCCCTCCCTCCACCCCCTCTGGATGTGGGCGGGTCTCCTGACCCTGGTCGTCATGGCGACAGATGTGTCTCGCTCAAATTCCTCGGCACAGGAAGCAGGAATTTGAGCTATTTCCGATCTGGACAGACTCTCTCTCTCTCGTTCTCATTTTGAAAATAACCAGGCCGCATTTTGCACCCTTGTCATAATAGTCAGAGAGCTGCAAACCGCCGACTTATCCCAAACGCTGGCCTGCAATTTCTACCAAAAGATGCCCGAGCTGCAGTGGCAGATAGATGCATCAATCCCAAGAGTTTTCCCCTCTGGAAAACATTTCCCAGAGTATTCTTGATATTTAAGCCTCGTTGCTGACCCAGATCAGACTTGACCCCAGAAATCAAAGCCACATGAATGGCTATCAAGAGTGGTGTGGTCTATCCTCTCTTCCTCGTTATTGAAACATGTGCAAAGAGATATTTAATAGTACATGTTATGACAGGGTGAGTCCAGGGATGCCTCATCCTCTGTGCAAATATCCAAACATACGACGAGCCGCCCACCCCAAAGTCACGTCCCGTTGGCCTCATTATGTAAAAAAAAACAATGTTGAATCACACATCGAACGCCTTTATGTGCTTAGTAACGAACCAGATTCCTGCTAGGGGCCAAAGTTCATCCTGAAGGTCTAGAAAGGTTTGGCTTAGAGGGTCAGGGAAGAAAATGTACAAAAGTCATCAAAAGCCTCCCTTCGTTTCACTTCCTGGATTTTCTTGTCATTTTGATGCCTGGCATGCCACCCCTCTCAAAAACATTTCCTCCTTAAAAAAAAAAAAAAAAGTTATGTAACGTTGGTATGTAATCTGCAGCTGGGAAAAGGCAGGAAAGACGAGAAGCGCTGATAGGAGATGGGCTGAAAAACAAAGGGCCATCAGAAGAAGAAGAAGAAGTGAGCAAGGCGGAGGATTACACTCACATTTATTTCAACCATTTCTTCTGTGAGTTGATTTGAATTGAAAATCGAAATAAGTAGAAGCTGTAAAACACGCTTGTCAAAAAATGATGGTAGTTCTTGGGTGGGTTGACATCGCTATGGAGATCCGGGGTGCTGAAGCCTACATATGGAGGCTTCAGTCCTCAGACGTCACGGGTTCGATTCCCGGCCTTTGCCACACGTCTTCCCCCTCTCTCAATACCCTATTTCCTGTCAAGCTACTTTCAAATAAAGGCCAAAAAAAAAGTCCCAAAAAAACCTTTAGAAACCAGAAAACTCAATCGATAAAATCAGGTTAACGGCCAATATTTCTGTTACGCTCTACAACTGTAAATAAATTGGAGTTGTTCCACAGAAAAAAATCAATTTAATTTTATAGAACTCCATATATTTACTACGGGCTTGCTTTAAATGAAATCAATTAGATTAAAATATACACTTTAACACTTTCAGTAAGTACTGTGGTAGTCTGACACCATTGTTTCCTGACATTTTAGAGCGTTGGCTGAAAGGATTTTGAGTTTTCGCTTTCACATTTCTTTTGTTGAGCCATCTTAAAAAAGAGACATCAACAAAACAATCCAAGAGACACCGGTCCACAGGAAAAAACAGAGCCAAACACCCTGCAGTGGCGTCTGACAGACAGAGGAAGAGGAGGAGAGGCGACACGTTGGGTGGTGACTGGACCGGAGCAGGAGGAACTGTTCCACCCTGCTGCCATTGAATATTGTCTTCCTGTTTGGACTGACTGGGTCGGGCCTGCTCTGCTCCATTCACAATCATGGCGGTAATGGAGGTCAGCTAGCGAGTGCGAGGGCAGAGGAAATGGAACCAACACGCTCTTTGTGCGGCTGACCGGCTGAAATGCTGGATAAGCAGTAATGTGGAGTAGGTGATACGACAGATGAGTGTGTGGTTCCTTTAAAAAGGCCGAGTTCAGGGACAAAATGTGACAGCAGTAGGAGTTTTTGTAAAAAAAACAACAAGAACATGTCACCGTCACTGTAAAACAAATAGCAGAACCAGCTAGGCATCGGTTGGGTCCCAGTATCCACATGTAGCAAAGTTTTGTAGAGTTACTGTTTCACCACAGCTAAGCTAATTGAACGTAACGTTGATTTGGCTTAATTTAATTTAATTTTTTTAAATGAGATGCCAAAGTTTATCTGGGTAGTAACTTAGGAATATCTTGATACACACTGCAGGTAAGCTGGCTGAAACAAAGATACACACTTCCAGGTCAAAACTTGGCATTTTGTCCTCAGCAGGCAGTTCGAAACCAATAGTAAAGTCAGTGCATTTTTGTTGCACGTTTTTGCAAAATAAATGTTAAAGATAACATTTCTGATCGCTGATAGATTTCAGCTGGTGTCTTGGCTTTCCATAACTTTTTCTACGTGTGTCCAATACTTTTTCTCTTTGTTGTTTTACATTATTACACCCAAGTTAATATCTGAACTTATTTGTTTTGGTTTCTTTTTATCCATGGATTACATGTCAGGTGTTACCAGCACCTGATCATGACTTCATCTCAATAGCACCGTTAAGCTAGGTTTAAGCCAGTGTTGTAGTCCAGACCACCTAACCCGAGACCAAGACAAGACCAAGACCAGAGTGTATCGAGACTGAGACAAGACCAAAGCTTTTAGGGTCCGAGACCAAGACAAGACCGAGGGAAGTCGAGACCGAGTCAAGACCAAGATCAGCGCCCCGCTACATGACAATAAAATGTGAAATATGATCAAAATTGCTAATCAAATTGATCTGAAAGATTCACATTCCCATAAAGACACCTAGATATTAAATACTTAAGAGCTGAAATAAATTTAACCAATATTAAAAGCAGAATAAACTCTTTGTTCTGCTTATCTAAAAAGATAACGCCCTGGGCATTTGCCCATATCATTCATATCATTCATGCAATGCTGACCAGTTGTCACTGGTCTACATTGCAATTGACCAGTGACGTGCGGTGAGGTGCAAAGCTGGTGAGGCACTGACTTAACCACAATCAGATTTACAAATATATATACCCTGCATGTTATTGTTTACATAAGGAAATTTCGTGCATGCAGACAACGCTGGAGGCCAAAAAGATTATTCTTTTACATGTCAATTTAAGTATTAATAATTTCATGCTGTGCTCCACAGCAAAGGGAGAAACCGTTACAGTAAAACTCAAAACCACGTCTTTCTCGCTCTCTTTATCAGCGCAGCTACGTGCAGATTTGTTGCCATAGCAACTGACAACAAAGTCACAAAAAAACCCACACACAATTATTTCCCACACAAAGAACAGAACATTCAGTCCGTTGCAGTAGTATGGTTTTATGTAGTAAGAGGAGAAAACTATAAGTATATTGCTGCACTTGACTTTACTGTATTTCTAGCTCGCTGTTAGACAATAACAGCGAGCTAGAAATACAGTAAAGTCAAGTGCAGCAATCCACAACTTACTCTGCAGTTGTGGAGTCACAATGTCTGGGATCATGAGCGCCCCCTGCCATGAGGCAGGAGAACTGCCTGCATCACCTCGAATCTGTTCTCTGCCGTTTCTGATCGCTCCTCAGCACACGAAACACGTTACACACACAGCTGGTGACAACACTGTACATTATATACACATAAGCTAAATTACGAAAAATCAGTTTACATATTAAATGTTCTTTAGCCATTTTATTGGCAATGTACAGACAGGAGGAACATGCTCTCATCAAATGGCAGCCAGTGCAGTTGGAGAGGTTGATCAATCCCAGGTGAGGCTCAGCTCGCTGCTTGCGGTCTTCAAATAAAATCCAGAGTCCTCAGCACCCGAGACAAGACCGAGACCATCAAAAAATGGTCTCGAGACCAAGACCGGTCTCGAGTACTACAACACTGGTTTAAGCTAAGTTTACAGCAGACACGTTGAACTGGACGCACCATGGCGCGCCAACAGCGCCGACCCCATCCCCCAGCGTTGGCCTCGCATGGCATCACCTGGTCGTGCTCCTTGCGCCACCGTTCACACAAACTGGACAATTTTATAGATGCTCTTGCACTGGTATCAAATCAGTGAGCTCATTTAATCAGAAACATACTCTATAAACGCCATACCACTGCCTGGGCTCACAAGCGCTAAACACGAACATTCAAAAGTCCGACTCAGCCTTTCAACATGTTAACTATGAAAAATTGCGATGTATCCAATTGTTATTTTACAAGTCGAATCCATCAACATTTCCAGAGCAAAAATATGTCATGACACAAGCTTACAGCGGCAATAAGGAGAATGTCTTCTTTTCTACCAAAGTTTGAAACAAAATCCTGCTCCAGGTTTTGATTCAGAAACACGACATAACAACTACTGAGGAATTTCTGCAAATTTCAGGCAGAAACTTTTTTAATCACCTACCATCCCTCTGGGATCCTAGTGATTTTCCTACCAGCTCAGAGTTGTTGCTAATCAAAAACAAGAAAAAACATCAGATTTTTTTAAAACATCTGTGGACCTCTTGATATCCTAAAATCCAAGAAAAACAACAATAACAAAACATTTTTTTAAATGAAAAGCACCTAGTCCAGATGTGGAAATAAAGACACAGAGGAAAGGTCCCACAATCAGCAAGCACTGGACAAACAGCGGGTTTCTGTGTGTGATAAGCTGTGAACAATTTGCCTGCTCCTCTTTTACTTCTTCTTCTTCGTATCGCTGTGATGGGCTTGAGTGGGGGCATTTTTCACATACCACGCTCGATCACAAGGGCTTTTAACCACAGATTCCCCAGATCTTAACTGGACTAACAGCATTTTGATGGGACAGTCTGATTTAATCACATAGCTTAGTCACCCTTTAAAAATGCCTTACTTGCTTCAATTTCTTCACCCCCAAAGAAGAAAATGCTGAAAAATGAATACTTTTGAGAGTTTCCCCCCAATGCATATGCAGGTATGCAGAAACTAGAAACAACACAAACATCCTCATTCAACAGCGCTGATGAAGCCCGATTAAGGGTAAAATCTCAGGTTCATGTCTTAAACTTATAGAAATTTAAGGTAATAAACAGAGTCCACTCAACTCCGTGGTGTAAAACAAACCTCAAGTTTACCGGCATGCTCCACTTCTTCAAGTCGGACGCATAGCGGTGGGGACGAATGCCAAACAGCCCCGTTGAGAAACCCATCTGATGTTTCAATATTTCAACACGTGTTACGTAACCGCATCACTATGCGCTTGGCAGGGGGGACTTGTATTGTGTCGTGTCTAAGAGCACAGAGCGCTCAACTGTTTCGTTTTGGAGAATGCCTGACTGAAGAAAAAAAATAAATTAAAAAAATCTAAAAATCTGAATGATTAAACACAGCTTTAGATTTGGGAGAAATGTTTAAAAGCTGGCAGTCACTCCACAGGTTTTACTTGAGGCAGAATTTTAATTTGTTTATTGGCCCACTAGTTTCAGCTTTGAATCTTATTGACTGATTTACAACAAACTGCAAGACACCCGCGTCCCCACCGAAAGAGGTTCCAGGCAACTTGTTGACCTCTGGGTAATTTAACTCCATCTGTGGGATTTTACTTCACCCCAACTCCATAATTCAGGAGCCAACGTCATTTAGTTAGCTGCTAACTGCACTTGACATTACCAGTGATGGAAATGACTTTGCTAGTAAAATTCAAGGTATTCCTCCAATGTCTGTAGATCTCACCTATTAACTCTAAACCAGGTCGCAGAAAGAACTCTGGGACTTCCCAGTTCCCAAAAAGAGATGCTTCTCATTTCAAAATGGGACAAAGATGAGAATAAAATAATTAAATAATGGTGTATTTCCCACGTCAGGGAATGGCTGCAAGGAAGTAGCTACTCACCTAAACTTGGGCAAATCTACAATCATTAAGAAGAAGTTTACTGGAACTAGAACAAAGAGGGTAGAGAACAAATGTTAAAAAATCTAAATAGTCATTTCTAAAGTATTTTGTCCACTGCAAACCCTTGTAATTGTTGTTACCTAGCTAGGTACAGGTCCGCTCAGCTCTCCTCTCCACACAACTGGTCACTATGAGACAGCAACATCCTCCAAAAACACAACAATCAAAAAATCTAAGCTTAGCAAAATGTTTAGAAGACAGTGATTGTCCATCTGAAAATATGGTACAAGTTTATGAGGTAGGAGTTCATAAGTTTCTTACTTCTTCCTACTCCTTTTCGAACATGTCAAGTGGAATTTGTGAAAAATGAATGACAGTAAATGTGGAATTTGTTGTCTGTGGTACAAAAAATATGTGTCTTTTTCATTCCTTGTCCATGTGAGTTATTTCATACTGCTATCATATTCAAATACATGAAATAAATGAATGATTTCCCAGTGTCTTATTAGCCAGGAGAACATCTTTTCTGTACGTTTTGTCAGCAGCACGTGACCTGTGACGACCGTTTACACGAGGCAAAGAAGTAAATCGGAATGACTTCCATTATGCAGGTGTGCACAAGGTTTTACGGTTCGCTGGTTTCTTTGTGTGACATATTGGTGTTGAACTCTAGAACATTTTTACAAGAAAACTTTCTTTTTTAAATGTGAAATGTGAGTGTTTGAAAATTTGAAAAAGCTTGCTGTCAGGTTTACAGACCTAGAACATCAAGTACAGACACAAGGAAAGACAGGAGAGAGTGAGATTCTTTTCACTCGCAAGGAGAAACCGACAGAGATGTGCTTCCAGTTACAATCCCCTACCGCTCTGAAAGCACTTTCTGCCGCACCTCTCTTTTATTTCTCACATTCCCTAAGTTTACATGTACACTGCAGCTCTAAAGAAGAAGAAGCAAATTAATCACATAGCTGCAGCCTGAGTCAGGGTCACATATCATCTAAACGAGCTATACAATCTTCACTTCACACTTCTTCAGCCTTGCAGCTCAGGAGGAGGACAGGAGCTTCCAGCCAAGCGTTTATCTGGGACCGCCACCTACTGCAATGTACTCATCTCCACTTCTCCTTTCAGTGGCCTCCTTAAATATAATGATTAGTATTTACATAGGTTATTATTTTAATTCTATCACTTGCGAAAAGCCCTTGGTCATATACTGTATGTAAGAGATGAATGACAGTAAATGTGAAATTCTTTGTCTGTAGATTTGTAGAAGTATTTTTCCCATCAGTTCATATTTACACACCTTTTGAGTTAAAAGAAACAGAATGGTAAAAGTAACATTTAGAAAAAAAAAAAAAAAAAAACTGGAAAAATTATAATTTAGGAAAACAGATTTCAGAGGACCCTGTGATTATGGCAAGTTTCATTTACTGTTCATGCAACAAAACACAAAACAGCATTAAAATACACGTTTTGTCGCCGTCCTGCCATCAGTGGTCATTGATTGTTCACATTAGGTGCAGCGGCTATGTCGTGCTACAAAGGTGAGACTTCTGTCACTGTAAAATATTTCCACATCTTATGCTGGCTTTAACATTTTTAATTAGATGGGTTTGGCTAGTGATGAAATAGCAGCCTTTGCGTTTAACTTTGCTGTGATACACTCATCCTTGTTCTTGTTAAGTTAATGAACTATGTGTCATAAAAGATGAGGTTTCCCTTGGACTTTTCTCCAGGTTTCTCTGACCTCACTATAAATACTTTTCCTGAAACTGAGAATAGCTGATTTTGAGACTTTTCCAGTACAAACAACCACTCCAAATAGAGATTCTGCTATTGGGAAAAGATTGGATTGTTTCACTGGTCAATGTCAATCAAGTTGAAAGTAATGTGAATCTGGTTAGCAGCACTGGTGCCTGTCTAATTCAAATTACCCCTTTAACACAGCTTGTGTATTCTCATGCACCCCCGACCACACAGACAGGTGGATATATTTTCTATTCATCTTCATAACAAAAGTGTTTTTGATTCCTTGGTGGTAAAACAGGAAGTCGCACAGAAATCTCCCAAGAATGTCATTGTGTCAAATCAATAACTAGCCAAGTAAAACAAAATCCTCTTTGGTTAAATATGTAGGTATTGGATTAGAGATGGCCAATAAGGACTTAAATTTTTATCATAGTATTTTGTAGCATTATTGTGATAATAAACATGACAATAAGAACTATTTTTTACCTTTTTTCTAGGTAACCGTACAGCTCTGATTGCTTGACGCAGCAATCATGGCACAAATGATGCTCTTACAAAACTCACCTATTTGTAATTTGCTTCTTTAGGACAGCAGCAGTCGCATAAAGAAGTGTGATTTATAACACTAAGCAGTACATAGTAACTGCATTTAACCATATTTTCAAATTTATTGATATCTATCGAAACTCTCATTGAACAAAGTCCAGTGGTCGGGCGCTATGGCAGTCATTCATCCAGCGGCTCGTCATGTTTCTGAGTTAAATTTTTTTTAAGTTGACAGGAAATTAAAAAATATCACTTGACAATTATGCATTACTGGACGATTGGAAGATTAATACGTGAACAACTACAAAGTCTTAAAAAATGCAAACATTTTAAAAAGACTTAAATAAATAAGCAATGTTTAGCCTGGTGGGAGCACTAGTAAAGCCTGGTGGCCCGCCAGTGAATACACTGAAAGACCCTGAAAGAGTGGAGAAAGCACCAAAACTAACAATCCTGACAGGTTGGGGGGTTTTCAACCCCGGGAACTTCTTGTGACAAAGATAAATGAAAATTCTTATCAAGTCAAGATATTTATCACGATAAATGACAAACGATGTGACTTGGTCAGGCTTACCTGGTCGCAGCCAGCGTTGACGAGCTCCTGCAGCATCTGCCTGTTCACCTCTCCGGCCTCCCCCGACTCGTTGGCGAACGGCATGAGGGACCTGCGGATTTCTCGCAGGGCGCTCTGATAGTTGTTGAATTTCTGCGGCGGCCGGAGCTGCTGCTGCCGGTTGGCCGTGTCCTTCCCACTCTTGGAGTCGGCCGCCCTGCTCCCCTCGGACCGGGAGCTCCCGCCGTGCAGCGCCTGGCTCACCAGCTTGGCCGGCTGCTTCAGGCCCTCCTTGATCTCCTGGAGCCTCTGCCGTGTGTTGCCCACGTACGGGGCAGCTGGGAACGTCTTGGGCCTCATGGCCTCAGTGTCCCCCCACCCCCGGGCAGGCACCTACTCTAAATCGGGGGAGACTACCACACACCAACTGGCACTCGCTCAACTGGACCCTCTCCACCCAGCTGACCTAAATAGATAAAAGGCCTCCAGGAGCTCAGCGCAGAAACCCAGATTTAGAAGTCCGCCTCTTGCGTCGTTTCCCTCTGACTGTGTTTCTAAGTCCTGATGGAGCAGACGGAGGCGATCCTGGATTCTACAAGCATTCCATGGTGGGAGCCTCAAGGCTCAGGTTGCAGCTTGTTCCAGGAAATGCAGCCGCGGGTGTGGGCAATGCAGAGCCAAACCATGATGCCAGTGTGCGCCTGTGGAGGAAGAGATCCAGTGAGAACGTGCATACTGTGGTCATACGTCATGCTTATTATGGTCTATCTGAACAAACGGTGAAATGAGGAGCTTGTCTCTGAAACACAAGGATGCTGTGTTGGAGACTGAAGACTGACAAAGGCCATAAAAGGGAAGTATTATGTGTTTTCCAGACACATAGTACCAGTTAATAGCATGATCAAGTAACTATGTTACCTTCAATTCTTAGAAAAATGCTGTCAAATGACAAAGGAAATTTATCACCTTGAAATTGGGCTTCTGTCTCTTTAAAAACTCCTGCTCCTTCTGAAACCCAGCCTTCAAGAAGTCATCATGTCTATTAACCCTTTAGCAATATTTTTACCAGTGTTTAACTGAGAAATAGCTCACATATTGAGCCCACCAGATACACAGATGCAACAGGTGTTTGCTAATTGCTGCTGGCTAGTCTGAAGGAACTGTGTGGGGGAGTCACAGAGGATGTCTACTCTGTAAGGTGGAAGCTCGGAATATTGGAATCTGCAGCTCAGAGGAGGAACTTCATCCTCAAAAGCGGAGCCACCCAGGCATTTGGCATAGCTGAACGGTTGCCATGGAGATTAAGGGATTTCTCAAACATGCTTGAAATATCAAAGCAAAACTCTAGAATTGTTTTTGATGAGGGAATAACATTATAAAATTATGTAAAACTGAAAAAAAAAGTTTCTTTTACATAACACTGCTCCTTTAAAAAAAACATTCTGTAGCACCATCAGGCATGCTGGCAATAGTCCGTAAATGTCACAACTCGTATATAGGACCTAGTTGAATATGTCGTTACCTGGAAACCAGCGAGTCACATTCTATATCAGTGGTGTTTAAGCGTCCATGCATAATTCAGGAATATCAGCAGTCATAAAGACTTAGTTGCACAACTGAACTGCGGTGACTGCATACTTCTGCAAAGCGGTCATCGGTGAACACCCCTGTGAGAGCCTAGCAAGCCAGCCGGGAGTCACAACAAGCCAGCGGCCCTCCCAGAGCAGACCCCTTTTGGCTGTTCTGCTCTACGGCGTTTATGGACATTAAACACCACCTGACGGCCTTATCTGAAGAAAAAACATACTCTGGATTCTGCCACTACAGTGTTACTCCTCCGGAGCGGTTGGGATGACATGTGGAAGGGCTGCACGTGTTTCTGTCCAGGGGCCTCACGTTAGCAAAGAGGTGAAATACTTGCAATGCAAGAATTAAGAGAACTCATTTCTGCATAAACAGCAGATGGAGCAACAGATCTTGAAGCAACTTGCGCTCTAATTCATGATGACCCAGTTTACATTATTGTAAAACTTTCATGTTCTAACAATTTAATAACAAAACGTCCCCAAATCTGAATCAGCCTGTTAGAACTGTATAAAAATATCTTCAGTTATAAAACAGTATCTGTTTGGGGCGATAGGCCTAAACAGAAGCAGTTACATTTGTTGTAACCTAAGAATATTGAGCCATCTGCAAAACACGGTAGTGGCAGAATCATGAACAGGTCATGTTCTGCTGCCAATCAAGAAGGGTTACTACCCCTCGTTTGTTTAATCTGAAACTAATAAACAGCTGCATGGTTGAAACTTAGACAGAACAGAAGAACGAACTTCATAATGGCTAAAAATATTTTCTGGCTGCCTTAATAGATATTAAATTCTGTCAGTACCAGAAAAGGATTCCTCTTCTAACTACATAAAATCAGCAGTAGCTTCACGGCAGGTCTACAGTGTTCTGTTATGCTAACTTTGCAAAGAACCACACATGGTTCTGAGAGTAATTCTGCAATAAACATAACCACCCGACTGTGCTCTATAACATTACACTCCAATAAAGATTGAAGGGAAAAAATAGCATTACTCTGAGCTTTAAGAGCCACAGCCAGCTGTTTTACAGCCAGTCCATTTTACATTGGACTCCCTGGTTAGCACCACTCTGAATGAGGTACCAAACTTACAGTGCATGCACAATTATTAACCCCTTAACTGTCATCCTAAAGTCAATGGGTCCATGAGGACACCGGTGTCATCATGACAGATAAGGGGTTGACGCAAGGGAGTGTTTTGATCATTTTTAGGCATATTTTCTAACTTGGTTGAAGATAAATGCTTGGTGGATTTTAGCATAGCAGGTGATGTGCATCTGTATAGCGATGGAGGGTGGGGCCAAAGGGGATCAACACCCTACATCAAGGGGTGCATAATTAGTAGGCGCCTTCTTTTCTTTAGACAAAATGGGCTAAAAGTTCCTCAAAGGGATGGAGGACTCTTGAAATTGCTAAGAATGGGGTGTGATCACAGAACCATCAAACATTTTGCTGCAAATAGTCGACGAGGGTCCCAAGAAATGTGTTGAGAAAGAAAGAAAATATCTGCCAAGGAAATGAGAAGAATCAAGACTTAAGATGATGATGACAACCAGAAAGCCAACATCTTTCACCTCTGTCTCATTCCATAATTGCAACTTAAGTGGAATAACTAGAAAATCTTCAGAGTTCAGAAACATGGCCATGGTACGGAAGGCTGAAATCCCAACGCCTCTGAACAGGACACTTAAACTGAACTGTCTAGACTGGGCCAAGAAATATTTGACAGCTTTTTCAAAGGTTTTATGGGTGAGAGTGACTCTTAACGGACTAGATGGACGGCCTTTGGGTGGATCAGAACTAGAGCTCTACTTTGAGTCAGACGCCAGCAAGGTGGAGGTGGGGTATTGCTATAGGCTAGTATTTTTAAAGACGGGTTAGTAGGAGACTTTCAGGTTGAAGATGGACTCAAAATCAACTCCCAAACATACTACCAGGCTTTAGCAATACTTTCTTCAAGCAGTGGAATGGGAAAAAGTCAACATCTTTCAAAAAGACAATGATTTTTATGCCGGACAACCCCAACCCTCCTCTGACCTGAACCCAATTGAGAACTTGTGGGCTGTTCAAAGAAGAAAGGCCAAAAGTTCCTTCACGGTGATCGATTTAGCAAAAACTCAATATCAATGCCTCCACTTACTAGGCTTAGGAGTTATTACTTTCACACTGGGAAAAGTTGGTTTGGATAGCTATTGTTAACCTGATAAAGGAATGAATTTGAAAGCTGCACTTTCGTATTTACTCGAGTCATTTTAAAATAAAAATACTTTATTTACAACATGTATTTGATAAGAATTCAGAAGTGGAATAAGCCTTGTAAAGCGATGCTGGAATGGGTTATTATCATGATGGACTGATCAGTGTGATTTGGGTCTGAATACGGGACATGTTTCATCAGCCAAACTTTTGTGTTCAAGGAAATCATCTAAAGCTAATGAGCTTCACTTAAAGTGATTCAACTATCCCATACAGCTTTGCTTTTGTTAAATTTAATGCCTCTCTTTTCTTCGGGATTCACTTGGCTGAGTTTCACATCAATGATCTCCTCCAGCCCTCTAGCTGACAGATTGGTTTCCCAAACGCCAAACTGATTTATCTCAAGACAAAAGAGAAAGTCCTGGATAAAAAAAATCCCCCTCTGGCAGCATCGCAGACACATTCATGATACTAGTTTTAATGGGTTTTGCTCTGTCTGAAGATGGCTGACAGGTGGAGCAGTCAAAGAATTTTATCTGACTATTATGCTGACATGTGGGAATAAATGATGAGCCGGAGGTATTTCCACAGGCAGAACGGAGACTTCCTGCATCAAGACATTCTTGTTTCTCAACATTGGAATAATCACAAGGATTAGATCACGATGGTGGAAATCCTCAACATTTAAGAGGCCAGTAATAATAAATGCTCATATTGGGGTTTATTAACGTGTTTAAGCTGTAAAACCACCACTTCATTACTTTGACCATTTTTAAAAACAACCAAAAGAAAACCTATGCATAAATGGGTGATGAAATACCAGTTTATTAACACTTAATAATGTATACTCTAACACAAGATGGAGTACATTAGACCTTACCAGACTCATGTCTCAGTTTATTATGCAGATTTCAGATCAGGTAATTATACATCAGTCGTGTCTCTTCTGTATGTTCCAATTGTGAAACAATATGAGTATCACGTTGCCGGACAGGTTTGAAGTAACTATATGAACATGTCCCAGCTGGTTTCTGGAATCCTGTGAACAGACTTAGATCAGCTCTAATTCCTATCTACACCACTTGAACTTGTCCAATTACTGGATAATCCTACATTTAATGGAGATCCCTTAAAGCAATCTGAACTTTGGTTCCATTATTTGGTTTGTAAAAGCTCAAATATTTGCAGTTTTGCTCCTCTGTTTAGAATCTTAACCAAACCATCTTTATGAACCATGTTGTTTCCAATGGAAACCCAGACTGAAGACAGTCCAAAGTCTGCTTTTTCTTTTAACAATTTGTGGTCAATATGTTAAAAGCAATAAAATATTGTAATATTATAGCTATAAAATGCATTTGTGGGAAACTTCTTATCATATTTAATTTCTTCTTTATATATTTATCCACAACTGGTACTTCTCTAGACTTTTTAAAACATCATAGGAATCCTCCCTATAATTTTTTTTTATTAATCATAAAGCAATGCAAGTTTTATTACCTTCTTCATCCAAGTACATCACCACCAAACTACATGACATTCTTAAAAAAAAAATTCTACTCTTGAGAAATGTCTGCATTTAGGGCGATTGAAGGTGAAATAAAATTTAAAAAGCTTCAAAGTTGAAAATTAGTTATTTTTAATTCTTCAGTGGAGAGTTGGGGTGCTAAGTGAGCAAAAGCAGAACTACTTTCGACAATCATGTATTTGTGGAAGGATTGAAATTGTTGATCACGGTACTCCTGATAAAGTAAAAGAAAACAAAAGCCTTTAATTAAACTAACAAGTGAAAATAATGACAAATCCATCTTATGAATTTTTTTGCACTTAAAAAGATTGTGACAAAGTAGATTGTGACATTTCCAAACTTACTGAAATGACTCGAGCAAAAACAGATGAAAATGAGTTTATTTTAAATAAATACTGGTATTATTCTAACTCATGTTTAATTTCTATTATTACTTTTACCCATATTAATTTTTTATGACAGCAGTGTTTCCCAACCCTGATCCTTAAGGCACACCGTCCTGCATGCTTTAGATGCTTCCCTGCTTTAACACACCTGATTCAGATGAACAGATAAATAAATAACGTTACCTCAGTGTAACATCAGATCGGGATATTTGAAACAGGAACTGAGGCTGTGGTAAAACGGTTTCTGCGGTGTCCTAAACCGTAAAGAAACTCCACGCTGCGATAATGTGCACAGACACACGGAAAATATTATTCCTTTTTATAAATATATCAGCCATACTGCCACTGCCTGGAGCAACAACCCCAGCAGATGCAGCGGTCAAACATAAAAAGCTCCAGAGTACACACCCACCCCTTCTTCTCCGCCTCCCTAGCAGTCTACATCCCTCTGGGCCGTTTCTGAGAAGGACACTGCCCTCACTGTTTGCACAGATAAACTCTGGACAAACAAACAAAAAAAACTTTTTCTTTTGATTAGTTTTTTTTTTTTCTGCCTTCGCCGAATGGCCGGTTGGTGGAGTAATCTGGGGCTAAGCGGTATAAATGCCCCCCTGACTCTCTTCCTCCTAATCTCCAGGATCTCTTGTCTCCATTCCTGCGATGTTTTAAGTCCTGTGTCCGAGCGATGAGCGTTCCATTCCACAAGTAACTACAAGTAAAATACCACGCCGCAACCATGGGACGTCCTGTATTGCTGACCAAAATACAGACCCTCAAACTTAGCAAAGAGCGAAAAACACAAACAGACGACTTAAACCTGGATGCAGGTGAGAGGGAAAAGAAAAATATCCACAAGCAAAGAAAACAAAACAAAAAAATATTACATGCAGGCATATTTTCACATTTAATGCAGACATCCCAAAGCTCATCGTCACATAAAATGATACCTCGAGTCTTTTTTCAAATAATTACAGTAGCATAGTGGCAACTCTTTTTTTTTTTTTAAACAAGACCACAAAACAAACTCCCCATGACTCCACTTTTGTTGCAGTTTACATAGTTGCCACTAGGTGTCAATGTTAGTCAAAGAGCATTGGCTGAAAATTAGGGGTGTCAAACTCCAGTCCTCCAGGGCCAACGTCCTGCAATTTTTAGATGTGCCACAGGTACAAAACACTGGAATGAAATGGCTTAATTACCTCCTCCTTGTGTAGATCAGTTCTCCAGAGCCTTAATGACCTAATTATTCTATTTGGATATGGTGCCGCAGAGGCGCATCTAAAAGTTGCAGGACAGCAGCCCTTAAGGACTGGAGTTTGACACATGTGCTGTAAATGGTTAAAACTCACAAAGCTAAAAGAAGTGGATGTCTTAAGTTTTGATGTATTGACGCAGTCCAAAAAAAAAGACAAAAACTGCAGTCTCAGTCCAAATATTCAAGAACCTGCATGGCTGTCAAAAATATTTAAACAAGATCATTTCCAGGATCTCTGCTTCTGTTGCATTGTGGGATGTGAAGAAGACAGAAACAGCCAGAGAACCGAGCAGAGCAGACAGATGTGGACACATCGTGTTCATCTCACGATAAAAACACTGAGAATTAAACCAACGTTGCGGTTCTCAAGTTGTGGTGTAAGAGCCACTGGTGGTACTTGGGTCATCATCAGAACTTAAATCTAGCAATCAATTCGCTCTGGTCCAGATCTACTTAGAGCATTTTAACAAATACACTCAGTAGCAAAGCTAGATGAAGTTAGCGATTCAAGCTAATAGCGCATTTCTTTGCATTTGGTACATTTAAACGATGGAGCAACATGCTCACTAAAGGAGGTTGGTGCAGTTTGTATATGTGTTGTTGGGTGACAAATATAATAAAATATAAAAAATTAACTATTTTAAAAGGTAGCCATGATGGATTTTGAAGTTGGGGTCAGCAAAAAAATAAATAAATAAAAAAAATTCTTAAGCTGCTCCCCCCGCAACCTGACCCCGGATAAGCGGAAGAAAATAGATGGCTGGGAAAATTTTTTAAAAAATGGCCGCATCTCCTCACATGGAATTCTGGGTTCATCAGATTATTTTTAAAACTTTAAACTTGGATAAATAAAAGAAAAACAGCATCTTGCGACCTGTCATGCAGTGAGAAAGTCTGTTTTTGTGAAAACGGTAACAAGAGATGCATCAATCCGCCTGTTAAGAGATTGGATTGGACCAAGTGTCCCTCCAATGGCGTTGACACACGACAGCCATTTTAAAAAATATAAACAAAACAACCACCGAGACGTACGCTGAAATAAGTAAAAATTAGATGTTTTTGGAAAAAAAAAAATCACATCCACAAAGAAAAGAAAAAGTATGTGGCAGGTTGAACCTTAAACCAAACATCAGTACATGCCAGGAAAAGTCTAATTGTTATGATAAAAGATGCACCAAACTGGCAAAGTCAGTTATAATACGATTGCTTTCAAATGCAGTTATTACAGGGATGGTAACTGTATAAAAAAAAAAGCTTGAGAGCCAGGAGGGACTGATTGATTGTTTCAGTTTCAGTCCCAATTTCACAATACACATCTGAGCAGAGGCAGCCTCAGCCTCCGTATGTAAACACTGAAGAGCTCAGTGGTTCCTGTGGATGCTCTCTGACAGGCTACCTGTAAACCTCAGGGGAAGCTGCTGCAGAGGCACTCTACTGCTGCTCAGCTCCAACAAGTACAGATGTGACCCGACCCAGCTCCATTAAACACAAACACAACATGTCTGAGTGGGAGAAGACTACACAATACAACTACTGGCTCAAAAAAAGCAACAATAAATTACAATTAAGTGAGGTTATTTTAATCCAGCAAGGTGTCATGTTCATTGGAAGGTAGCATTAAGTTAAAGCTGAACAGCGATTGAAGGAAGATTTGATATTCAACATTTTTGCATATCGATTCACTTTAGTGTTACTAAACAAGTAGATTGTTCACAAAAACTGTTTATACTTTATTGTAATCTCTACATTTGTGTCCCGGACTTTCTTTTTCTTTTTAAAAAGAAAAAAAACATAGGTGGGTTTTGTGGGGGTTGTTTCTTGCCTTCGGTACCCTCGATATGAGAGGTTTTAGGAAGCCCCGTAGCCTTCTCCACTGTACCCCGGGCAGGGCTGGAGGGGGACGAGAGGGGGCTGAGCGAAGCAACACATTCCACTACTGGGAAAAAAAATGGAGGCTGTTCTGGTAGCCCCCGAACAGGCTTAAAACCCACTGAAAACACGCTTTACTTTCTTAAACCGTACCACATCCTCAACGAAGGCATTACTTTAGCAACGAGTCGCGAAATATGTCACACCACCACTCCCCTTCCCTGAAAAAGTAACTCTCAACTTACCATGTGATAATAGGAATAAGGAAAAAGTCAAGACTCGGGTGCAAATTCCGTTAAAAGTCGACTTCTGACGGCGGCTAAGTGCGAACACGGAGCGGAGGAGGTCGGCGAAGACGGAGCAGCGGGCTAAATGTGATGAAATGAGCCTCCATTTTCTGCCTAGACTCCAGGCAGGATCAGAAATGCAGCACAAAGTTGGACACTCGCTGCATTGTTAACATTCCACAGGTCACGTGACGGACCAACGCACGTCAGCACCGGAGCAGAGATCTTGTATTAGGAGAAACATTCACTCCGCCTATAATTTGCCGTCGTTAAATGACAATCCTTCAGCCAGACACGGCGTAGTGATATTTGAAACATACAAACGTTTTAAACAGTGAATAATAATAAAAGGGGAATGTTATAAAGTGTGAGTAGATAGTTCGGTGAAAATATTTCTACTTATTTTTAACAGATTTGGTTTTCTACTGTGTTCTGTTTCAGATTTTCATATATATATATATATTTCACATGTACTTTGAAATTGCTCAAATAAAATAAATACATTCAATCTTTCTACATTGGCATAGAAAAATGATCATTTTGGGAGTTAAAAAACACAAAACCTTATTTTTAAATGAATTACTGGAATGAATTTTACATTGAACTTGGATTAAATTGTACACTTTTATAACCTTGTCTATTTTAAGACTATTTTGTCTGTGTCAGATAATCTGACACAGATTATCTGTGTCATATGCACTATATTATGCAATTGCTTAACAGAATAATATTAGCAGGACAGAAGTGGGAGTCTGAAGGTTTCTTTAATGAACGCCTCTATTTCATTTTAAATTAACCGTTAGAGTTGGCCTTCTTCATTTTTTCCTATCTGGCCGCACATCCTCAAGGTGGAGCCTCCACAAGCATTTGTTTTCTCTTTCATAAATTAAAAGAAATCCATACATTACTCAGTCACTCCATTTCGGCCACACAGGGAACATTTACCTATCTGTCAGAGACAACAGGACACTGAGAAGTCCACGCCTCTTGAACATATTTTTGTTTCACCAAACACAAAAGAGGAGCACAAACGCACTTCTAAAATAAAAACGCAGTTTTGAAAAGGCATATGCAGAATTGTGCCAAACTTTAATTTTCAGTCACGGAGGCCGCATCAGAGGAGTCAGGGTGAAACTTTAAACTTCAACAAGGAAGCGCATACAGTCAGTACAGAAAGGGTACAGCATGAACATGTTCAATTCGATTGGAAAAGCTCCTTTTATTTTGAAACTAGCTCACCAGGAAAAAATGGTGTTTCTAGAAACCACAACCCCCCCCCCCTTTACAGAAACTGAATGAAAACTGGTCTTTCAAGTATATGACAGACTTTCCCCAGTATCTCCCTCTTGAGCAGACAGCTCGAGGTGCACAGATGTGAGCAGATGCACATTCTGAGCCCAAAACTGCTTCTGCCTACGAACTACCACCTCCTGAAACTCAGTAACTGGACCGAGTCAGCCAGAGAGGCCCCAGCATCGGGTGAAAAATCTTTCCAAATCCATTTTAAAGCCTGAACAAAAGAATGAAACCCGTTCTAATCCTGGATTTCTAGACGTTTTCCAACAAGAATTACCAAAGATAAACGCGGTGTCTAGTCAACCAAGAGGATTACGCACACATTGCGTCAGTGGACAACAACAAGTAATGCAATTTAAGAATGGATGCCAAAGTTGAGCAAATATTTAAAAAGGGTACAAAGCTAGCTATCTGTAGAAAACAGAATGATCTGCAACGTCTTCACAAACTAAGGCACAAGAAATGCAAAAGTTTTCTGTTTTTTTTAAATATTAGGTACCATGAAGAGCAGGTCTTCATACCACATGTCTCAACTGAACTACTCAACTGTAACTAATGTGCGTGGCCCGAACCAGCTAGTTACAGCTAATTATTAGCTAACACTGTGGCTAAAACCTTTGAAAATTTATTTCACATGCATTCCCTGCTGAAGTTCATGTGTTTGGCAGAAGAAGAAGAAAAAAAAAGTCTTTTCCTCCTTAAAATATCCTTTGTCAAATTATGCCACAAAAAAACCCCAAAACATACAGCTAAATAAAACAAGACAATAAAATTGCCATCTCGATATTTGGGGAGACAATTTACATAAAAGAAAGGACGACATTTAATTTACTTGTTTAATGCAGTCTGACTGCAGGAATTACAATATGGACAACACATTTCAGAGCTGAGTGCTTTGTTCTGCTCCCTAATTACAGTGTATAACCAAAGCAACTCAGATATAATAAAAAATGTCCCTCATTACCGTCGCAGGACTCAAATATGCAACTTTACCAACAGCCTTAAAATAGTATCACCGTTAAAAGATTATGTTCTGGTCTAGCTTAACTTCTGCAAAGGAGGACTGCCCCCCGCCCCAAAAAAAATAAAAAAGTCCTTTCAGAGTTGCACTGAAAATGCTCAAAGGAAGCTTAAAAAAAAAAAAAGAAAAAAAAAAAAGTTGCCTTGAAGACGTTTTTATACCCCTTAAAGCTGTGGTATTTAACTTTCAGAAACGTTTTTTGCATTTGTTTAAATTGTCACTATGTCATGAAAAAAAATTAGAAATCAAGCTCTTCTGTCTTCTTCCAGCGCTAACCTGCAGAAATAACCCAGTCAGAAATGACAAATCAGAACCACGAGAAGTGTCGCAGCGCTGTCAATCATGTCGCAGCGCTGTCAATCATGTCGCAGCGCTGTCAATCATGCCTGCGAAGGTGCTGTCATGCTACAGCGTCTTCCCAGCAGTGGAGCCTGTCACGAATGCTAAGGCTAGTTAGCATGGCCACCGTAAACGGTGGATGAACAGTTTTCCTGGAGCTGTGAGTGCTTCCTCCGCTTTAGCACATTTAGCAGCGCGTTCACCAGCATGACTGACGGCGCCAACACGCTCTCCCCCTGGCTCTGATTGGTTGTTTTTGGCCGGAAATAGTGCTATTTCCGGTCAAAATAACACTAGGCTAGACTCTAGATAACACTAGACTCCACATTTTTCACAGAATGTCTCGCACCACAACATTGTGAGTTTTTAAAAATTAGCAAAAATTTAAATAAAATACACTTTTTTTTTTTCAAATAACAGTTACATACCGCAGCTTTAAAGTAGTTTCCAACCTAATGACAAGAAAAATAGCAGATTTAAAAAAATAAATAAAAAAAAGACAGGTAATTTTAGTGTCATTCTGTTGTGGAAATTCAATGCACTTATTCCATGACAAACAAACAAAAACAACAACACCACCTCTTGTAATTAAATCCGTTTTTGAAGGAGAATCTGTTGATGGGATGACTACTAATGTTTCACTCCACAAACTCACTCTCTGTGAAAACAGTGGGGAGAAGGAAGTCACTGTTTGAAAGAAGCAACAAGAAATATAAAATAAAATGTAACGGTACAAAATATGAACACTTTTGAAAGGCACTGTAGGTCAGAGGGTGATTTTAGTTTGTGCCCATCATTCCTAGAGGGACGTTCTCCGTAGTTACAAAACTGACCTGCCATTATCAGTGAAAATGCTGAGATAAGCACATCTAGACACAGAAACAACATCAGCTGAGGCTACACTTTTCCAAAGGACCACACACATGCTGGACATTAAAGTGTGTTGTAAATCTGCACCGAGTTCTCTGCTCTTTTCCAGTGTTGCACACGATAAGGCGATAACCATGTGGTCTAACCGATGCAGGTTATTCTCTGCAGCAGCGAGTGACTACGATAAGTCGTCTATGAAAACCTTGATGGAAGATATCGTGGCTTCACCGCACTCACACAAACATCTAAAGCAAGGTGAAAAGGGAGCAGTTGCATTTCATCCTGTTACTTGATACTAAAATGACATCGATACTTTTACAGTTAGGAGCGTAAATCGTTTCACACTCATGACAATTCGTTATAAAATAAATTTTTCAATTAAAGCTACTTAGTAAAACCTGGAATTAAACGCCACCTCCATCACAAATAGTCGTGTGAAATGTGTCAGTGTCAGCTTTAACAAATTGATCTCGAGACGAACACAAGAGGTGGAAGACTAAAAGCAAAATATAGAGTAAAGACTTGCTGTGTTTAGTTAAAACAATTTTTTTTAAGTGTTTGCAATGCAGAATATGAATCGTTAATTTACAGTTGTGCTCCTCGTGGAGTAAAACTGGAAGCTAATATTAGCTGGCTAAATGGCTGGACTTTGTAATATTTCTCTGGGCTAGTAGCAACTTTACTTTCAACGAACGTTTTTGGACCAATCAGGAGTCAGCTATTAAAGCTAGAAATTAGTGATCAGGTCCAAAATCTGAACCTTCAGAAACACATAAAGACAGTTACGAAGTCAGTCTTCTATCACCCAAAGAACTTTTCTTGGATTAAAGGACTAATGATCAAGAGAAATTCATCCACATGTTTATTTTTAGTTGAATTGATGAGTGAAAGTGTCTTTAGACTCGCCACAATAAGCCATAAATCAAGCTCAATAATTTGCAATTGCATGATTGTTTTTCTCGTGTCTCTTTCTACGTCCTAATCCATTTTATTTGTTGTTTCTGTAGTCCTGTTCGTTTATTTTGGATATTTAAAATGTCTTCTAGTTCCAGTGTAAAACGTTCATTAGAATTTACAGTCTTTTCATCTTTGACAAGTGTGCTCGCATTATTATGTCTTTGCTTTTACATTACGCAAAAATGATCTCATAGCAACATTATTATTGCTGAACGTAATAACTTCTGGGACAATTTATTGTCCAGCAAAATGTGTTATTGTAACAGGCCTACGTGTCCTAACAGGTCTGCATAAAAACCCTCAGCCCAGCTCTAAAGTCCCTACACTGGCTCCCTCTAGCTTAGACAGTAGACTTTAAGATACTGTTGTTAGTTATGAATCATTCAATGCATTAGCACCAAAACACATCTGTTGTTGTGTCAACCTTCAAGACCATTCAAGTCTTCTGGCTTAAGTCTACTCTGATGAAAATCTTGATTAATAATAATTGGAAAAGCATAGATCATCTGAAGTCTTTACAGCAATTTTTAAGACAATGATTTCTCATGATGACATTTGAAAAAATGTGATACTTTCACCACGTAAAGCACCTTGCATTACCTTGTGGCTGAAATGTGCTACACAAAAAAGTTGACTTGTGTTCCTTTTATAACGGTTTTCTCTAGTTTTCATCATGTCCCTTTCATAAGAGCCAACTGTGCGTCTTGTAAACAAAAACAAATAGTGGTGATGTGCCAAAACAGGGAATGAAGGGATGACTTCACTCCTGGCTCTGCCCACTCCTGAGCCTTCTGTGGCATTTTATTAAAGGGACTTTAAACAGTATGAAATGTATGAAAGTGGCACTGTTTGAAAAACAAGACCCATGCGGACCACCTCTACTCGCCAAACTAAAGGTTGCATTCCTCGACTTAACATGTCAGTAATTGTTAGTGCCACATTCAAGAATAGTGTTTTTAATCAAGAGTGACTGAATTGGGATTTGGTGAAAATAAATGTAATTTTCCTACTAGACACGTGACAGGAAGTCTGAAACAGTAAAAAGTTAGGAGAGCAGCATTTAGTGGTGCATTGCTTTCTGTACGAGTCACTCAAGCGGAGCAGCAGAGATACACAGGTTGTTTAAGGCACAAGCGACTTGCACAATCTTATCAAAGGTTGAGAGGTTGGACGTGCGCTCGCAGGCGGTGCTGAAGGGGCTCTCGACGGGTCCTGTGAGCATGGTGTACCTCT
Organism: Xiphophorus couchianus; assembly: GCF_001444195.1. Classification (NCBI taxonomy): domain Eukaryota; kingdom Metazoa; phylum Chordata; class Actinopteri; order Cyprinodontiformes; family Poeciliidae; genus Xiphophorus; species Xiphophorus couchianus. The sequence goes on along the minus strand of NC_040234.1, from coordinate 6,247,078 downwards.
GCTTCACCATGGAGATCACCCGCTCCACGTGCCTCTGCACGACCACCGTCTCGGACGCGGCGTCGGGCCCCGGCGAGCCCTCCGATCTTGCGCGAGCTTCACCTTTGCCGGCGATTTGGAGCAGAGCTCCGCGGGCGGCCACGGAGTCCGCGATGTCCAGGTCGCGGCAGGCCAGCACGACGTCGCCTGGGAGAAGCTTGCACAGAAACCCGCAATGCTCGGCCAGGCTCCTGTCGCTGACGCTTCCCGGCGCGCCCCGCGACACGAAAGTCACGACGCCTTGCGGAGCCACGCCGATCAGATACTTTAGCGAGCTGTGACTCTGCGCCATTCCCTCGGAGCGAGGAAGGGTCGTCTCTCGTTGTCTGTGCTCCGTTACCGTCGAAGCCGGCTCCTCGAGGGGTACAGTGAAGCAGTCTACGATGACGGCACAGTCCGGGTGGCTTGCGCGCAAAGCAGTGGGCAGGTTTTTTCGGAGCTCCGCTCTGGACGGCCAGAAGACGGCGGTCGGCACCAGAGTAGAGGACATGATGTTGACCATGCGGTGTACCGTTTTGGCCACCGTGCCGACTTTCACCCCGAAGCGGTAGCCCAGGTCTTGATTGCGGAGGTCCAGCCGCAGGCGCATGAGGGTCAGCAGGAGCTGCTGGAACTTTGACAGCTTCGTGTTTTTCATCCCGTCCATGTGCGGCGCCAGCAGCCACATTACGGTCTCTAAGACGAAGTAGTTGGGCAAACCGGTGTAGAACTTGACCTTTTCCGCGTCGTTCCTGAAAGCGTTCTCAGACAAAGCCATTTTCTCCACAGACTCCCTGAGCGCCCGGTTCTCCTTCTTCAGCGCTTTCAAGATGTCGTCGAAGTTTACGGATATTTCGGACATCTGGGCAAACTTTCCTTTCTTCCTGTCTTTCGCGGAGGCTTCGTCGTGCTCCTCGTCTTCATCGGTGCTGAAGGAAGAAGGCCTGCTTTTTTCCACAGCAACCTCCGGCGCCTCCTGTTCGTGACGCCGGCCTTGGCTCGACCCGTCCACCGCGGAGCTGCCCTGGCCCTGGAGGAACAACAGAGCATTGGCGGCTTCGACCCGTGCCTCCTGCTTGTCCAGGATCTCCAAGGCACCTGGCTCCTTCATGTCTGGGAAGAAGGGAACTGGTGTGAACACAGAAGGAACATAATCGGGCGAATGTGGATTCTTGACTTGTTTACCTGGATGTGGACAGTCAGAAGATAGTTAAAAGGTTACAAAAAAATGCCTTCCACATTTGTAAGGAAACTCTATTTAAAAAAAAATTTAATAAAAACATCTTTAATTGCTTTAATATAAATCTGCACTAAAAATGCATCTTTCTGCTAGAATAAGAGTTTTTAAAAGGGGAGTATTATGTATTTTCCAGGTATATAATGACATTTTTTAAAGCATAATCAAATAACAATGTTACCTTCAGTTGTTATGAAAGTGCTACATATCAGCATTTTCATAACCCTCATATAGTTACTTATTTCTTTTAAGTCAAATATGACTTAAAAGAAATTTTACTTCCTATCTTAACACCTTGAAATTGGGTCTCTGTCTCTTTAAAAACTCCTGCTCTTGGTGAAACTCCACCCTCGGGAAGTCATCACAACATCCTTCCTCTATTAACCCTTTAACAACGTTTTTACCAATGTTTCACCGAAAAGACGCTCGTACAAAGAGCTCAGCACATGCTCTTTGCTAATTGCTGCTGGCTAGTCTGAAGGAGCTGAGTGGGGGAGTGGTGAGGGACGCCTGCTCTGTAATGTGGAAGCTTGGAACAGGCAGCTCCGAGGAGGAGCTTGGTCTCGAAGGTGGTGCTAGGTCCAACCAGACATTTTGCACAGCTGAATGGTTACCATGGAGATTAAAGGATTTCTCAAACATGCATGAAAGAATCAAGGCAACACTCCAAATGTTTTTGATGGGGGAATAGCATTATAACACGATGTAAAGCTGAAAAAAAAGTTGATTTTATATCATACTGCTGCTTTACAGAAGGTTCTATAGTAACATCAATCATGCAGGCAATGGTCCGTACATGTCATAACTTCCATATGGGACCAAGTTGAATATGTTAACTGTGTAATATAAAGCTCAAAAAAGTCAATTTTACATAATCCTGCCCCTTTAATTGTTTTTTTTATACAATTTAGAAGCCAGATCATTGTCCTATAAAGAAAAAAAGAGCAGCTGAACAGCAGTTCACTCCAACCCCCTACCCCTGCCTTTTTCTTTAGCAGAGCTGCTAAAGGCTATTTCAACCCCTGCTCTGCTGAGGGTGCTTTATAACTGCATGGTATGCACACTGCAAAGAGGCAAGAGACCAAACACTTCCCTAGAGGAATTAAAACATCCCAGAAATTCATTGGACTCCACAAGCTCATCCTGGTAGGAATCTTTTACAGACGCTGCCTCTGCAAAGAAGCGTGAAGCATAGCTCTCTCATCAGTTGTTCTCTCTGCTGCCATCTGGGAGGCGACTCAATACCAGCAAACATTTTCAGCTCTGACAGCCCTCTCTCAACATGGCTATTCCCTTAAGCAATACTAATTGTTGGTGTCCCATTTTGTTATTCAACAGAATAATTGTTGTCCAAGTCTTTAAACAGCAAAATAAATAACTGTTTTCAGTTAAATGAGTTAAAAATCAATAATGCAGTAATAACGTCATTCATTTTCTGTTGGATTAAAAACTTTGTCCACCAAAAGAACCTGCAACATATTTTCTTTCTAAAAATATGTTCCTCAGAAAATAAGTAATTGGAGAAATGCTGTCACAAGACAGACTATCAGAAAGAGCAGGAACTTCTTAAGGAGACAGAGGCCCAATTTCAAGGCAAACTGCAAAGTTGGGGTTTTTTTAAGTCATGTTTGATATATACAGCATTTTTATAACAACTGGAGGTAACAAAATTATTTAATTGTTCTATTGAATGGCACTATCTGCCCAGAAAATGCATAATACTGCCGCTTTAAAAGTGGAAAATTTGTGTTTGTAGATTATTCTTGCTTTGGACATTTTAGTCTAGCTGTCATTAATTCAGTTACATTTTGTAATACAATTAGATTTTTCCTTTTCAGAAACTTTTTTTTTTTTTTTTTTACATTGTTAAAAAAATCACTGCAGTGTTCTAAATATAAAATGAAAATAGTTATGTTTCATATAGATCACTATATTTGAAATGTTTTGAACACAACTGGAATTTCATACTGCAAAACTAAAAAAAAAGAAGAAAAACTGAAACGCATTGTTTTTAATAGCACTGAAAACCAGGCCCTCAAAAATTAAACTCAATGAAATTTAAAAGTGAAATCCTCTGTAAACTACTTGGACTGTACGCAGAGCGTAACCCGAACTTTTTCCTCTCTACTGTTTGTAAACAAGCCCTGTGAAGGTCTTCCTCTTCCCCTGTGCTAACTTCTGTATCTCACACTGTAAGCTAGCAGCCATCATCACAACGTAAAGAGTGTCAAAACCCTCGGATAAAACTCCCATTCCCAGTTTCTTCCCCCCCACTAAGAGTTGAGCTGCGTCCGTACCTGAGATGAAGTGGATACTACACAACCGGCTGCCGTCGTTCGGTACCCAGCCCGCTCGGTTCACCGCAGCCACCCAGCGCTGCTTCCTCTCTGGGTCCCGTGGGAAGCGGTAGAACGACAGTCTGGTGCCGGGCGTCCGTCGGTTCTTACAACCTGCCACCACACATGTGTGAACCATAGTAAGGCCACGGTGAGGCGTGGAGGTGGCCGCTGCTGCCCGCTGTGACCCCAAAAATGGTGACCGACCGGAGGATGCGTAGCAAAAAGAAAACTACAGTTCCGTTAACGGCGTTAGTTTGCAGTCCTCGATCTGATTGGATAATCCCAGGGCGACGTCACTGCAACTCGATCTCGACTCGTGCACAGCAATCCACACACGCGCCATAATTTGCTGAATTTATTGTTTTCCTAGAGAGATTTTACAAGTCAATTTGTAAGAGTGGAACTTTTTCAGTTTGATGATCAAACACGCTTTTTACATTCTGATTTATGACGTTTTTAGAAAAGCAAAAAATGTTAAATAAACTCATCTATTTTATGTGGTTTTGGGAAAATATAGTTACGCAAATACGAACTGAACAGTTTGTATTTCCCAAACTCTATATCGAAGAACTATCACAACTAGATCAGTATTAGTATTCTCTCTCTTGTAGCGGCTCTTTTATAGCAGGCTAAAAATGCGGATGAAATGCATTTAACTTTTACAAACGGAATCATTTAATGTGTATGACTACTTTGGAAGGGATACAGATGTATGGTCATCTGGACCACTTAATTATTTGTTTGCTGCACTTTTTTGTCTCCTTACACCAGAAGCCTTTCATCAAGAATGGAGATTGTACAACATACTGGCAGGAAGGCCACCAAATATTCCCTATTTATCACACCCCAAACAAAACCGAAACTTTATTTTTTTTGGAATTAACTTGGCTATGAAAATATGAAATATAAAATATATGAAAATATAAAATCTTTAAAAATCCCCAAACATTTAAAAAGTGTTGGCTTTTTAAGTCTTCTTCTCTGAATCAGAGTAATAAATCTGCAGGAGTAAACGTCCAGAATCTAATTTACTTTGTTCACTGTGAGGTTTGGGAATGAAAGCCAAAGTTTTATAAACTCACAAAAAGAGTTGTATATTCACTGCCACTAATTAAAATAAAATAAAAATAAAAACATTAAAATATGGATCTCTAGCTTATGTTTGCTATTTTTAATCCATTATTCGTGATAATCCATATTTCTATTATCAGTCAAAGGAGCTCATACAGGTGAATTAACAATAAGCAGCATATATTTATTAAACATTTAATCATCCAACTGAAGCGTACTCATCATGAATACATCTATTTACAAAAAAAAAGATGTGCAAAAAGCTACTAAACCTGCAATTTCTGGCTGTTTGGGACTTCACTTCAGAGTGCCGGTCTTTTCTATATTGTAGTGAACAGAAGTTGTTATATCCTCAGTAAGGATTACACCATCAGCTGAACCAGCGCCTCGCCGTTTTTAGTTGCCTGTTATCAGTTTGTACACGGCGGCTTCCAGAACCCCATCCACCTGCTTCAGCCTCTGGAGCTCCGTCAGACACAGGATGTACACAGGAGCCTTGGTTCCCACACTGATGATCCTCCTCAGGTCGTCCATCGTGAATTCCTTCGTTTCTCCTGCACAGGGCGCCAAAGAAAACGGCGTGACGCGGGGAAAAGGACGCCTCGTTTCGCTTTCCTAAAACTATAGCTTACAGCTAATTTAAAAAGGTGGTTAGCATCTGTATTCGTGGGGTTTTTAGGCTTCACTGGCTGACAACTATGCAGCCATTTTGACTTCTAAGTTTGTTTCATTTCCAAATTAAAACATGTGGGCGTACGCTCTGTAAGGATATGTTTTCTTTCCTGCTCACCATGGCGTTGTGCCGTAAATCTGTTGATGTTTTGGACAGCCTGGTTAAGGTTGCTGAGAGTCATCAGCCTCAGGTAGGACGGCAAAGTCTGAAACTCGCTCTGGGAAACCAAAGTAAGACCCTTTGCAGGAGGAGCACTAGACGAAAGAAATAAAGAAATCGTCAGAAACTAGTAGCTTAAAAAGAAAAACAAACATCTGCCAACACTGTCACAATGAAATAAAACACACAAGACTATCGGGGAAGAAAAAAGACCCTCAAAGAAAGTGATTTCTATATTTTCTAAGAGTTTCAGGTGATATTTGCACCTATATTTATATTATATTTAGCACCTGAATAGAATTGCAGCTAGATAATTAGCAGCATTACAATATCCTCGAGACCGAGAGGATAATGTTGGAAAGAGAAGACATTAATATGCGTTGAATAAACAAACAATAAAGCAAATTTAACAATGGGTATGTTTAAATAAAAGCAACCTTATTTAAAATGTTAATTTGTTTTAAAAACTGTCGGATTTAAAGAGGAAGAAGCAAATGAGGTGGATGAGTAGAGCTCACGACAGTCTGACATCCGTCTTCCTCAGTCAGAAGCCTCTTCAGATTTGAATCTACACTGACTGCTACCAGAGATGTTTCCTGTCCACAGCATTAACTTCCACAGTCTATCAAGATACTTGGATGTTATGAGCTATGACAGCATTTATTTTTTACTTTAAGGTTAAATAATGATTTTTTGAAATTTAATTCACATCTGTGTAAAAAAAAAAAAAAAGTGTAAAATTGATTATTACGTACTTTTTAATTCATAAACAAAACAACTTCAAGTGACTTGCAGTTCATTTGTCATGCAGTTGTTGTTTTTTTTTTGCTGCACCAAGATATTTCAGATACCAAAAGCAATGAGCCAAAGAAAACTGCAGCAAATCCAAAATCAGATTTTCAAATGATGATCTCATTTATTAAGAAAGAAAAGCTACCCAAATGAAAAAGCAACCTGCGTTCCTTTGCTAAAATCCTGAATTCACTGTAATCACTTAAACAGAACTTGTTTGACAACAAAAAAAACAGCAACAACTCTTAAGCAGTACCTGTGTTTTTCTGAGCTGACAGATGAGGCAATATGTGCAGAGGTAGATTTCTTTCTTTGAACCTGCGATACAAGCTGCAAAATGAAACTAAAGTAGGTTAAGAAGACTCAATTTATCATCCAATAAATTTACTAAAAAAAAAAAAAAAGAACAGCTTGTCAATCTTAGCAGAAAACGAAGCGACTCCTACTTTACATATATCCTGTGTGACCGAGCTGAGGTCTGGCATCTCGGGGGTGCTGGGCTCCTGGTAGGTCATCCTGATGCGAGGCGTTCCAAAGCTGAACTCCTGGGTGGGTCCGTCCAGGTCCGGCCTGCTCACGCCTGCGTCCTCTCCCACCTGCTGCGTCAGCATCTGGCCACTGTTCTGCAGGTCGGCACCGGCAAATAAAAGCAGACGAGTTCATTTCTGTTCAAGTCGTTCCGTTGGTTAAGCTTGAATGCAATTTATAATTTTTTTTTTTTTTTTGCATGTAGAGTAATATAATACATGACTTAATAGAGTTCTGTTCAGCTGGCTTTCGAACACGAAGGTAGTCACTGGTCGTTTTTGAGCAAGACCGATGGCGCACAGTCGCAACACAAAGTAGCACATATTTAGAAAATAGAAGAAAAATGGTGTACTCCCCCTCTTCCCCCGCAAACAAAAAGCATCATGTGAATTTGTATCCACAAAACCATCCTTTGATATCCTCAAATAAAATCTAGTAAAGCAAATTGCCTTCAGGATGAGCCTAACTACTAAACAAATATAATGAAGTAATGTTCATTCCATCCACTAAAAACAAATAATAATCCTCTATCAAAGTATAAAAATATCATGAAAGGGTTTTGAGTGGCCCTGTCAAAGTTCAGATCCAGACCTTATCGGCAAAATTTTGCAACTGGACCAGCCACAACAACAAATTTTGCTGGAAGATAAATTGTCCCAGAAATTATTGTGGTAAATGGTAATATTGTCATTTTGAAACCATTTTCAAATAATACAATAAACATAATGGCATAATAGTGCAAGTAAAAAAAAAAAAAAAAAAAAATACTGAAAAATCAATCAAACTTTAATCTCTAATTATCTGACACTGGAACCAGAAAACATTTTAAATATACAACATAAAACAAACAAAACAACAATAATTAAAAATTAATTATGAAGTCTCTGTAATCAAAATAGCATTTAAAAAAATAATAGTCATTCAGCTTAGACAGGGAAAACAGGCAAAAGTGGCAGGAAGTGCAGACAAACTTCCTACTGGTGTTAAATGTTTGTTTCTCAAAATGGTGGCCTTTCAACTACATTTTAAGGCGTCAAATTAGGAAGTTAAAGTTCTTTTAAGTCATGTTTGATATATATAGCATTTTTATAACAAATGCAGGTAATGTAGTTACTTGATTGTGCTACAAAATGGCACTATGTGCCTGGAAAACAGATAATACTGCCCCTTTAAGAATGCGCGGACACCCTGCTCATCATCAGAAGATATTTCTAGCGTTATTCAGTTGACTTTACTTGTCAAGCTGTAGGTGCTTCTTCCTGAACAGAGCCACGGTGAAGTCAATCGATCTCTTTGTGGATTGTTGTCCAAATGGAAATGATTGTGCTCATTTTAACTGATTTTGCTTAGTGGCAACACTTGCAAAACTGCTCCATTTATTCAGAATATGACTGAGTAAATTTACATAGAAAGCTAGTTTATATTTATGCTTTATCTCTCACTCTATAAAGCAACAAAACGACTTGCTGCTCTAACCGCAGTGACACCTTTTTGATAGCCTATTGAGAAAACATTATTATTCAGGTCTTACGGTCTGAAGGGAATTGCCCAAAAATGACTCCAAGTTGGGCATCTCTGGTATCTCCTTTTCCTCCACGCCAAAGAAGTTCACTTCTGGCACATCGTTCTCCCGGGCAAGCTTGGACTCGCTCCTTCCGTTACAGGGAGACGTTTGAAGCTTGAAGATGTTACTATCCCCGTCACCCTGCAAGCTGATTGGCTCGTGCTGTGCTGTCTGGAAACATTACAAAAACAAAAAATTTAAAAAATACAATTAAAAACTGAGTGAAGGTAAAAGAAGCATGAAATATTCTTATACCTTCTTGCCGCTGACCAGGCGGTTCACGTATGGAGTTTCAAACGCAGGCACCTCAGGGGTTGGTGACAGGTTTCCATGGCGACAGGGGGACTCTGGGTCTCTTGTTTCTTGTGACGGTAGGTGACCGTTTGGCTTTTTTATCTTCAAGCCTGGCGTGCAAACTACAGGCAGTTCCGGAGACTCTAAATTGTTAACTGAACACAAAAAGAGATAACATCATAAGTAAGGCTGCAGCTATTGATTATTTTAATAATTGATCCTATCAATCATTCTGACGATTAATCGGATTAAAAAACCCAAAAAGACAATTGCCACATTCCGCAGATTTTTATTTCACTTTTTTATTTAAGTCTTTTTTTAAATACAATATTAGAACGATTTTAGAAGATACAAATAAACACAATTTTTATTCATTTTTAAATAAGAAAATAAGCAATTTAATTCCCTAAAATGTAACAAGAGCACAACAGGGCTTCGTTAATCTGAAACATCTAACAGAGAATAACAGCAGCAGTGAAGCACAGAGGAAACTTTCATACCTTTAGTCTGCAAACTCTTCATCACCTCGTTAATTGATGGGAAATCTGGTGAAGGTCTGTAGAGGAAAATCACACATGTAGCACCGAAACTAATACAGTGACGTTGAAAATATCACTCCTGCATTTAATACTATATACTTAATAGTAATTTCACATGGTAGACCAAGACAAATTAGTGCATAGTTGTGCAAAGAATTTCATTCATAATGTCAACATGCTCTGTGAGGCGGAAGCTCGGTAACTGCAGCTCTGAGGAGGAGTTTCGTCCTCGAAGGCGGGGCTAGGTCCACCAGGGTGTTTTGAACAGCGGAATGCTTGCCACGGGAGATTAATGGATTTCTCAAATATGCATGAAAGAATCAAGGCAATATGTGTTTTTTGATGAGGGGATAACATTATGACATGATGTAAAGCTCAAAAATGTAAATTTTGCAGAATGTAAAATGGGGCAGTATAGTACTGCCTCATTTGAAGGGGCAATATTATGACATCAGACTAGCCATTAGCAGTTAGCAAACACCTGGTGGAACTGCTGAGCTCATTATAGGAGCCACTTCTCAGAGCAATGCTGGTAAAAACGTTATTAAAGAGTTAATAGAGGAGCCATGCTGTGATCACGTCCTTTCAGAAAGAGCAGGAGCTTTTAAAGAGACAGAGGCCCAATTTTAAGGCGTCAAATTAGGAAGTTAAAATTCTTTTAAATCATGTTTAAAAAATATATATCATGTTTGATATATATATATATATATATATATATATATATATAGCATTTTTATAACAAATGAAGGTAACGTAGTTACTTGATTGTGCTACAAAATGGCACTATGTGCCCAGAAAACACATAATACTGCCCCTTTAAGAATGCGCGGACACCCTGCTCATCATCAGAAGATATTTCTAGCGTTATTCAGTTGACTTTACTTGTCAAGCTGTAGGTGCTTCTTGCTTAACAGAGCCACGGTGAAGTCATTGTTCAGACACATCGTGTGCTCTGAGAGGCCGAAATCACGCATCTGGGGCGTCTGCAGGTCATCGTCTTCCATCCGCAGCGCGCATTTAGGAGTCATGGCCAGAGGTGGTGGCGCGGGCGTACGGAGCGAGGGCTGCGGAAGGTTTAACTCTGGCATGGGAGGAACTTCGGCGCACCACTCTGCTCCACCCAGAGCTCTCTTCATCTGTAACTCAGAGAGACCGAAATCGGAGAGCTTAGGGGTTCGCAACACGTCGGCGAAGGGACCCGCCGCTTTTGGAGGCGACGTGGAGTTCGTCCGCTCGTCCTCCTCCTGGCCTTCGTCTTCTTCGGTTGCTGAGCTGGTTTCATCCTCTTCTGCTTCTTGATCGTTTGGGTCTGATGGAGGGAAGGGGGGGGGAGTAAAGTGTCAATTCAAGTCAAGAGAATCTTACTGGTGTTTCTCCAGATTTGAAACATTTCAAAGGCACAATGAAGGAATGAGATTTTAATCAAAGCTTACCGTTTGGAGTTTCTGCCTCAGATGGAGCTTGGTAACCATATTTTTCCAGGTGTGTCCTGATTGTGTGGATGTCTTTAGAGACCCTCTGCTCCATCACTCTACAGGCCTCAATGAAGCCTCTAACCTCCTCCTCTCGTTGTTTTTGCTCAGCCAACTCCCCTTGTAGCTGCACCTAAACAAGCACAGAGCAGCAGAAGACCCATTGATTTTTATAAATGTTATCCTCCAGGCTGATGACTGTCCCCTGCATTCATCTAAATATATTCTGTGCAAAAGCAATATGCTTAAAAAGACAGAATTATGAATGAAGAAGAAAAAAAACCCCACAATCCCAAATTCTTAAGGTTGAGAGGACATTTTGGCTCATAAAACATAAAAATACAAAACTATTATAATTCAACAAGTTTATAAAGATAGCTTGATGTGTAAGGAAACTGGTAAAATACTGATCCAATGCAAGAAGTATATAAATAAATACATGTTTAAAAATTAACAGATAAAAAGAAAAAAACTAATATTCACCATAAGAAGCTCTAACTTTTGAACGTCAGCACTAACATTGAAACATTTTATTCATTCGGCTTCATTAAAGTTCTGTTATGTCAAATAGGAAAATTAAAGGCTATGCAAACAATAAAGAAATATTAGACTGTCAAGAATGACACTTTCCAATAAGTCTTAATGTGTTAAATGTCAGTTTTACCCAACATAAGAGATGTGTTTTTTTTTAAAATTGCCTGGCCTCTACGCGGTTAAGATTTTTTTAGAAGATTTTCTTAACTTTGGAAAGAAATTTTATAGTAATGGTGATTTCCCTGTTATTTTTGTGCATTTTAATTTCAAACAAAGGAAGATAACAGTTCAGGCACATACACCGTGGCAACTGAAACAATTTCCAAGTTGTTTGCCCTCCACGTAATTATAGACTTTTATATGACTACTTGTCAGGAAAAATGAAAGATAGAAAAAAAAACCATATTAGTAACCAAGAGCCTCTGTAGCCACTAAAAGAAATGAATGTCCTGTTGCCTTGAAGATAAACAATCTCCTCCAGTTTTTCAATAAGAATTCTTCATTCAACATGAACTTACATGTAATATATTACAACTTGAGCTTAATTTTCCTGCTTGACTTTTTAATGGAAAATATGAATTTGCAGAAAAGACTTGTTTATTGAAGTGTGCTGAACGGACTCTCCAAAAGTATGAAACCATTCTATTCTCTTCACCTTAAATGAAAATGGAGATGAAGGAAAGTGCAAACTACATGTAGTAAAAGAAACACGGGTTTTAGTGAAGCTAATTATGTTTGACGGCATTTAAATTCATAGTATATGTCTTTGTCAAACTATAGATACTTTAACTAACTAGTAGCATTTTGCTTCTTGCCGATAAAGTGGTTTGAGAAAGTAGGTCATTCCTGACTGTCTTTTTCGGTTTTTTGCCACACATATATATTCAGAACATCAAATACATTTTTCTACCAAACAAAGAAAAACTAACTGTACATAGACAATGTATTATTTCTTTTATCAAGCGAAAAAAAAAAAAAAACATATATTAGCACAGCTACAGTGCACGTAGTTACACAAAACAAACGTTAGTGGCGTAGGATGCTGAGCTGGTGTTACAGATCTGTTGGTTAAAGCCGAGACTCGGGCAGGTGCATCATGCTCCAGGTGTACCTTGAGACTGCTAACATCGCTGTTCACTTCATGATATGCTCGCATCGCTCGGACGGCTGTGTCTAAAACGAAACAAACCAATATTGACATGTATGTACATGCGAGACACATCGGAACATGTTTAGGAGTAAGAACAGAGCAGCAAAGCTTGTTGCTCCCTCTCTCACCGCTGTCACCATCCTCGTTTTTTCGGCCCTCAA